>NW_022196911.1:90465039-90467004 GCF_008632895.1 Mastomys coucha
GTTCAATTCCCAGCAACCACATGGTGGCTCACAACCATCTGTAATGGGATCTGATGGCCTCTTCTGGTATGTCTGAAGACAGCTACAATGTACTAATATATATAAAATAAATAAGTAAATCTTAAGAAAAAAAAAGCAAGAATAGTTTAATGTATACAAGTATTGTGCCTGTGTGTGTGTGTGTATGTGTGTGCATTGTTCGCACACCAAGTGCCCCATAGAGGCCAGAAGAGGATGCAGGATCTCCTGGAACTAGAATTGTGGATGGTTTTGAAACACCATGTGGGTGCTGGGAAGCAGGATCTTAACACTGTTCCATCTCTCCAGCCCCCTTGATGTCTCTTTAGGAGGTGGAGGCAAATTTGGTTAGTTTTTGTTGTTGTTGGTTTTCGAAAAAGGGTTTCTCTGTGTAGCGCAGGCTGTCCTGGAACTCACTCTGTAGACCAGACTGGCCTCAAACTCCGGGATCCTTCTATCTCTGCCTCCTGAGTGCTGGGGATTAAGGGCATGTGCCACCACCATCTGACTATGACATCAATGACAACAATGATTAAAGTTGGTTTTGGTACTGTCATATATATATGCAAACTAAAGTGCTGCTGGCAATGTGCTTTAAAACAGGTGCACTGGATAGGATGTGAGTTACAGTCCAACCAGGCTTCACAGATTTATTATTTATTTATCTGCATGTGTCTATGTAAGCACATACCACGTGCTGGGGGGAGGGGGTCAGAGGCCGGAAGAGATCATCAACGGACTGGAGGTGGACTTAAAGGTAGTTGTGAGCTGCCATGTCGGTGCTAAGAATCCAACTCGGATCTTCTGGAAGAGCAGCCAGTCCTCTTAACCACTGAGCCCCTCTCCAGCACTCGGAACTGTTATTCCAACAACCACAAAACAACCATTCTTGGGCTGGGGCGCAGGCCAGTGGAAAGGTCCCTGATGTACTCTCGAGGGTCTTTAGGATTCCCAGCCTTGGAAAACAAGCAAAACCGAACGCTCATTTCAGGACTGATCTGTAGCCGCCATTCGAAAAACGATTAAATGAGTAAAGAATACAAAAAGCAGGCATGGTAGCACAGAAGGCTGATCCCAGCACTCCGGAGGCAGAGGAATGAGATCTCTGTGAGTTCAAAACCAACCTGACCTACCCTGTGCAACCAGGGGTACAGAGGGCGACCCTGTCTCAAAGGAAAACAACAGAAACAAACAAACAAAAACAAAACAAAACAAAAAAACAAAAAGAAAGAAAAAAGGAGGGTGGCTTGGAATTTCAAGAGGACAGAGTGGGGCTTCGATGAAGTAGCTGATCCACAGCCAAGTGCTGGGAAATTAGGTCTGAAGGTGCTGGCTGCCCTCCTGGCTCGTCCCTTCTCCATCCCACAGGAGCTACAGAGAGAGCACACCAGCCAGACACTGGCCAAACAGGGAAGTCTTTATGCCAAGTCACAAAAGATGACAAAGGGTATGAGGAGGACTCAGGACCCTCCTTTGTGTGGGAGGACTGAGGGGCTCTGGGAGGGCTGGGAGGACCCTCCTTTGTGTGGGAGGACTGAGGGGCTCTGGGAGGGCTGGGAGGACCCTCCTTTCTGTGGGAGGATTGAGAGGCTCTGGGAGGGATGGGAGGGCCCTCCTTTCTGTGGGAGGACTGAAGAGGGCCTGGGCAGGCTGGAAGGGCCGGGAGGGCTTTCCTTTGTGTTAGAGGGCTAAGAAAGTCTGGGAAGACCCTCCTTTGTGTGGGAGGACTGAGGGGCTCTGGGAGGGCTGGGAGGACCCTCCTTTGTGTAGGAGGACTGAAGAGGGCCTGGGCAGGCTGGGAAGGGCTGGGAGGGCTCTCCTTTGTGTTAGAGGGCTAGGAAAGTCTGGGAAGACCCTCCTTTGTGTGGGAGGACTGAGGGGCTCTGGGAGGGATGGGAGGGCCCTCCTTTCTGTGGGAGGACTGAAGAGGGCCTGGGCAGGCTGGAA
>NW_022196911.1:90467368-90488222 GCF_008632895.1 Mastomys coucha
TGGGAGGGCTGGGAGGACCCTCCTTTGTGTAGGAGGACTGAAGAGGGCCTGGGCAGGCTGGGAAGGGCCAGGAGGGCTCTCCTTTGTGTTAGAGGGCTGGGAAAGTCTGCGAGGACCCTCCTTTGTGTGGGAGGACTAAGGGGCTCTGGGAGGGCTGGGAAACCCTCCTCTGCTTCACAGTTTTAGATGCTGTTCCATCTGTTCTCGGAGTTTGAATTTCTGGATCTAGAAGAAAGACAAGAGTGAGAGTCTTAACTGGGGTGCCATGGTAACCAACCATCCTTGGTTTGCCAGGGAAAGACAGTGGGGGAGGGGGGCAAGTGTTAAACACAAGAAAGCCCAGGGCAAATCAGGACGAAGTGACTTCTGGGTCCTCCTATTGGCAGGCTCATTGTCTCATTGAGGGAGGCCCAGGTGGGACCCCCCCTGGCCTTCTGCACCTAGCCCCACATGACCCCACACTGCCCTGCCCCTCTCCCATCTCCTCCACATCACACACCTTTCCTGAGATGGTGAGAGGATAGTCTTCAACAAACACGATGTATCGGGGAATCTTAAAGTGGGAAATCTGCAGGCCATAGAGAGAAAGCGTGAGGCTGGGCAAGGTCAGAGTGCTCCCCTGGATGGGGAGTTGGATCCATCAGGGCAGCACAACCCCACAGCCACCCAGGATGACTGGCAGGAAGAGGTAGGTGAGTGAGTGGGGGTGCCTGGGGCTCCCACCTTCCCTTTGCAGAAAGCTTTGATCTCCTCCTCTGTGGTGGACTCCCCGCTCTTCAGCCGAATGCAAGCGCAGATTTCCTCTCCCATCCGCTCATCCTTCACCCCCACCACCTATCCAAGGTGAAGAGACAAATACCACACATCAAACCAGGCCAGGCTAGTTTTTAATGTCAACTCGACACAGGCTAAAGTCATTTGGGACAGAGAGAATCTCAACTGAGAAAATGCCCCTACCATGTTGGCCTTTGGGCAAGCCTATGCTACACTTTATTAATTGGTGATTGATATGGGAAGAGATAGCTCTCTGTAGGGAGTGCCATCCCTAGGCTAGTGGTCCTGGCTATTATTTTAAAAAGCAGACTGAGCAAGCTATGGAGAGCTGCACTCCTTCAGGTCCTGCTTCCAGGTTCCCGCCTTAAATGCCAGCCTCGACTTCCCTTTGATGACAGATTCTGATGTGGAAGTTAAGATGAAATAAGCTCTTTCCTCCCCAAGTTGCTTTTCGCCATGGTGTTTTATCAAAGCCCTAGAGACCTAAGGCAAACCCCTTCATCAGCCAACCCTGGAGCGTCACTGGATTCCCAGGACCTCACCTGCGCTTCCTGCACCTGTGGGTGCTTGTGGAAAAAGTCCTCCAGCTCTGCAGGGTAGATATTCTCACCACCACGAATGATCATATCCTTCGACCGGCCTACAATCTTGCAGAACCCTTGTTCATCCATCGAAGCAATGTCTCTGTAAACAAGAAACCCAGGAGTGGCCTCTCACCTCTGCTTTATTGAGCTAGCTCACTAGTTCCCTTGTTCACTCAGTCACAGAATCATTTACTGAGCATCTACTATGTGTCCCCCACTGCTCTAGACTCTAGGCCAACAGGAACAAACATGCTTTGGAGCCTACAGGCCAGGCTGGAAGAATGACAAAACAAATCAGTGTAGCACCCATCATGTCCTCTCTGTCTTCCTATCTATATATTACCTTCGCCTTTATGGTTGGCTTCTTTTTTGAATCATTTAGGTCTCGGCTCAAATGTTTCCAGAGACCTTCTCTGACCCTGGTCTAAGAAAATCTCCTGTCTCCACATCACAGACACTTCCCCTCCTGTGACCCCATTTGATTCTTTTGATGTCTGAAGTTCTCTGTCTCCTTCCACCAGACATGTGAGAAGGAGGAGCAAACCCCCTCTCATCTTGTTTCCTACTGGCCGGTCCCGTGGAAAGCCGCAACGGCCCATAGCAGGTGTATACGGAGAATGTGCAGATCTAAGAAAGGACACATGTATGGGTTGGGGTTTGGCTCAGTAAAGAGCACTTGCCTAGCCAGCCTTGGGTTCAGTCCTCAGCTCTGGGCTGGGTGTGGGAAGGAGAAAAGAAAAGATGAAGGGAAGGGAAGGGAAGGGAAGGAAAGGAAAGGAATCTAGGGACCAGAGAGCTGGCTCAGAGGGTAAGAGCTCTGGTCACTTTTGTCCTGGTGTGTTCATTAATAAACACACTGAAAACTGGCTCTGATTCTGAGGATGCAAATGTTGTGTCCTGGTGGGTGAGAGAAGCAGGTTCTCCTCATGACACCCATTTTGACTTGGGGAAATGTTGTTGTCGCTTGTTTTGAGACAGTCTCAGGAAAGTTACCTTGAACATGGAACGCCCTGCTTGCGCCCAAGCCCTGTGATTACAAACATATGCACCACCATACCCTGGGGACTATGAGACACAAGGGATAGAACCTAGGGCTCGTGCCTGCTAGACAAGCAGCACTCTACCCACCGGGCTGCGTCTGCAATCCAGTTCTTTCCCATTATTGGACACAAGGTCTCTCATAGCTCAGGTTAGCTCTCAACTCCCTATATCGGTAAAGATAACCTCGAAACTCCTCTCTTCCATGTGCTGGGGTGACAGGCACGTTCACATGCCAGTTTATGGGGTGCTGAAGACCAAATTCAGTACTTCATGCCTAGTAGACTAGAAACTAAGATACATCTCCAGCGAGCCTTGGAGGTGCCCCTGCCCAGCCCCGGCACTGAGGATTGAATCTATGGCTTCCCACGTGGCATCCGAGAACTAGATCCACCACTAAGCTACAGCCCAGGACAAACTTTGGCGACCAAGTCTCCTGGTCAAAGGGGATCCTGTTAACTCCCACTTGCTCCTTGTGTTCAGTTCTCCTAGCTCAGCCTTAGAACCCCAGCCCCACTTGGTAGCCGGTGTCCCCACCACCTCGGAATCTCACCCTGTCCGATACCACTTGTCTTGTCCAACGGTTTCGAAGGTCTTCTGCGGCTCGCCCCAGTAGCCCTGCATGACGCAGTAACCTCGGATGTACAGCTCCCCGGGCATGTTCAGCTTGGTCAGTTCTCCCGTCTCCATGTTCACGATCTGGGCCTGGGACAGGAGAGTTTTCAGCTCGAGCCTCCCGCTCTCTTGCTTTGGGGATAGGCTCCTTGGAGATGGGGGTTGGGTGGGAGGGTGGGGACGGGTGCTTTCCTTTCCTTTCTTCCCCTCACCCTCTCAGAAATGAAGCTGCTAGCTCTACTCATCCCAGTCCAGGGAAAGTAAAGAGAGGCTAGAGGCTTGAACAGATCCATCGCCATGAAGAGACCCACACTGGGCCTGAACCATAGGGAGGGTATGTGTCTATGGAAGGGTGTCACAGGCCTTTTAAATTCCTGTCCTGGCTGTATTTTTACACCGGGTACTGAGGACACGGCTGGGTAGTAAGCAGCCTTAAAGGAGGTCTGAGGTGTGCCATGCTAGATGCTGAATTATAATCCATGCAGAAGGGAAGGCCACTGTCTCCCCACTTTTCCCCACAAGGCAACAAAGAAGCTGAAAATGATGTTAAGACAGTGCCCACGCGATCAGGAGAGGGAGAACCCAAAATCCCAGTAGACAAAGAGCCATAGCCAATGTGCCAAGGGAAGGTGGGTCTGGGTACTTCCATGTCTGCCCTTGAGGGATGGGGAGAAGGCTGCCTCCCTGATAAACCTCAGGGTGCATCCCAAAGAGGGTGGCTGAGAAGCTATGGAGAACCAGTGTGGGGGCATTCTCCAAATTACCCTGGAGAAGCACAGAAACTAAGTAATATCTGAATAAAGCTACATAGCTGGAGCCAGAGAGGAGTCCCAGCTAGAAGTCTGAGACTAAGGAGTATTCTGGGGCCTTTGAAGTGTAAGAGACCTTCAAGGACACACACCTTGGGAAAAGAAGGGTTCATGCTCAGACAAAAGAAGAGTGAGAGGCAGGGGCCTGGGGGAAGAGAACTACATAAGGGAAAAATTTTCCCTGTGTTCTGGCTGCTTTTTGAGACTGGCCTTACTGCCCAAGACAGACAGTGGGCTTGGCAAAAACACACCTCAGACAGGAAGGGTGGTTTAGGAGAGGTTCAGCTGGCGGCTGCTCAGGGCTGCTGTCCCAGCTCTCCCTCTCCAGCTCTTCCTGCTTCAGTCCACAAGAGCCGGGCCAGGTCCGGCAAGCCCCCAGCGCCGGGGCCCTCCATATTTGAGTGAGCTGTTTGGATGTCTGATGGAAAGCCCTAACTGTCCTCACGTGGTAGGAGGTGGGCTCTGAGGGCATCCGTCAGGGGCTCACCTCCGTGTGAGGCATGATTCTGCCCACGCTTCCAGCCTTCTGCTCCAGGGTGTCCTCGGGAAAGTTCATGAAGGTCACGGGACTGTTCTCTGTGGTTCCATAAACAACCTAGAGGGGCCCAAAAGACGATGGCTTAGACGGAGGTGAGCCATAGAGGAGGGCTGGGGTGACTTATCCCTAGGTAGCTGAATGGTAAGAACTGAGGCAAGTGAGGAGACAAAAGCCAGAGGTCAGAAGTCAGAAGTGCAGCTCTCTGCCGGGGTGGCGGGGGGGGGGGGGGGGGGGGGGGGGGGGGGGGGGGTGTTCTGAAACCAAACTGAGGCTAGAAGCCAGTCTCTCATGGCCAGGGTTCTGACACGCCCCTACGATGCCTGTGGCTTCTGGCACCACTCATACCCATAGCTCCTCTCTCTGTCTCCAGGTTACTTTGGTCCTACCGTCTTGATTTCAGGCCACAAGAGCCTCTGTCCTTCTCTTCTTTGCCAAAGGGCCCCATAAACTTGATGAGAAAGGCAGCCTGGCTTGTGATTGAGCTGAGAGTGGTACAGACACACAGACACCACTCTCCTCTAATCTGGGACAAGTGCCTGGCCTTAGGGTGGGTACCCTGCAAGCTCTGGAAACTTTCCTTTTGTTTATTTTCATCAAAACAAAAATATAGCCAGAGCATGAATTTAAAATGACTGTGGCATGTACTCATGCGTGCGCGCACACACACACACACACACACACACACACACACCTACCCCTGCACCCTCCAATGGTTAGAACATCCTGTGCAACCAGTCTAAATACCATCAGAGAATACTCTAAGCCAAGAATGACCCCACACATCCCATTCTAGAGGCAAGGTTAGTGGCTTAGGGAAGGGCAAACTTGGAGACCAAACCCCACAACTATGTATTGGGTCTAGATACCTTGTCCTCTACCAGCCCTCTGTTGGTGGCCTCCATTCCTGCACACCATCAGGTGGTGTGGTTCTGGCACAGTGGAAGTATGGTTCCTCTACCACCTCTCCAAAACAGACGGCATCTCTGGCCAAGCAACCCGGAGCTCACCCTGGGCCAAAGCAGTAACCTGCCCGCTCACCCTCCCTTCTCCACAGGACTCCAGACACTGTGGCTGGCAAATGAACAGAAGCCTGGTCCACTAGGGCGGGGCTGCCCACAACCTAGCGTCTGGTTAGTCAGGGTTGGTCGCCTGCAGCCAGCACCCCACCTCCCACTAGCTCACACCGTCCTGGGGTCACTGCCCAGCTTTGGCCTCTGCCAAGAACACATTGGCGCCACTAGGCCGCCACTCTGAGACCCCTACCCCCACCCTTAGGGGTGGGTCCTAACCACCGGTGAGGGGAGGATCCGGAGATGAGGATATTTGGGGGAGATTAAGAAGGAGACTGTGCGACTATGCTTGTTCAGCGGCCTGTGGTCTCCAGGTGTGTTGCCAGTCCTGTGGTTCACTCCCCGCCACACACACCAGTTCCCACATTTCTGTGTGGCCTTCAGCCCTAGAAAAGGTAATGAGGGTGCAAAGGATGGAACAGGAAAGGAAGCCCAGAGCTAAGAGAGGGGTCGTGGATAAGCCCACAACAGGAGCTCTTACAGGCCAGGAGCCACGGGCTCGGAGAAGGGCAGAGGCCGATGCACCACTGTCAGCTAGCATCATCAACCAGCTCCCCCACCTCCTTGGGATGAACTGATGAAGGTTTACCCACAAGCGGGAGCCCAACCCACAGCGGCTCTCACGCTCCGCCTGTGCAGCACAACAGTCCCATTAAAGCGCCGCTGGCTGGCCGACCGGGGTGAGACGCATCCGGCTGTCGGGCCCCACTTCCTCCCTCCGATAGCCCAGGGTGACCTGTCTGCCAAGGGTGTATGGGGGAAGGGGACGTAGAGACTCAAACTTGAACAAATAAATAAGTTCTGGGAACACCTCCTTCTGCTCAGTGGAAATTCAGGGGCCGCTCGACACACCTATCACCTCCCCCCAAACCTCGGGATGTTGATCCAGATAGAGGAGGGTAGGAAGAGGTTCAGTATAACGTTTGCGAACAGGAACCAAGGGGGTGGGGTTCAGGGGAAGGGTCTTCAACCCTACACCTGGTCTCCTGCTGAGACAAGAGCTCCCAGCCATCGAGGACAGGGGCGCATTTCTGGGCGGGAGTAGGTTAAATCAGTGGCTTCGATTCTCCACGTAGTAGCTGGCTCCGCTGCCAACTGCGGTCAAGGCTGCCCTATAAATGGGCCGGGAGACCCGAGAGTCGAGGACTTGTCGCTGCCTTAGCCCCCAGCCCTGGCTCAAGGCGTCCCAACCATGGCCCGCGTGCTCCTATTCAGTCTGGTCTTTCTTGCCATCTTCCTGACTGCCCTGGCTGCCTGCCCCCAAAACTGCCACTGCCATGGAGACCTGCAGCATGTCATCTGTGACAAGGTGGGGCTGCAGAAGATCCCCAAGGTATCAGAGACGACCAAACTGCTCAATCTCCAGCGCAACAACTTCCCGGTGCTGGCTGCCAACTCCTTTCGGACCATGCCGAACCTGGTGTCGCTGCACCTGCAACACTGCAACATCCGCGAGGTGGCAGCTGGTGCCTTCCGAGGCCTAAAGCAGCTTATCTACCTGTACCTGTCCCACAATGACATCCGGGTGTTGCGAGCCGGAGCCTTCGATGACCTGACTGAACTCACTTACCTCTATCTAGACCACAACAAAGTGTCGGAACTGCCCCGGGGGCTGCTCTCCCCACTGGTCAACCTCTTCATCCTGCAGCTCAACAACAACAAAATCCGAGAGCTGCGTGCTGGAGCCTTCCAGGGCGCCAAGGACCTGCGCTGGCTCTACCTGTCAGAAAATGCCCTCAGTTCCCTGCAGCCTGGTTCCCTGGATGATGTGGAGAACCTAGCCAAGTTCCACCTGGACAAGAACCAGCTGTCTAGCTACCCCTCGGCTGCCCTGAGCAAACTCCGGGTGGTAGAGGAGCTAAAGCTCTCCCACAACCCTCTGAAGAGCATCCCAGACAACGCCTTCCAGTCCTTTGGCAGGTATCTGGAAACCCTCTGGCTGGATAACACTAACCTGGAGAAGGTAAGGGCCTTGGCTGCAGTTCTCCTGGCTCCTTCTGGGATGTCACCCTAGTGCCACATCAGGACAGCATTCCCTCCTCCTGGACCCCTTGTCATTCAGATGATCCCCCAAAGCAAAGGGCCTTTGCCACCTCTCTCTGCTTTGACACAACCCCCTCCCCCCACCCCTCTCACCCTCACCTGGTCTCGCTGCTTCTCAGCAGTGCTCTCTCAGGATTCCTTATAAGAGATGGAAATGTTCTGATCCCACAAATGGCCTCTGGGGAGGCATCAGCCCCAAACCCCACGGTGAACAGCAGACAGACACTTCTTCCTGTTGGGCTTTCCATCCCTCCTTTTGCCATTTCCCCAGTCTCCGGCAAGCCTACCATCCCATAAAGGAGGGTTTGTCTATTGAGGCACCTTCCAGAAGCCAACAGAACACAAAGAGACCCTGTTCCCGGTGGGCACTGACCTGTAGTGCTAAGGTAAAATGAGGGGCTGGAGGATGGGCTGGGGAGCAAGTACCTTAAGGAGAATTCCTCCACACCCTTGGAGACCCTGATGGATGTCTCATTCCCTCCGTGGGTCCAAACACACTCCATTTTATTGCAACCTCAGGTCCATTTCAAGTAAGTATGGGAAACCAAGACACGGAGACCTGTCTTGGCTTCACCAAGTTGCTGGCTTGGTGCTCATGCAGCCCGTGAATGAACACATGCAATCCTTGGCACAAGCCCCCAAGTGCCTCCTCAGAGCACAGACTGAGTGTCTCACTGTCCCCCAGACAGTTTGTTGACTTTAGCTTTCCCCAGTTACCAGATCCCTGACTCCTCAGTCCTTCCTCCCCTGGGATGCTCAGCCTAGCCTGGTAGGGGCCTCTATAGGAACAGAATCCTTTTCAGGGAATCACCCTGGCATACAGTCTCAGCCAGAAGGTTTGGACAGAGACCAGAGCAAGGTAGAGTGGTTTTGTTTGTAAAGAACGTCACATCCCCATCTGGTCTGTGAGAGGTCACAGATATGGAGCTGAGGGCAGAAGCTAATCTGGGCAGAGGCCAACCTTGGCTGGGTAACTGGGTAAATGGAGCCTTCTAGGTGGATCTTCATTAGCCTGGCCTCACCCCCAGCTGGACGTAGACCACCCTGGTGCAAAACTGTGGGCAGCAGAACAGCATATGAAGGCTGATTTAGAATGAGGAGGCCAGAGGGAAACTGGCACCAGGGCTCAGATGAGGGTACCAATACACTTCCTCTGGAGCCATCCATCCTGGCCAAAGTCCCCACCGAGAGGGCTCCACAAATAACATCTAGCAGAGGGCGGAGCAATGAGGACAGTACTGGGGGAAATCCTGGGACCCTGGGGTTGTGGAGAGCCCGGGCTCACGGCCCATCCCACCAAACATTGACCAGGTTCACTGTGTGCCCGCCTGGGCACTCGAAGCCAAGCTCTGGCTGCTCCCCAGACCCAGTGTTTGTGCAGGGAGGGTGCTGCCTAGGAGGTGGGGGACAGGGTGTGGTCCTGCAGCTACTGTTTACTAGCTAGGTGACCCTGGCCAAAGGACTGAACTTTTTCCATTTACACAGTGGAAAGGACCCCTTGCCTCACACACACACACACACACACACACACACACACACACACACACACACACAAAGGTGTGGATTACATCATTCAGACAACTCCGTCATTCTGCTTGGAAAACTGCGGCTTCTCAACAGGCCAGTGCCTGTGTCTGGGGAAAGACCCTGGTCCTCTGAGAAGAGAGCCAGGGGAGCCAGGAGGCTGGGGTTGAGGTGCTCACTCTGCCTCCCTTACCTCACAGGTCTCAGATGCTGCCTTCTCCGGTGTGACCACACTGAAACATGTCCATCTGGAGAACAATCGCCTGAGCCAATTGCCCTCCGCCTTCCCCTTTGACAACCTGGAGACCCTCACTCTCACCAACAACCCATGGAAATGCACCTGCCAGCTCCGTGGCCTTCGGCGGTAAGAATATTCCTCCGTATAACCCCCAGTTTGTCCTCCACATAATGGTCCTACAGTAGATCAGCCTGGACATTCTAGTCCTCTACCTAGCAGGTACTGAGTGGCTCTGTTCTCTCATTTGTCAGACGAAGATGACATCTCCAGATATTTCTAGGGCCGTAGTCTATCCTGGTCACTGTCCCTTTCCCAATCCTTCCCACCCAGCTTCTCCGAGCCCAGCAACTCTTTGTCTCTGTAGATGGTTGGAAGCCAAGACTTCTCGACCGGATGCTACCTGCTCATCACCAGCCAAGTTCAAGGGTCAGCGTATTCGTGACACAGATGCCCTCCGCAGCTGCAAATCCCCGACCAAGAGGTCCAAGAAAGCCGGCCGCCATTAAACAGGTGGGGGCCGGGTAGGGAGGCCACCACTGTCTGACTTTGGAGATTCCAAATGGGGTGCTGCTATATCCCATGACACCACCTCTCGAGGAGCAGTCAGAGCCTCTGTCTTACAAGAAAAGGGGGGAGGACTGGGTGTCCTCTCCAATGGCTTGGCCTAGGACCTCCATGACTCCCTTTGATGCCTCTGGTGACTGGAATTCTAATACCCACCTTCCCTCTCTGCAGGTCCTGATCCAGCCAGTCCTGGTGACTGCCTTCCGCTGGAGAGACTACTGACGTTCTCCCCTATCATCCACACCTTCTCTCACAGCCTCTGCAGATGCTCAGAGCTGCTCCTCACCTAGGTACATCCTGGCAGGGGACACTGGGCTCTCTATCACCACCCCAGCTCCACCCAGTGTGGTCCTAGGGAGGACACAGAACCCCTCCCCAACCACTGTGCCTGGGCTCTGCCATGGCTCCTCTCAGAGAAGCTATTGTAGAACCACCTACCCTCTGTCCATTGGAGCTAAAATGCAGTGGTCATCGGGATGACCACATTCTTACCACCGTCCTCAGTTCCCTCCTTCCCTGCCATTTGGAAACAAACATCAAGCCCTTGACCCACCCTGATTGCCAGAAAGAATTTCAGGCCCATGTCCCAACTCTGTCAGTCCCTGCCTGCCAGAACATGCTAACAGGATACCAGTAGTGCTTGGCTGCACATCCCTTCCACGCCTCATTTCCACCCCAGATTTCTACAAACATAAATGTATGTGTGTACAACATTCACCTCCTCTCACCTATCCCTATACCTCAGCATGTGTCAATTAACTCATACCGTCTTGCTTTACCTCTGCCTCCTGGAGAAGAGAATAAGCTGGATTTTCTGGCTCGTCAGTCCCTACTCACTGTGGGCCTGGCCAGTTCCCAGCCATATGGTGGCTCTAATGACCACTCACCACCAGCTCCTTCATGTTCATCTTGTTGATGATGGCTCGAATCAATTCCGGAGGGGCTGGGGACCCAGCAATCACACCTGGATCAGGAAGAGGGGGTGATAGGATCGATGGTAGAAGCCTGTAATGCCAGCTACTTGGGAGGCTGAGGGGGGAGGATTACAAGTTCAAAGTCTGACTGGGATACAGAGTGAGTTCCAGGCCCAACTTGGGTAGCTTAGTGAGACCCTGTCTCAAAAATAGGAAGGCTGGGGACCATTCTGTCATAGAATACTTGCCTAACATTCAGGAGGCCCTGGGTTCAATCCTCAGTACCAGAGAGAGAAAGAGAGAGACAGAGACAGAGAGAGACAGAAAGATGAGACAGAGGAGAGACAGACACAGAGAGATAGACAGACAAACACACACACACACACACACACACACACACAGAGAGAGAGAGAGAGAGAGAGAGAGAGAGAGAGAGAGAGAGGAAGAGAGAGAGAGAAGCTGACACACTTCTTCATTCTTAAGGGTCACCAGACCCCTTTCACTCATGTAAAGGGGAGAGAACCCGTGCATTGGTAAAATGTAAAAGCCAAGATTGGCCCAGCATTCAGGGACACTTGGGAATTGTCCCCTCCCATCTACATTTCTACAGTGTCTTTCCTAGCTCCTCTATAAAAACCTGTCTTCACCGGGGCTGTGGAAAGCGACCTTCCCCAAACCTTGCAGCCTTTGTTGGCGCCTCACCTCCACGAATGGTTGTGAAATCATAACTGGAGAAGTCTGGCTGATTCAGAATATCCACAAACATCGTGGGTGTGCCGTACAGGATGGTGCCTCTGCACAAAGAAAGGACACAAAATTAGGTTTAGAAGTGAGAGGAACCCCTTTCTCCCCCGCCCCTCATGAACTCTCAGTGAGGGCCGAAACTGTGGGGAACAGAAGCTCAAGGGGGTGGGGGACCTGGTCCTTTAGCCCCCACTGCCACCCATCCCAGGTCTCCTGAATGGAGGAAGGAAGCATCTTAGAGAAGGGGTTGGGTCCAGGAGTGAGGGTCTGGAGGGTCCTATCAGCCCATGGGTGGCTTGTCCACCAATGCCCACTTCTCTCTGCTGATGGCTTCCAGTGCCTTCTTGCCATTGAAGCTTGGAGAAGACAGGAGGAGGGTGGCACCGTGCACCACAGACACCATTGTGCCCCCCACGGAGCCCAGGCAGTGGTACAAGGGACTGGGCAGGACCAAGCGCAACTCCTCTGCAGTCTGGAGATGGAGACAGGAGGCTGGGTCTATCATGCAGCCAGTTCTCTCGGCCAGCAGGGGGAGCCAGCAAGCTGTCTCACTCCTTGCCCAGCTGTTCCCCCACCACGGCCTGTGTAAACCTCACCAGAGTCCATCCTAACCTCACCTTTGTGGGCATCTTCAGACGCTGGCCTATCAGGTTGGAGTTGTTTACGATGTTGTGGTGGGAAAGAGTGGCCCCCTTGGGGTTTCCAGTTGTTCCCTAAGGAGATAAGCAAGTGACAGCTTGTCTTTTTTCCTCCGTGTTTGCTTCCCATCCTTGGCCACACTGCTCAGGGGGACTGGGGGTGGAGTCAGAAGAGTAGGATCTGGTTGTCCTGAGTCCACTTCCTCCTTTTGTTTATGCACAATGTGCTGTGCAGGGCCAGATGTTAGCACCCCGAATGCAAAAGAAAACACAATTCCTCTTTCTTCATCCGGTTTACATGTCATGTAAGTTGTCACAGAAGACTCTTATCACTGACTGGTTTTAGGAACTGTCTCTCTGGGCCTGACTCTCCTTGATGAGTTCTATGAGCTCAGTAACTGTGTGAACCTGCTCTGCACTGGAAGCAACAGGACCCAGAAGGGAGATGTGACCACACCAAACAAAACCAAACAAAAAACCCCAAAACACCAGCTGCTAATTTTGCTAATTTTCTGAGGCAGAAGGAGGGCTGGAGGCCAGAGTGAGAAGAGAGGGCTGCTCCTATTTTTCTGCCTTCTCCTTTATCCCAGGGAGGGGCCTCATGGCAGGGCACAGATTGGGACTGGAGACTGTTGTCCTACCGAGGTAAACTGGATGTTGATGGGGTCGTAACAGGACAAGAACCTCTGGTTGCACCGCAGCTGGGCTAGGTTCTGTTCTTTGCCACCGGCTGCCACCACATCATCCAGAAGCAGGGTCCCTGGCAAAGGGGCATCCACTGAGATGACTGTAGTCAGGTCTGGGAGTCTAGGAGACAGAGAAGATAGTGACAAATGGCTAAAAGACAGCCTAGGAAGACATCAGCTCCGCCTTGGTTAGGAGGTAAGAGTCTGAGAGATCACGTGATAGTCCCCAAATGGAGGACGTACCCACCTCTCACTCTTCAAGGCCCCTGGCTGAGCCTTTTCCAGCTCGGGACAGATCTGCTTCAGGATGTTGTAGTATTGCTGGGTCTTGAATTGTTTAGGGAACACAATACCTTTGCAGCCTACCTGTGAGAGAAGAAGTCCCCTACCTGTGGTCAGCAGGAAGCCCCAGACTTAGGGGCCCTCAGTAATCAGCAGTTGTCTTTCTTTTATATTTGAATAGCTATCCTGACACACCCATGTAGCAACACACACACACATTCACACCACCACCTCTAATGCATTCATGTGTACCCCACTCCAAAACACACACACACACGCACACACACACTACCCTGATATACATACTCCACCTACAACATTATCAGCCTATGACTGACCCTCTCCGTGGAGCTAAGACCTTCCAATCCCATGAAGCCTGAGGAAAGACACTCCATAATGCTAGCCACTGAGCGTGCCCTTTCTCATCCAGTCAGCCTCTACAAAACAGCGTCAGAAATGGCCCCCCTCCACCAGGAGCAAGTGGTACCTTTCTGAGGACATATTCCAGTTCCGAGGACTGGTAGGCTGGGTTCACAGACACCTGGGGGGAACAGAGAGAATATGCCAGTGTCCTGAAAAGGTGCTCCACGCTCTTACTGCCCCCCTCAGAGGGGGCAAGGCAGCACCCTACACTCAGCCAGAGCTCTTGGGTGAGCCTGGGATGAAAGCACCACCAAGCCTGAAGCCAGACAGAACTGGTTTAGTTCCGTATCTAAGAGGCTCCCCTTGAATGACATCCCTCCACATACCCAGTTGTGCCAGGTAAACCCCGTCTCACCAGGATGATGCCTGCCTGGGCTGTGGCCAGCTGCATAAGCACCCATGCATAGGAATTGGGTCCCCACATGCCCAGCCTGTCACCCTTGCGGAGGCCAATGCTCAGGAGACCAGAAGCAGCTTTGTCTACCTGGTACAAGCAGAAGAGGACAATGGGTGAGGTGACAACAAGCAGGAGGGGCCCCTGACTCCTACTCCTTATCTTAGGCCCAGGAATCACCAGGAACTAAGATTGCCAGGCCTCGGTGGACTCAGTGCAGTGAAGGTGGAGACACAGTAAACAAATATTCCAGGAAGTACTGGGACGGGAGGTATCTAGATCCCTTCTGCCTCTGTCTCCTAGTGCCCACAGTGGGGTCTTCGGGGGTCCCCTTTCATGCTGCCCCACAGCCAGGTGCCCACTCTCCAGCTCCATTCAACTACAGCATCTAGGGACCAGCAGCTGCTCTCTGAAGGTTCCAGGTCAGTACCTACCTCCTCCTTGAGCTGTGCGAAGTTCAGCCTGATGTTTTCATGGAGAATAACCAAAGCCTCTCTGTTGGGGAACCTCTGTGCTGTGGCATCCAGGCACTCGCCCACGGTTGTGTTCACAAGATGGGAGTCAGTGTGGCCCTGAATGTAGCTGAGGCCACCGATGGGCAAGGGGTTGGGGCAGTTCTCCATTCCAGAGCTGTGGAGAGAGTGGAACCATGGATTGGCCAGCCCGGCTCCAACACGCAGGCTCACTTAGCTAATTAGGAGTCCAGCTGTTTACAATATGTTGGTATGTTGAGGACTGACAGGTTCTCTCAGGTTGTGTGTGTGTGTGTACGCGCACGCGTGAGAGAGAGAGAGAGAAATAGAGAGAGAGAGAGAGAGAGAGAGTCTACTGTGAGTCTACTGTGTCCCAGGCTGGCCTCAAATCCACGATTTAGCAGAGGATGTCCCTGACCTTCTAGGATGACAGGCACACACTACCACATCCTGTTTGATTCTCTGCTGGAGCTCGAACTACATCCTCAATCCCGGATCTTGTAAACTTAGACTATCCTCTCTTACACTTCTTTCCTAATCACGAGCTTAACCTCCAAGCAGCGGCCTGGGAACCAGGCTATCCTAAGCTGGGGCCAAGGGGCCTCCTGCACCTTCCTGGAAATGATGAAGCGCCCAGGGGTGACTGGAGAAGCTATGCAGAGACTGCACCTGAGCCCCAGCCCCTGCCTCCCAGGAAACCAGTGAAGCCCATGGTTGGACACAGAAGCTGGGGTCCAGGGCTTTGGGTTTCTAGGCTCCTCCGTGGGCCAGTTTATCTCTTCTGGGTCAGAATTCCAAAAACAGACTAGGCAAGGGGTTTGGGGACCAGATGGTGGCACTAGGAGGGACTGCTGAAAGGTCTGAGAACTGTGCACCTGGAAGAGAAGAGGGTCCCGCATTCCACTGGCAGAGCCCCCAGGCTCCTACTTTAAGATGCTGTGGCAAAGCAGAGGCTGTTGCATCCAGAAAGGGACCACAGCACTCAGATGGTATAGTGACCTCAAGAACCACAGAACAGCTGGGCAGTGGTGGTGCACGCCTTTAATCCTAGCACTTGGGAAGCAGAGGCAGGTGGATTTCTGAGTTCGAGGCCAGCCTGGTCTACAGAGTGAGTTCCAGGACAGCCAGGGCTATACAGAGAAGAAGAAGAAAAAGAAAAGAGCCACAGGACTACAGAAGAGCAGCTGGTGTCCCAGGAAAGATGTCCTACGCCAGCCAACTCAGACTGTCCCTGGAAAAGAGACTCTACCTCCTCCTTCACCCTCAGGGAACAGGTTTCTTTTGGCACACACCTGGAACCTCAGCAAGCTGGAAAGCTGCTGAGAGGAGGCCAGCCTGAGCTACATGTGCGAACAGGGCCAGCTCCAGTTACTATGTAACAAGACCATGCAAAACAGGTGAGCATTCCGATCACAGACTCTCAAGGGGAGGAGGCTGAATAGCAAAGATGCCAAGGGGTCAGAAAGGATGGGGATCAGCTAAGTCGGAAATGGAAGCCAGCGAAGCTTCCGAGCTGCCTCACGTTACTGTCAGGACCGCTCTGCCTGCCCTTTCTTCTTTGTATTCATCCCAAGTCCGATCATCAGAGGGTATCTAACTTCCATGTCATTTTCTCTGTACTTCTACCAAGTGACACTGGAGGGTAGGGCAGTGTTGAGGGGAGAGCAGCTTCTCCAGAGTTAAGAATTCTAGAAACTCAGGGCTGGAGAAATGGCTCAGCACTTAAAAGCACGTGGCTGCCCTCTCTGAAGTTCCCGGGTTCAATTGGCAACTCCCACAAGGCAGCTCATAACAGACTGTTATCTCCAGTTCCGGGGCTGGGGCTGGGGCTGGGAGTGGGGGTGGGGATGGGGGGGTTGGGGGGAATCAAACGCCCTCTTCTGGTCGCCACAAGATTTGCATGCATGTGGTACAATGATGTACATCCAGACCAAAAAAACCTGCTCATACTAAACATAAAAAGCAAAAACATAAAATAATAAATAAATAAAAATTTTAATGAGTTCTAGAAACCCATACCAGTATAATTTTCTCATAAAGAGAGGACCCATCCCAGTCATTTAGACAAGTCAAAGGCCTAAGCAAGTTTACCTCTCTGCACACACCCTGAACACCTGGCTCCAAACCATAACTGCTTCTTTCTTTTTATGCTCTTTAAAAGAACTGGGGAGGAACTTTTAATAAAAATGTGTGGATTTTTTTGTTTGTTTTTTTGTTTTTTGTTTTGTTTTGTTTTGTTTTGTTTTGTTTTTCAAGACAGGGTTTCTCTGTATAGCTCTGGCTATCCTGGAACTCACTCTGTAGACTAGGCTGGACTCAACCTCAGAAATCCACCTTCCTCTGCCTCCCAAGTGCTGGGATTAAAGGCATATGCCACCACCGCCCGGCAAAATGTGTGTTTCTTAATGAAGATGGGAGAAGCTGGTAGAGTCGGAGGAGAGCCCATCAATCTCTCTCAAATAATTAAAGAAAAGTAACAATGCAGCTTCAATTGGGGATTGCCAAATCCAAGGCTCTGTTCAGTCAGGTGGGACTGGAGCCAAGTGGGTGCTGTGAAGGATCAAGCGACAAAGCAGAGTCTCTACTAAAGGTGCCCTTAGAGAGCCGGTGTACGGGAATTCAAGCCCAGATCTGTTTTCATAAGAGAACAAGGAAGTTAAAGGAAAAAAAAACAAAACAAAACATTGTCTTGACTTCTCCATGTTGGCAACTCATGTAGTCACACTTCATGTGTAGACTAAGTGTCTGGAACATAGCAAACAGCCCAGCAAACAACTAGCTGCACATGGACAACAGGGCCTAGGGCCACAGCTTAGTGGAAAACCATTTGCCTGACGTATGTGAGTCCCCAGGTTCAATTCTCAGCACTGGAGGGATGGTGGGAAAGCAAAGCAAAAGATGTAAACACACATCTTTCCAACAGGCATATAACATGCAAATTAAAATGACTGCTCTCTTTGAGGGCCTAGGAAGATGGCTTGGTCAGGAAATTGGTTACCACACAAGCGTGAAGACCCCAGTTTGATCCTCAGAACTTATGTAAAAAGTTGGTGCATGCCTTCAAACCAGCACTCAGGAGGCAGATGCAGGTCGCTGGCTGGCTGTGAGCTCAAGGCCAGCCTGGTCTACAGATCGAGTTCCAGTACAGCCAAGGATATACAGAGGAACCTGTTTCAAAATAACCAAAGCCAACAACAACAACAATAGCAAAACCAAACCAAACCAGAAAAAATGTATTATCCTAGCCCTGGGAAGGTACAGACAGGAGGATTCCTGGCTCACAGCTAGCCAGAGAATAACAGGCCAATGAAAAGCTCTGTCTTAAAAAACAAAGTAGCTAGAGCTGGGTGGGGGCAATGATACTTGAGGTCATTTGGCCCCCACATGCATGTACAAACATGTTTAAGCACACACCTATAGCACAAACATGTACATCTGTCTGTGCCTGCATACACATGCATGCAATTATGATGACGGACTATCCCTTCTCAGCCTCGTGGCTAAGATCAAGTCTACGATGAGGTACTAGTCCATTTGCATTGGGAAGGCAGAAGGTAAAACAAAGAATCCGAGGAAGTGACCCTAAGTGTCATGAGGTTGTGCAGAAACTGGAATCCTCCTCCATTGCTAGCAGGAGTGTAAAAACTTTTGTTCCACCACAGTGGAAAACTGGGTGCGGTTCTTCCAAAGGTGACACGTATAGAATCACCACATGACCTAACAATTCTCCTTGTAAAAATATCCCCCCCCAAACCCCTCAAAGTAAGTTGTTCAAATTCTCAGTTAGAAATGTCAGGAGACTGGGATTTCGGAGACTGCTATCGATGAGGTCTTTGCCATTCAGCCACAAGGACCTGGATTTGGATCCTTGGTGCCCACGTAAAAATCGGGCACAGTTTTTTTTTTTGTGTGTGTGTGTGTGTGTGTGTGTGTGTGTGTGTGTGTGTGTGTGGCTGATGCCTGCAGCAATCGTGGGAAGGAGTGAGCCAAGCTAGCCAAACCCACAAGCTCCAGATTCCGTGGGAGTCCTGTCTCAGAAAGAGGAGCTAGCTCAGGAGATAGAGGGTCTTGCTGCCAAGCCCTGAGACCTGAATTGAAAGGAGAGATGACTCCCACAAGCTTTGTTCTCACACACACACACACACACACACACACACACACACACACACACATTCGTGACCTTTGGGGCAGTGCAGGAAGCACTGTAGTAGAGAGTTTGCATGCATAAGGCTTTGAATTTGATCCCTAAGGGTGGGAGTGGAGAGTTACCTCCCATAACCCAGGGTTTACTAATCAGATCTCTTTCCATAGTTCTGTTCTGTCCAACTTTACGCAGAAATGAAATGTTCAATGTGCTTTTGTTCTCTGTTCTCCCTTTGGTTAGCCTCTCTGTTTACACAGCCAGCCTCCCCGATCCACCAATGCCACTCATTGGACGAAATGTGGCATCCTAGGAATGAAAACAGGTTGTTGGGAAGTTTAAGCCATGGGGCTAAGGATGTGTTTCTGTGGGTGGAGCACTTGCACATCAGGTGTGAAGCCCCGGATGTGAACACCAGAGGTCACAGAAACAGCGCCTGGTGGCTCGGGACTACAGTCTCAGCACTGAGGAGATAGAAGCAGAGGTTCAGTAGTCAGTGTTTTCCTAGGCTTCATGAGATCCTGCTAGAATGGTTTTGGGTTTTTTTTTTTTTAAACATTTTTTTTTTAAAGTGTAGGAGTGTTGCAGGATATTTGATCACACTGTGTTATTTCCTGGAAAAATCTGGTTTTAGTTGTAGGGTGGCTCAGCCTTAGGACACACCTTTCATCCAAGAGCTTTCTGCTTGAATGTTGCAAACAGGATTAAATAAAATCACCCATAGGTCAAGAGGCAGAGCAAGCAATCAGTTGACAGGAGGCGAACATAGGATTACTAAGAAAAAAAACATAGAGGGTAAGAGGGAGTCAGGAGGTGGATAGAGGAAACACAGGAAGTAGAAGTGGGCAGCAGGGCGGGGGGTGGGACATTCGGTTTGAAGGAGGTTTTTTGGGACAGTGAGAGAGGGGATTTGTTCTGGGAAGTTGGCTGAGGGGGAAGGTCAGCTGGGTGCTTTCTCTGCCTCTCTAAGCTAGCAGGCTTACACCCCAGCGCCTGGCTCCCAACGCCTGGCGTTGGTAAAACTGAACAACTGATATCTATGTAGATGTATACACGTATCTATGTAGTACACCACATGTATGCTCAGTACCCAAGGAGGCCAGAAGAGGATGTCAGATCCCCTGAAGCCAGGGTTATAGATAGATGGTGGTTAGCCTGTGAATGCTGGGAGTCGAACCCGGGCCTTCTGAGAGAACAGTATGTGGTCTTAACTACTGAGCCCTCCCCAGACCCTACCTTGGTTCTTTGACAGAACAAGAGCTTGGCCATGAACAATTTACAGCTGTATGTACTGTGAGTACAGTAGCCAGAATGTTTCTACCAATTATCCTGCGACAGAGGAACAGACCAGCAAAACGCAGAGCTCCGTCTATACACCAGAAGGCTATTTGGCCACAAAAATAAAGAACTATGGGGCTGGGGCTGTAGCTCAACTGGGAGAGGACTTGCTCAGCACACACCAAATCCTGAGTTCAATCTCTGGCACCGTATAATCCAGGCGCAGTGACAAGACCCCAGGAAGCGGAAGCAGAAGAGTCCTCAGCTACTCAAGTGAGTTTGAGGCAGTATTAGCTACATGAGATCCTATTAGAGGGAGAAGGGAAGAGGAGGAAGGAGAGAAGGATGGTTCAGCGGTTAAGAGCACGGGCTGCTCTTCCTGAGGACCCAGTGTGATGTAGGCTGAGGAGGAAGGTCTTCCTGGCAGGAAGAAGAAAGGGTGGCGAGAGGCATGGAACTGTAGTGCATTGGTAGACCATTTGCCTAGCATGTGCAAGGCTCTAAGTTCAAACCCAAGTACATGAAAGAAAGAAGGGAGGGGGGAAGGAAAGGGAGAGGAGGAGAAGGGAGGGAGGGAAGAAGGGAAGGAGCCAAGAGTTTGGAGCAGTTTCTCTACTCTGAGGTGCTGGAGAAACGATCTTGGAGCATGGTCCAAATGGAAGTGTCATAGTCTAGGCAAGGGTCAGCCTGACTGAGGTGTGAACACAGGACGTGGGTGGCTAGACTACATGATGTGGTGCGTGCCTTCAGGGAAGCTACAGCCAGCTCTCTGTGTCCTTGCCCTCTTCACTGAAGAATCAACCAACTGCAGATACAAAAAAAAAAAAAAAAAAAAAAAAAAAAAACCCTTGAGAAGGCTGGGGAGGAATCCTGGCACTTGTGAGGAAGCGGAGGCAGAAGGATTACTGTGAATTCAGTGCCAGCCAGGCCTAAAGAGTGAGACCCTATCTCAAACAAACAAAACAAAAACCTGACTCCTCAAAAAAGCATTTAAAGTAGGGCAGTGGTGGTACATGCCTTTAATTCCAGCAGAGGCAGGCGGATCTCTGTGAGTTCCAGGCCAGACTGGTCTAGAAAGCAAGTT
>NW_022196911.1:90488232-90499576 GCF_008632895.1 Mastomys coucha
TTCCAGAAACATCTAAGAAACAAAAACAAGGGGCTATGGAAATGGCTTAGTAACTTAAGAGCACAGACTGCTCTACCAGGGTCCCAGGTTCAATTCCCAGCCTTAACACGGTGTCTGAAAGCTGTCTGTCTGTAACTTCAGTCCAAAGTATCCGCTGCCCTTTTCTGGCCTCTGATGGTGCACACGTATCTGTGCAAGTGAAATATCTAAACACATAAAATCTCAAAAGCAAAAGAAGAGGAAAAAAAAAAAAAACACTGCTACATTAAGTATTCTAATAATTACAAAGGGGATGTGGCTTATTGTAGAGTATTTGCCTGACCTTCAAGGAAGACTGCGGTTAGCTCCCCAGAACCAGAGAGGAGAAGGGTGAATGCTTACTAAGTAGTTAATTTGCTGTTGTTTGCTATGTGGGTGACAGACTTGGGCTGCGGTTAAGAACATAGACTGCTTCCTTCTCTGGACGCTGTCTCCTTCAAGCCCTCCTTAGTGACTCATTGGACTTAACCACTGGCCTCAAGATCCATGTAACCCTGAGCTGACAGACACCTTGATCCTGGAGGTGATGGCCAAGCTACTAGGCTCTGTCAACACCTACAATGAAGATTGATAGCTCAAGTTGAGACAGGACCACACAAACCGTCGAGTTAATTTCTGAAGCCAGGTTAGGATATTTGTGCCACCTCCAGTGTGTAACTGTCCAAATGCCCATTTACCAGTGTAAGGGGGGGAAAAAGGGAAGATCTATAGCGACTTATTGCTTGTAAGTTTACATAGGAAGGACAGCAAAAGACTTAATGTCTGAACCGGATAATTTGAATGAATCTTATAAAAATAATGGTAAGTAAAAGACATCAGAATCAGGTATGGTGGTATGCCTTAGTCCCAGAACTCAGGAGGTAGAAGAGAGTGAGGCAGGCTAGGAAGACTGGGACAAGAAAGGATTGTGGGAAGGAAAAGGAACGTGACATCCAGGAGTGTGGCTGAAACATCTCCCTGGCTAGAAGCTGAAATTTTCAGCACAATTAACCAAACATTACAATCTGGTCTACAGAGCCAGTTCCAGGACAGCCAGGGCTACATGAAGAAACTCTGTCTTGGGGTGGGGGTGAGAGTGCTGGTGGGGGGGAGGTCGTATAGAATAGATTGCTCATGTGAAGAAAATGTTCAATTTTTTTTTTGTAGAGATATTTGAAGTAAAAATGGTAAAACAGCAAAATCCGTGAATGAAATGAAGGGATGTAAGACCTTTGAATTTAACCTCGTCTCTTTCCTGGCTGCTGTAGACTGCTCTCCAAGGCTCTCACAAACAAGGTTATTCCTTGTTAACAGTAAAAACGTGTCCAACTCTCTTGTGATCTTGTATAGCAAAGATTCCATCGACTTTGCGACTTATGGAGCTGTCCTCTGTCCTCATTTATTGAGAAAATTTAAGGAAAAAAAATTCCTTAGAAACCCTTTGAACAATGGAATTCAGAAATCACCAAAATCTAGCTGGGTGTGGTGGTGCCTACCTGTAATGCCAGCACCAAGGAAGTAGAAGCCAGGGGTTCAAGGTCATCCTCAGCCACATACCAAATTTGACACAAGAGACTCTGTCACAAAATCTCTTTAATAAACATCACTCACTGCCTCATTAGAGCTTTCGGCCAGCCTGGGTTATATAGTGAATTCAGGGACAGCCTGGGGTTCATAATCCAACCTGTACTCAAGAAACAAAAACAAGGACTGGCACTTTAACTAAGTGGTAAAGCACTGGCTTGGTATGTGTGCAAAGGCCTAAATTTGATTACCAGTATACCTCACAGATGATAGATAGATAGATACATAGATAGATAGATAGATAGATAGATAGATAGATAGATAGATAGATAGATAGACAGACAGACAGATAGATATTCACCCAGGCATGGTGAGGCTGTAATTCCAGCACACTGAAGGCATCAAGAATTTGAGGCCACCCTGGGCTACACAGCAAGATCCCATCTCAACACAAACAAAATTAAAATAAAGGCAAGTAAGATTAAAAACAAAGAAATGCTGGAGAGATGTCTCAGGGATTAAGAATGTTTCATGTTCCTGCAGAGAACTGGGGTTTAAAAGGAAGAGAAAGTTAGGAAAGAAGGAAGGGAGGGGAAGGGAGGGAGTCGGGGTGGGGACAGCGTGGGGAGTGGTGGCGCACACCGATAGTCTAGTGAGAGGTATTTAGAAGTTACTTTTGCTAGTAACCACCGGCTCCAGTCCACAGGAAAGCCTGGCACCTCTGCCTTCCCTTTGCACTTGTCCCCTTCACTTTGTGACACTTGCTTACCTCTGCACCTGCTGAAGTGTCTACCTAGACAGCAGAGATAAGTATCTCGTTTTCCTTCAAGGTTGAAGGCACAATGGTACTCGGCCTACTAAATTTGCAGTCACCTAGCAGGGCCTGAGGAGGCAGGACAAATCACAGACAAGATACTGTTTCAAAGGTAGAGAAGTTACAAAATGGAGCAGGTGTGTGTGTGTGTGTGTGTGTGTGTGTATGTGTGCTCGAGCGCTCTCGTGCACTTGCTCACAGGTCTCTGTGGATGCTGTGCCACAGTGCACATGTGACCTGTGGAGATCAGAGGACAACCTTTGCGTGTTGGCCCCTTCCTTCCCATCTTGGCTTAAAGCAAGGCATGCAGTCCTCCAGCTTTTCCATGAGCTATTAACCTACTATTTTTTAGGAATCAGATTTGTTCTCTCTTTTTAATCAACAATAGATCTTGCTTCCTCCCAGGGCTGCAGGTGTAGAGCAGAGCCATGCCACAGCCAGGAATTCTTAATCACCAACACCACCTGCTCACTGTCCCAACCTTTTAAGTCCAACACTTATGTCAGTACCCCAACGATGGCCAGACTGACCAGATTTCCTATGTAGAGGTTCGGGTTGGGTCGGTGTACACAGCCTGTTGGAACGGCTAGTGTTTTTGTACTAAAAGTTCCAATTATTTGGGAGCCTGAGGCAGGAGGACTGAAGTTCAAGACCAGCTTCTACACCCCTCCCTCCCTCCCCTCCCCGTCCCTCCCTCCTTCCCTTTCTTGGTCTTTCAACATAATTCAGGGTGGCCTGAAACTCCTGTCCAGTCATAGGACATGATCCTCCTGTTTCATCATCCCAAGTTGCAGCTGTCCTGCCACACTCAATGTGGCCTGTGTACTTTCGTGAGAGCCTACCTCAGGAAAAAATTAAAAGGATTGAGGAAAGTAGGCATGATGGTGCAATCCAGCACTCAGCAGGCAGAGAGGCATAGGTTATGACAAGTTCAAGAACAGCCTGGTCAACGCAGGAAGTTCCAAGCCAGCTTGTACTACAGAGTAAGATCCTGTCTCAACCCCATCCCCTGCCAATTAAAAATAAATCAATAGGCCTGAGGGTATAACTCAGTCAGCAGAAGGCTTTCAAAACATGCACAAAGCCCTGGATAGTCTAGTATACCACCTATACTAAGCATGGTTGTGTTCATCCGTGATATACCAGAGGAAGGAGGATCAGGGGTTCAAGGCCATCCTTGGCTGCCCAGTGAGTTTGAGGCCAGCTTTGACTATATGATATCCTGTCTCAAAACAATAACAACAAAATAAAATGGAAGGAAAATGTAAAGGGCTGCAGAAGGAATGACAATGCAGCACTTACCTAGATGTGCAAGGGCCAGCTTGGGCGCCAATAAGCACTTACAATACTCTGATGCCAGCAAGATGGCTCAGGGGGTAAAAGCACATGCCCAGAAGCCTGGCCATCTTGAATTCAATACTCCAAACCCTCTTAAAGGTAAGAGAGAACCCGGGCCACAAAGCTGTCTTCTGACTACCACACGTCACCTCACACTCAGGTGGCCCCCTCCACACAGAGAAAATAATAAATGAATAAAAATTTAAAAGCATACTTTTCTATGCTTCAATAAAGTTCTTTAAAAAAAAAAAATCTTTGTTGAAGCTGGTTGGTGGTGGCCCATGAGGTCTTTAATCCCAGCATTTGGGAGGCAGGGGTTAGTGGATCTCTTGAGTTGGAGGCCAATGTGGTCTGCAGAGAGAGTTCCAGGACAGCCAGGGCTACACAGACAAACCCTGTCTTCAAACAAACAAACAAACAAACGGAGTCACACAACAGTTGAAGCAGCAGCTCAAGTAGATGATTGTGTGGTCTCCCCGCCAATGCTGCCCTAAGGTTGCTACGGAACTCTGAAACTGAAAGTGGGCTGACAGCCTCCGGCTGAAGCCGGCTACCTGTGGTGCAAGACAATAGCCCACAAACACAGCAGCTCCTCCTGAAATCAAAGGCGGATTCACAGCTAACTTCTGTTAAGACTCCCGTTTGAAGTCTGCCGCACCATAAACAGACTGGGATGTGAGGCCGTAGAACCGACGTAGAACCGACGTCTCTACGTCCGTTGTTGTCTGCTGTCGTATTTATGTTATGCATATGCTATGTTTGGATATTGTAGTTTCTTTTTGCTGCCTGGATATAAAAACCCATTTCACCCCAAAGTAAAGCACGCTTTGATTCGTTTACTTAGCATCGTCCTGTCTTTTGTTCTCGACCCGTTTATTCCCACAGGTCTGATCCAACCTCCAGTTCGAAGTCACCCACGACCTGTGTAGATCCGCTGGTCGGACACTACAGATGACAGCTCATTCTGGAACCTAAACCAGTGTGTTCCTATTGTCCTGACCACTCACAATCAGTAAGGTTGCTGGCTCATCCTAAAACAGATGAGAGACTGGACTGCTGTGGGTCTGCATTGGGCCTGGTTGCTCGGAAGACCAAACGCAGGGAACTTGACTGCTCCGGGGGTGGAAAAGCACAGTCCCGAAGCTGGTATTCCCTGGGTTTCAGGTCCCAGTCACTGCTGGAGAACCACACAGAGAAGACAAGAACGAAGTGTCAGGGGTCCACAGGCCCTGAGGGGGATAGGGGTGGGGCGAGTTGAGGGGAAGCTCTGGCTTAGCTCATTGATGAGGGTCCTTAGCTTGGCTGTGGTTGGGGTGGGGAGTGCAGAGAGGCCTTCTTCAGGAGAATTAAGCTGCAGCTCTGTAGCAGAAGGCCTTCCCCATGCTCCCCCATTTATAAACTCAATGAAAGAGTTTATCCATACTGTTTATTGGTGGTTCATCATGGGAAATGGATGCATAGTTTACCAACTTCTCTAGGAATGTCTGGGAAGGGAAGCTTATTGGCTAAACCCTCAGGGCCTCTACATACCTCATTATCATGGAGAACTCTGTTCTGGGCCTACATGACCATAGGTCAGGCTTCCTTATGTGGGAAGTGTGGCACGTGATCCAGGCCAGGAATCTGACGGGGAGCAGGGAGGGGCCTACCGACTCAGGTGTGCACCCACCAAGCTTCCTGGCATGGTTCACCATCCCACAGACTACAGTCAAAATTCCCTTAGAGAGGCTGGGGATATAGCTCAGTTGGTGGTGTGCTTGCCCAGTGGGCATGAAACCCCATGTTTGATTCCCTAGTGCTGCATAACCTTGGTTGTGCTGGCACACATCTCTAATCCCAGCACTTGGAAGGAAGAGGCAACCTCAGAAGTTCAAGGTCATCCTTGACTACATATTGAGTTCAAGGCCAACTTGGAGGGGGGAGGGGAGAGGGGCATCAAAAAGACAAAACACCTTTAATCCCAACCCTCAGAAGGCAGAGGCAGCCAGATCTCTGAGTTCGAGGCCAGCCTGGTCTACAGAGTGAGTTCCAGGACAGAAGGGATGGTTCAGCCCTTCTGTCATTTACTGGTTTTGCACAGAGGACTCAGGTTCAGTTCTCAGCACCCACTTGGTAGTTGACAACCATCTGTAAATCCAGTTTCTGGTGATTTAATACCCCTTTTTAGCCTCCCAGGCATGTGAGTATGTGCCCTACATACATACATGTAAGGAAAAAAACATAAAATAAAAATAAAACAAAACAGAAAGCAACAGTAAAAAACAGAAGCCTTAGGCTGGAGGTCAGAGGTCGGTGGTGGAGCTCCTGTTTAGCATATCTAAGGCCTTGGGTTTGACTCTCAGCGCTGTACTAGGGGTAGGGGTGTATAAAAAAAAACCTAAACAAAGCTATCCCCCTAGAAGATTAATAAAATTAATTGATAAAAGCAAAACTAATGGGGCTGGAGAGACAGCTCAGCAGTTAAGAGCACTGACTGCTCTTCTGGAGTACCTTGGTTCAATTCCCAGCACCTACATGGCAGCTCACAACCATCTGTAACTCCTGTTCCAGGGGATCCAACACCCTCACACAGATATACATGTGGTCAAAACAGCAATCACATAAAATAACAGTAAATTCATTATAAAAAAAATACAAAACAAAACAAAACCAAGAACACTGAATGGTGCAGAGCAGTGGCTAGGTTGCAGAGAAATGGAGTAGAGTTCAGATTGGTAAATTTCCAGAAGACAATGGGTGCAGGAGCCAGGCTGACTGGGAAACGGCCTTTTAGCATCCCTCAGTGAGATGCTGCCCTCAACCCTAGCACTGAGAGCTCCTGGGAATTAGAGAAAGGAAGTGAACTGCTGATCCAGAAGCGCTGGGCTGCATGTGCAGACCAGTAATTCCAGCATCGGAAGACAGAGGCAGGAGGACGAGGAAGTGTGAGGACATGCCTGGGCTACGTAAAGGAACACTGGAAATAAAAAGAGACGTGCAGACACCAAGAGTTCAAGACTATCCTCAACTACACAGTGCATTTGGGGTCAGCCTATGCTATCTAAGACACCTTCTCAAATAGCAACAAAGTAATTCTTTGAGAAGTTACTCTAATACTCTGGGGTGTGTCTTGCTTTCCTTCTGAGTTCCTCTCTTTCTCTTAACTCTTATGCTCAAAGTTTGTATTAAATATCTGGGGGGGCCTAGGGGGAGAGGGGAAGCTGGTGAGATGGTTCAGAGGTTAAGAGTACTGGCTGCTCTTCCAGAGGTCCTGAGTTCAATTCCCAGCAACTACATGGTGGCTCACAATCATCTACAAGGCCATCTTAAGTCTTCTTCTGGCATGTGAGTATACAGGCAGCAAAGTGCTTACACATTAAATAAGAAAAACAAATAATTTAAAATTTATCTTGGGGGTGGGGATGGGAATTAGAGAGACGGCTCTTCATGGCTTGCAACCATATGTAACTCTAGTCTCTGGAGATATGATGCTTTCTTCTGGCCTCCTTGATGCCAAGATATAGACCTACATACACACACACACACACACACACACACACATCTTGGAATGCATACACATATCTGTGTGTATGCATTCCAAGCACATAATATACAGACGCACATATACACACATATGTGTGCATGTATATTCTAGCTTATATTTTCCATATGTTATATTCAGGGACAGTGAGATGGCTCAGCAGGTGTATAGTGCTTGCTGCTCAGCCTGAGAACTTGTGTTAGATCCCCAGGACCCGTGTAGTGGGAGGAAAGAACTGATTTTCACAAGGTGTCTTCTGACCTTCAGACATGTGCCGTGGAACCCATGTGTGAATTTGTAGATAAGTGTAATAACAAAATTATATTTAAAACCTCTTTAATGGAACCATAACCCTATTTTTAAAAGACAAAAACAGTAAGAGGTTTGTTTCTGGAAGGTTGCTCTCTCCACTGCAGCTCATCCGCAGCCTCCCCTAGAGGCCTTGCTACAGAGCACACTGAAAGGGTAGGTCTCTGGAAACGTCCCCCTAGAGGAGCTCCCCACAGGAGTCCCCCATGGCGCTCCCCCACTGGGATCCTGTCTACCCTCAAACACACAAGCTCTTTCTATCATTTATTTGGGGCCCTTGACGTCTCAGCTCTCTCCTGCCCTCAGGGTGCAGCTCACCTCTCCTTTCCCAGTCCCAGCACCGATCCATAACACCTCTGAATTCTGTCTCCACAGCTCCTGGGTAAGGCAAACCCAGAGGGTCTCACACTCTGCCTAGCCCAGCCTCACAAACCCTGGACCGAAAACACAGCGGGCTGGCTCCGGGAACTTCAGGTGGGATCTGTGACATTTCATCACACTTTGGAGAGAGCAGCTAAAGGTGGGCCTAGTGATCCTCACCCTTAACACAAGGGATTCCTCTTTAAAAAAAACCTCTGTAAGAACATAGGCACAGAAGCCATTGTTTGGAGACTTTTGTTTTATTTTTAATTACATGTACATATGTGCATGTCAGAGACCAGAGGTGTCAGATATCCTGTGGCCTGCCTGGAGATAGGTACTGGGAATTGAGCCAGAGTCCTTAGGAAGAGTACTCTAACCACTAAGCCATCTCTCCCTTGATGTGTTAGGATGGCGGCTCACATCAGGACACACCACACACTAGGCCCAAACAGTTACACGTGTAAGAGGTTTAATTGGGGGGGTAGTGGCGGAAAGAGAAGAGGGGGAGAGAGAGAACAAGGGAGGAACGTTTCCCATATACATACATATATATGTATGTGGGTTCTGACTTGGTGGCCAAGGTGAGCCCACTGGATTCTGGGAATATGGCGGCTGTTGCCTTGGCAACAGGTCTGTGAGGCCCGCCTATAGGACGACGAGGGCTTCGGAGGCCCTGATGCTAACACAGCTCCCCTGCAGGATTACTCTACTTTGTCTGGGTCAGTCTCGATCACAGCAGAGCTGGGTTCCATGAAGGCATGACAGCAGGGATGTTGATAATGCCTGGGCAAACAGGCCCGTGAGGAGAAGCCTCTTGTTTGCTTCCTGAAAACTTATCTATTGGCTATGGCTCTTGGAATTTGAACCAGAGGTCAGCAGATGGACCCTGTTGGGAAGCTTGAAATGCCCCAGACCCTGGGCAAGGTCCCTTAATCTTTTCAAACACCAGTAGAGAGGGAAGATGGGCAGGGCTGATGCTAGGTGCCCAAAACCGAAGAGTTGCAGAAGCACCCCCCCAATCTTAAGTATCAAGACAGATGCCATCAATGCTTTTAAAATGAAATTGAAAGCAATTGCCAATTAGATCCAAGTCATGAACTAGCACTGACCTTTGTTCCTTCTCTTTGCTGGTATCTGTTGCTAGGCCAGTGAAATAGCTAGCTCGGGCCTGCGATCGATCCCTGAACACAGATAAAACCAACTCCCACGTGTTGTCCTCTGACCTCCACATTCATGACACAGCACATACATCATAAACGTAATTAGCTTATTTTTTTTTGTTACTTGTTTGTTTAATTAATCTTTTTTTTTTTTTTGAGACAGGGTCATGCTACATACCCCTGACCCCCTTGGAACTCACTCTGTAGACCAGGCTGGCCTCGAACTCAGAGATCTGCTTGCTTCTGCCTCCCAAGTGTTGGGATTAAAGGCATGCACCACCACAACCAGCATAAATATGACTGGAGAGGGCTTTGACAGGGTTCCTCTGTAACAGCCCTAACTGGCCTCAAGCTCAAATTGCTTTCAATTACATTTTTAAAAGCTTTCCTGGAGGCTGGCATGATAGTTTTCAATAGTTGACTTAAGTTTGGGAGATGCATCTGCTAATTTTCAGTTTGGGGCATCTGCTTCTGCCTCCCAAGTGCTTGAAATTAAAAGGTGGATGTCACAGGGCAGTGGTGGTGCACACCTTTAATCCCAGCACTTGGGAGGCAGAGGCAGGTGGATTTCTGAGTTCAAGGCTGGCCTGGTCTACAGAGTGAGTTCCAGGACAGCCAGGGCTACACAGAGAAACCTTGTCTCGAAAAACCAAAAAAAAGAAAAAAAAAGAAAAACAAAACAAAACAAAAAAAAACCCCACAACAACAAAGGGATTTTTCGGAGGGGAAAACAGGAAAGGGGAGAACATTTGAAATGTAAATAAAGAAAATATCTAGGAAAAAAAAAAAAGAAGAAGAAGAAGAAAAAAAAAACAAAAAAAGAGAACTATTTGTTAGGAGTAAGAATAGGGAAACTATTGGTTCTTATCTCAGTTTTAGCCTTTTGGGGTTCCAAACTTCAGGGCTTAAAAATGAATAATTTTTCCAGATTCTTAAACATTTTCCTGGTGAGACACAGGTCTAACCAATCAGATTCTTGTGTACATTATACAAAAGCTTTAAATAAAAACAAGACTCCCTCCTTTAAAAAAAAGAAAGAAAGAAAAAGGAAAATGTAAACCAGCAATAAGATTAAGGCAAGGGGGTGGGCCAGGCATGGTGGCTCATGCCTGGAAACTCAGCATTTGGGAAGGGAGGCAAGAGGGTCAGGTGTTCAAGGTCATCCTCGGCTACAGAGTGAATCTGAGGCCACCCTGTGAGAACCTGTTTCATGAGGCCGTGTCTCAATGAAACACAACCCTGGTCATTATGTGCCTTCTGAATTCTGTGCGTTCTGCACCACAGAGAGGTGCAGCTGTGTCAACAGCTTGGGTCCCAGAAGCCTCTTCCTGCCGTGGTCAGCAGAGTGTGGAGATTTCTAATTGGTCAAAGTTTGGCGAAAAAGTGACAGCTGATCGTCGGTTCATAGCTGGAACACCCACTCAAGGCTCAGGAAACATCTTAGATGAAGAGGTGGGAAGAATGTAAGAGCTAGGGAAGACAGAGGAGATGTATGCAATGCTCAGCTGCCAGAGCTCACGGCAGCTGTGATTTCCAGCACAGGATCTGGGCAAGACTGAGTTTGTCAACATCCTGTGACCAGGAGGGGCTCAGCAGTACTCCCTCCATCCCCGGATTTACACAAAGATAGCAGTTGATGAGGGAGCATTTTCTTTAGTGGTGTAGCTGCTGGTAAGGTGTCGATGCTCCTGTGACATAAACAACCCTGATGTAATTCATCCACCCCACCCCCCATGCACCCCATGATAGTAGAAGAGGCACCGCTTGGGAGTGGGAGGATGATAAGAGATGCTCTGGGATGTATGTGATTGACATGTGCGCTATGCTCGTGTATGAAAACACCATAGTGAAACCCAATATTATGTATAATTAACATGTGCTATGAACACATTAAAGATGTTAAAATGGCAACCTAATGCTGTACACTTTAACAAAATAAAAATATTGCAGGGAGAAAACAAAACGAAGAAAGCTAAACAAATGGATCTGAGTGCGTTGCCTTAATATATGTACCATGTGTATATATATCATGTGTGCCTGGTGTCGATGGAGACCACAAGAAGGCATTGGATCTCCCTGGAACTGGAGTTACAGATGGTTGTGAGCTGACATGTAGGTGCTGGAACTAAACCTGGGTCCTCTGTAAAAGCAGCCAGTGCTCTTAACATCTCTCCAGCAACCAGCCTGCTTTTTAAAAAAGTATTTAATTTGGCTGGGCAGTGATGGCGCACGCCTTTGATCCCGGTGCTTGGGAGGCGGAGGCAGGCGGATTTCTGAGTTTGAGGCCAGCCTGGTCTA
>NW_022196911.1:90499586-90501470 GCF_008632895.1 Mastomys coucha
AAAAAAATGTGGAAACTTGCTGGCACAGTCAAGGCACTCAAGGTCAGGCTCTTTCCTCCTGTCTCCTTTGCAAATCACCCTGAGATTTACTGTCCCTTGGTCTATCTGCCACCAGTCATCTGCATCCTCAGGGGGCATGTTTTTGTTGCTCTAATTTTTAGACACTAGTGATTGACCATAGAGAAGCATTGGTTGGCAGGAAGGAATAACCTTGGCTGCTGGATTTGAACCTGCAAACCTAGTGTCACATAAACTTCCTGCCTCCATAACCCAAGCTTTGAAACTGCAACACGTTCCTCCACACATGGCTTTTTTTCTCATGTTTGAGACTGCCTTATCCTGAAGTAAGTAAAGTTACAATCTTAGTTGTGTTATGTGTTGGGGACAGAACCCAGGGCCTCAAGCATCCTTGACGAGCACTGACAATTGAGCTACATCCCTAGCCATAAGGCTCTGATGTTTATCTACTGCACATATGTCGATTCACTTGCACCAGCTACAACCTGCAGTTACTATTCCAGAAAGCCAGTATGTCCTTGTGACAAATAAAATCTAAAGTGAGAGCAATAATAAGTGGTCAAACAGGGGTCATTAAGATCACAAAAATAACATGGTAGTTTTGTTTTGTTGTTTTTTTGAGATAGGGTTTCTCCGTGCAGCCCTGGCTGTCCTGGAACTTGCTCTGTAGACCAGGCTGGCCTCAAACTCGGAGATCCACCTGCCTCTGCCTCCCAAGTGCTGGGATTAAAGGTGTGTGCCACCACTGCCACAACCACCAGGCTAACCGGATGTTTTTAAAAGAACCTCCGAGAGCAAGTATGGTAGTGTACATGTAAAATGCTACTACACTTAATATGTAGCCGAGGTTAGCCTCAAACTCACAGTAAGGCAGTATGAGTGATGTAAATGTTAGGATAACCTGGTCTATATGAGTTCTCGACCAGCGTTGGTACAGAGTGAGACCTTGTCTGTCCTCCCACCTGTCACCCCCTTCCCTCCCAAAAAGTGCAGATGTGATAACTCATATTAAATTCAACATTTGGGGGCTGGAGAGATGGCTCAGTGGGTAAGAGCACTGACTGCTCTTCTAAAGGTCCTAAGTTCAAATCCCAGCAACCACATGGTGGCTCACAACCACCCGTAATGAGATCTGATGCCCTCTTCTGGTGCATCTGAAATCAACTACAGTGTACTTATGTATAATAATAAATAAATCTTTGGGCCGGAGCAAGCAGGGATTGAGCAAGTGGGGTCTACTGGAGCGAGCTGGGCTGACCAGAGTGAGTGGGGTTGACCAGAGCGAGCAGAGGTCCTAAAAGTCAATTTCCAACAACTAGATGAAGGCTCACAACTATCTGTACAGCTACAGTGTGTACTCATATGCATAAAATAAATAAATAAATCTTTTTAAAAAGCTCAGCATTTGGGAAGCTGAGGCAGGAGGAGTGTTAGGAGTTTGAAGCTATCCTGGGCTACAGAATGAGACTGTCTCAGTCAAAACCAAACAAACAAGTACAACCTTTCCCCCTAAAACTAGTCCTCAGTGGTGGTGCCCGTGAGATGACTCAGCAGCTTAAGGTCCTTTGGCCAAGTCTGAGGAGGACCCGAGTTCAATCCCTGAGACCCACACGGTGGAAGGAGATTGTCAGAAGTTGCATGGACAAATGCACACAAGTAAATGTTTCAGAAAACGTTTAAAGGGGGGGAAAAGTTACTTAGATCTGAGAGTGTTGAAACCAACTCAGTAGCTGAACACTTGTGTGGCATATGCAGGACACATATGTCTGGAACTCACACCCATCACAAACACACACACACACACACACACACACCACTCTCTCTCTCTCTCTCTCTCTCTCTCTCTCTTTTTTTTTTTTTTTTTTT
>NW_022196911.1:90501643-90513513 GCF_008632895.1 Mastomys coucha
CTCTCTCTCTCTCTCTCTCTCTCTCTCTCTCTCTCTCTTTCTCTCTCTCTACTCTCTCACACACTCTCTCTCTCTTTCTTTTTGGAGACAGGGTTTCTCTGTGTAGCCCTGACTGTCCTGGAACTCACTCTGTAGACCAGGTTGGCCTCGAACTCAGAAATCCACCTGCCTCTGCCTCCCTGGGATTAAAGTGCTGGGATTAAAGGCATGTGCCACTTGGCTCACACACAGTCTCACATACACACACACACACACACACACACACACACACACACACACACACACTGTGGTACTTAATCATGGTACCCTCTACTGGAATTGGAATCACAAAGGTGTGAGTGTCTCTTTGAGGATTTCATGGAGGTTTCACGGAGAGAAGAAAAGCGACCTGAATATGAGTGGCACCATCCCACAGGCTGGGGTTCCAGACTGTACAGAAAGGAGAAAGCGCTCTGAGAGCCCGCATTCACTTTTCTCCATTTAGACTGGGAACACAACATGACAACTTGTCACATGACACCACTTTACGTGTGAGGCCTTACACTCTGGCCCTCAGAGCCAACCATCTCCCTACCAGGCCTTCCCTGTGGTGATGGACTTTAAACTCAAACTGTGAGCCAACACCAACCTGCCTTAAACTGTTCTCATCAAACATTTAAGTAAAGAAAAGGAACCCATATAAACAAAAAGGAAGAAATGAAAGGCAGAGCTGGGCATGACGGCCCATGCCTGGGACGCCAGCACTTGGGGTTGAGACTGGAGGACTGCTGTGTCTGAGCCTCTCTGGACGACAAAATGAGACCCCATCTCAAAAACTAAAACAGCAAGGAGCTAAGGAGCTGTTTTAACAATTAAAAGCACCGGCCTCTCTTCCAGAAGACTCGGGTTCAGTTCCCAGCACCCACACGGTGGCCCTGCAACCATCTTGAATTCTAGCTCCAGGGGATCCAATGCCCGCTTCTAGCCTCTGAGGACACCAGGCAAGGCCACGGTGCACAGACATACGTACAGGAAAGACATCCGTGTGCCTACAAGTAAATTTTTAAAAATTATTAAATAAAATAAATAAAAGCACAAAGGACAGAAGGAAAAGAAGATGAAGGGGGGGGAAAGTCTTGAGAAAAAAAGTAACTCTGGAAACTGAATAATGAGTTTAAGCGTTGATATAGTTTACATGATTCTCCGCATTCGTCTGCTAATGGTTCTTAGAATGCAATTTTTGGATCATGAGGCCTCTGCACTTGGGAATGGACTAATCCATCCATGCTTTTGTGGAGCAGTGGGTTACAGAGGAATAGCTTTACTTTGAAATGGCTCTGCCTGGCAAGTTTTCTGGGTCTTACCACGTGACGCTCTGCACCATGCCATGACCTAGCAGGATGGCCCTCGCCAGTGCCAAGCACATGCTGGCAGCGTGCCCTTGGACTCCTATCCCTCAGAACTCCGAGTTAGTGAACTCTGAAGAGAAGTTTACAAATTGCTCTGTTCTCTGGTGTTCAGTTATAACAATGGACAACAAAACCATTAAAACTCACTGAGCAATGCATTTAAGATCTGTGCAATTTCCATAGGTAATTATACCATAAAGTCCTATGATCACTCAATATAACCTCCCCGAAGGAACCCACAGCCTATGAAGGAAGCAAACTATAAAGAACTACTTAGGGGCAATAAAGAGTTTGAGCCCAGGACTGTTCAAACTCTTGGTGGAGTGCTCACTTTTGGCATCCAAAGGGAATGGCTAGCAGATGTGCCTTTGTGAATACAGAGGGAAAACACATGGGAGTTTTTATTTGAGTGTGGCAAACTCTTCCTACAAGACAAGCAGGTAGAGGGTGGCATTTGCATAACAAGATTCTGGGTTTGATTCCTGGTACCACCAAAGAGAGAGAGAATGAAAGAAAAGAAAAGAAAAGAAAAGAAAAGAAAAGAAAAGAAAGACAGAGGGAGAGAAGGAAGATAATGATGAAGTTGGTGGGAGACCTTTCTTTTTTGATTTTTGGGGGTTTTGTTGTTGTTGCTGTTGTTGTTATTATGGTGGCGGTGGTGGGTTTTATTCTTTTTTGAGACAGGCTTTCAATGTGTAACAGCCCTGGAACTTGCTCTGTAGACCAGGCTGGCCTGGAACTCAGAGATCCATCTGCCTTTGCCTCCCGAGTGCTGGACTTAAAGACACATGCTGTCCCCCACCACCCAGTTGATGGGAGACATTTCTAAAGTCTGAAATACTTAGGGTTCAGGTACCCATGCTGCAGGCTTCCCCACTGAAGCCATTGTACAGAGACCCAATTGTCAGTAGTTGGAGTTGAAGTCAGGGACGGTGGCTGGTTCAACACACCTGTCCTTTGATGGGCTTGCTAAGGTCAAGATCAAGTCTAAACCTTAGCCAGCTAGGGTCAGCCCCACCTCAAAGGAAAAGCTGAAAGCAATAGCTACTAGCTTCTGCCTCTCACCCACAGAAAGCTACTAGGTACCAATTCATGAGCAACAAACTAACCACACTCAGAGAGATTTGGTAACATGCCCTCGGTCCTTAACTCTGTGTAGAGCAGCCAGGGTTGTATCTCAAGATCTTAGCTTCAAACTCTTGTTCTTTCCTGTTCAGCCAAGCCAGCAACCTGAGCCAGGCATGGTGATACATGCCTGTAATTTCATGGCTTCAGAGGCTGAGACAGGAAGATTAATAGCTTCAAGTGGCAGGGCAGCCTGGGTTACACACCAAGACCCTGCCTCAAAAACACAAAGAAAACTCAGATATGGACCTGGTATGCTGGGCAGCAGCAAAGCCTGCCTGTAACCTAATCAGAGAGTGGAGGACAACAGCTTCCCACACCACCATGCCTGGGGCACCAATGAGTGCTCCCCCTTGATTCTCCTCATCCTCCTACCAGTTCAGGTCTGAGTCCTTTGGGCCTAGGTACTTGACCTCTGAGGGCTAGGTTAAGGCTCTCAGAGATGTGTGCTGAATATTTGAGATGCCTAAGACGGAGGCCTCTGCAGGAGAGAGTAGGGGACAAACCAGATACTTGGTTTGAAAGGATGAAAATCAGCAATGAAGGATGCAATCATGAGAGAAATGGGAAGAAGTTGGGCCAGATGCTCAGAAAAAAAATTATTTTCTCTTGATAAATGGGTCTCTTCTGGACATAATTTCTCTGAGGCCTGACACTGAAACCCTCAGAGGTCACAAGCCTGAGGCAAGTAAATGACCTGCTTTGTTTACACAGGAAAATGTCAAAGATCAGGAATGTTGGGGCTAGGAAAATGGTTCAATCAGTAAAGCGACTGCAGTTCAGTCAAAAGGACCTGAGTTCGGATCCCCAGCATTCACACAAAAGCTGGGCACAGTGGCTCAGCCACCTGTAACTTCTCAGTGCTATGGGGTGAGGGACAGAGAAGAAAGATCCCTAGAACTCACTGGCTAGCTATCCTAGCAGAATCAGTGGACCCCAGGCTCAGTCAAAAACCCTACCTCAAAATAGTAAGGTAGAGATAGATGAAAGAAAACACATTTATCAGTTGCTTTCACCTGCACTTAAAACACAAGTTTGGGCTGGAGAGATGGCTCAGTGGTTAAGAGCACTGAATGTTCTTCCCAGAGGTCCTGAGTTCAATTCCCATCAATCACACAGTGGCTCACAACCCTCTAGAATGGGATCTGATGAACTCTTTTAGTGTGTGTCTGAAGACAGCTGTAATGAACTCATATTAAAATCAACAAAAAACAAAAACAGAAAAACACAAGTGCATGGACACCCAGCCGTGACCCCTGGGTCTCCTCAGGAAACAAGGCAGAGGATGTTAAAGCGCTTCACAGGGGCTGGGCATGTACATCAGTGCTAGAGTGCTAATTCAGCACTATACACACACACACACACACACACACACACACACACACACACACCAGCTTGTTTCCTAGTTTTCAGAAGGCTGTAATCTGAGAGTTCCAGCCAAAAAGACAGCTTCCAACTTGTCCGTCCGACTTCTTCTCGGGGGTGTATTTTTATTGGGTGCAGAGAGTTTCTCTGTGTAGCCGCAGCTGTCCTGGAATTTACTCCATAGGCCAGGCTGGCTTTGAACTCAGAGACTCTGCCTCTCTGCCTTAAAGGTACACACCACCACTGTCGTAGGCCTTAGTAGTGTCTTTTAAACCTGGTTTTCTGAGATATAGTCCCCTTTCCGCTGTGCCTCCACGATTCCTTTCCACGCCCAGAGTCGGCATAATATGGACAACAGGCTTAGTAGCTTGCCTGGCTGTGTGGTAGAGCAGGATATGCGATGTGCATCCCTACTGGATGCGAAGATACCACCATTCATTCACCTTGTTGCGCAGTCAGCTCTCCAGTTTGGCTTTTCCACAGCAAGCTCCTGCGGTTCCCTCCGTGTCTGGCCATATTAGCTTTATTCAGCCAATTCTCTCCTGCCAACCCCCTTCCCAGACCTTGCACCAAAGACAGATGAAAACCAGCCCAGAAGTGGGAACGACTGAAGACAGAGGGAAACCAGGCAGTGGTGGTGTGGGTCTTTAGTCTCAGCACTCAGAAGGCAGAGGCAGGCAGATCTCTGTGATTTCAAGGCCAGCCTGGTGTTTAGAGCGAGATTCAGGACAACCACGGCTACACAGAGAGAACCCTTTCTCAAAAAATAGAGGAGGACGAGGGGGAGAAGGAGGAGGAAAGAAGGAGAGAAGGAGGAGGAAGAGGAAGAAGGAAGGAAGGAAGGAAAAGAAAAGAAAACAAAGGGAGGAAAGACCTGTTATACTCAGCGCCCTGAGGACCCCCAAACGTTCCCAAGTGTTTCATGGAAATGAATACAGCTGAGAGAGGGTCCCAGCAGTATTCAGCTCTATTCCTCGGTGTACTATTAAAAGCCTCCACTCCTGGCCCTGTGTACCACGTGGGACGCATACAGAATTCTGAACTAGAATTTGAACTCAGCCTGGAACTCCTGTAGCTACGAGCAGCAGCCCCAGACCCCGGGCAGGCCGGGCTTTTCCCTTTGCCTGGGTGATAGGGTGGTGTGCGTCAGTCCCTGCCAAGCTCTGCAGAAGTTCCCTTCTCGGGACTGCCCAGCCCCCTCTCTTTTCGGAGAGCTGCTCGGGGTACCTGAGAGCGCGGACACCCTGCAACTTCGAGTTCGCCCGAGGTCGAGAGAGCAGCGTCCGGGGCCCCCGCGCCCCCAGGCTCGCGATACACAGCCTTCCGAGGCGCAGCATCCCGAGGTAGACAGCCATGGTTCGCTTCCGCCGCGAGTCCCGGCCCGGAGTAAACTTTGAAAGCGAAGGAGGCGGGGGCGGGGGGAGCGGGGGGGGTGAAGAAGAAGCGGGCGGGGAGGCGGGAGGGTCGCTCTGCCTATGGGATGAGGAGGACTGGGTCCCCGCGGGGCGGGGCGGGGCGGGGCGAAGAGAGGCCGGGAAGTGGCGACTTGCTCCTGGCCACCTTTGCGTGGGAACTGCAGCCCTTGGAGCCCTCCCTCGAAGTCCCGCCCCTGTCCCCCCTCCCCCCACCGGGGCTTCCAAGACCCGCTCTGCAGCACAATACAGGGCCTTCCTTCAATCACCACTCTAACTTTGGAGGGCCTAGGAGCTTTCATAAATGGGAAACCAATCAACAGTCTACATAGAGCCAGATGACAATGCCTGGGCTGGTTGGTCCCACGTGCCCAGTAGCGTTTGGGTCACGTGGGAACTTCCCTGGTGGTGAGCTACAGGCCAAAGGAACTGCCCCCCCCCCCCCAGCGCCCCTGAGGCCTGCCAGCTGGAACAGAGGACCTCTGGGGAGAGAGGCAGTCTGGGACCTACCAGTCCTATGGGTGAGCCCCTCTGTACTCGGGGACCACCGGGGACGGAGGTGCTAGTCCAGCCAGAGGCTAAGAGTCAGCTTTAATTCGACCTTGCATCCTCCCCACGATCAGAACTCTGGTCACTCTGAGAAGAGTACCAGGTAGACAAGATTAGGTGGCATCAGGCATGAGTCTGTTCTAACTTGGGGTCTTAAACACAGTTTCCTCAGCTGCTCCCTTTGCTCCAGAGGACCCAGACATTGTGACTCAACCCTCTCTCTAGCTACAATTCTCTCTGGAATGTATTCTAACATGTAATCCAAGGAGGATGGGTGGCGACAAGATCTAGAAGAGGTGACTGCTCATTTCTGGATCTGGGCACTGGGTAACCAAAGATTGGCACACTAATTCTACACCTTCTAGCCCCACGTTGTCCTGAACGATCTGGGAAAGAAGAGAAGAAAGGTCCTGGCAGGGAGGAACTGTTGGCTGAGGGTGGAGGTTGGCCTAGTGAACCTTTGCCTTAATCTGGTTCAGCTGAGGTCATGAGTGATACAACTACTCCCTCTTTGATCTCCAGAGTGACCAGAGATCTCTCTGGCAGCGTTTCGGAGAGAATCTGTGTTCCGTTGGAGAACAAGTCAAGAGGAGAGACTTTGAAAAAGCTGGGCTTGAAATGGCATGATGCCCTCCAAATCAAGTTTGTACAGTGTTTTCAGACGACCAGGCCCAGGGAATGAAGGGTGCTGACTGGTATCCCAAGTTCAGGATCAAACCCTTGCTGGAAGGCTTAGTGGATGACCCTGAACAAATCGTTGACACCTTCTAGATAAATAATTGTCCTGGCAAAGGGAAGGGTACATTCTGGTCGCCATGACCCTTTTTCTTCCTGACTAGTCTCTGAGAGAGTCTTGGGGGAGGGGGAAGATAAGTCATTTGGCCTATGGGCTAGCCTGGGGAAGCCTTTATCCCTTTCCCCTTGTTTCTCTGATTCAGAAATGGACTCATAGACCTGCATGGTGTCAACCACTTATGATCTCAGCCAGGGAGATAAAGGCAGGAGACTCGGGAACTCAAAGTCATCTTCAGCTACACAGGGAGTCTGTGGCTAGCCTGGAGAGAAAGAGAGAGGGGGGGGAAGAGGGAGAGGGAGAGAGAGAAAGAGAGACACAGAGAGAAACAGGCTCTTAACATCAACAACAAGTAGCATTTTTTTGAGACAGGGTCTCATATAGCTCAGGCTGACCTCATTCTGTGTAAATCCTAGGATGACCTTGAACTTTGATCTTTCTGCTTCCTTTTGTCTTCTGAAATTACAGATTTGCACCACTACAGCCAATTTTATGTGATTTGTATGTGCACACTGTACATGCACACAATGGGGATCCGAAGACAACTTGTTGAAGTCGGTCTCTCCTTACACTAGGTGAGTCCAGGGATTAAACTCAGGTCATCAGGCTTGGCAGGAAGCACCTTTACCCACTGAGCCATCTTCTGGGTTCCTACTGTTGCTATTTTTTTGAGACAAGGTATCATGAAGCCCAGCCTGGCTACAAACTTACTAAGTAACTGATATTGGTCTTGAATGTCTGATCCTCCCCTTTCCTGCTCCAAAATGCTGAGATTATAAATCTGCCAACATGCTCTCCTGTGTCCAAAATTTCTAATCACAGTGAAACGAGTATAATGCTACTAACCTTGGAAATTGTCTTAACCGAAATGATAAGGGGGATGGGGCGAGTGGAGACGGAGAAAGAAGGAGGTGGAGGCCAATGTTATTATAAATTCTGTGTTGCTGGCCTGGTGGTATATATATATAATACCAGCTACTCTAGAGAGACTGAACAGGAAAATTAAAAGATCAAGGCCTGCTTGGGCAATTTAGAAAGATGCTGTCTCAAAATAAAAGGTAAGCTGGGCATGGTATCACACACCTTTAGTTGGCAGGCAGATCTCTGAGTTGAAGGCAAGCAAGCCTGGTCTACACAGAGAAACCCTGTTTTGAAAATTAAAAAAAGTGAAAATGATGGAGGACTTGTTTAGCATGTTGAAAGCCCTGTGTTCAATGCCCAACACCATCTATACACACACACAACAATAATAATGATAATAATAAAAATCAACCATGAAAACATAACAATAAGTAAAAGATAATAAACTGAGGTGTCAGCTGCACCTACAGGCAGAATCCCTTGCCACTTCCAGGCCAACCTGCAGTACATACTCAGACTTTGTTTCAGTAAATAAATAAGGCTGGGTGTGGTGTCACATATCTTTCATCTCACTACTAGAGGCAGAGTCAGATCTCTGTGAGTTCCAGGCCAACATGGTCTACACAGGGAGTCTCAGGCCAGCAAGGGCTACACAATGAGACCCTGTCTCTGAATGAATGAATGATAGATAAATAAATAAACAAACAAACAAATAAATAGATAGATAGAGAGATTCTATCTGCCAGTACTAGTGAATAAAGGAAAGGAATGTGGTTTTAGATTTTGGTTTGGTTTGGTTTTTGGTGTTTTGACACAGGATTTCTCTGGGTACCCTTAGCTGTCCTGGAACTCGATTTATAAACCAGGCTGGCGTCAAACTCACAGAGATCCTCCTGTCTCTGCCTTCCAAATGTTGGGATTAAAGGCAAGTGTCACCACCACCCAGCTAGAATGTTAAAAAAAAAAAAAACAAAAAACAAAACAAAAACCACAACCCCACAGTGAAGCTATTGTTAGAAGGTGTTGCAGGGCGCAGCCTTCTGAGTAAAAGCCACTATCTTCATCAGATCTGCAGTGCCTGCTGTCATGAGAATGCTGACTTTCTCACAGGAATGGGTGGGTGGGGAGAATCATAAGCTCCTGGCTTAGATTCCACCCACTCCTCCGTTTATACGGAATTTTGCTCCAATTGCAGGCACATGCTTGCGGTACTAGACTGTGTAGATCTGGGGAAGGTTAACTGGTGGGAACTGGTGGGAAGTTGAGTAGAGACTTTCCGGTCTGGTAACTTGAAAGGGGGTGTCACTCACGATTCCATTAAAAAAACCCTTGTCCATGCCTGTAAGGCAATTCAGTAACTTATTGGTCCTCAAGTGCAGACTTTGAAGGAATCCAATCCAAAAAGGACTGGAACCTGAAGAGGAGAGGGTAGGCATTTATATTTCTCTAGGGACAAACCTATTTGTAACAAAAGACCCACTGAGAAATAGAATTAAAAAACTGAACATTCAGAAGTAAAGAGAGAAGATAAAAGTAAGGTAGTTAAAATAGTTCATATGGGCAGAGCATGGAGCCTCATGCTTTTAGTCCCAGCACTAGAAAGCAAGGGCAAATCTCTGTGAGTTCAAGGTCAGCCTGGTCTACAAAGAGTCCAGGCCAGGCAAGGCTGGTTACACTGAGAAACCCTGTCTCAGAAAAAACAAAAACAAACCAAAACAATCCAGAAAGGCAGAGGCAGGCAGATCTCTATGAGTTCGAGGTCAGACTAGTCTACATAGCAAGTTTTTTTTTTTTGTTTTTTGTTTGTTTGGCTTTTTTTTTTTTAGATTTATTTTATTTTATGTATATGAGTACACTGTAGCTGTACAGATGGCCATGAGCCATCATGTGTGTGGCTGCTGTTGATCTCAGGACCTCTGCCAGCCCCGCTCGCTCCGCCCTGCTCACTCCAGAGTAATTTACTGCAGCTGTCTTCAGACTCACTAAAAGAGGCATCAGATCTCATTACGGGTGGTTGTGAGCCACCATGTGGTTGCTGGGATCTGAACTCAGGACCTTTGGAAGAGCAATCAGTGCTCTTATCCGCTGAGCCATCTCACCAACCCCACATAGCAAGTTTTGAGACAGCCTGAAACTTTCCATATCACAAATAAAATTTCTGATTAGGTCAGCAAGATAGCTCTGAACATAAAAAACACTTCCTAAGCCAGTCAGTGGTGGCGCATGTCTTTAATCCCAGCACTTGAGAGGCAAAGGCAGGCAGATTTCTGAGTTCGAGGTCAGCCTGGTCTACAGAGTGAGTTCCAGGACAGCCAGGGCTACACAGAGAAACCCTATCTCGAAAAAAAAAAAAAAAAAAAAAAGCTAGCTGAAATATAGCAGACATAAAAGGAGAAATACTGTATGAAAAGTTGGGGACTGTGGATGGACTCCCATCATCAGTCCAGGTTGCCTGGTTAAGAACACAAAGATTGGGGCTGGAGAGAATGGAGAGATGCCTCAGGTTAAGAGCACTGCCTGCTCTTCCAAAGGTCCTGAGTTCAAATCTCAGTAACCACATGGGGGCTCACACCCACCCGTAATGAGATCTGACGCCCTCTTCTGGTGTGTCTGAAGACAGCTATGGTGTGTTTGCATATATAAGTAAATAAATCTTAAAAATACACACACACAAATCAAATCCCTGGAGGAGATCTACCTGTTCTTCCTGCTCATCAAGGACTCTTAGGTTATGGACTTTTTCCAGGTTTCATCCCTCAAGAACGACCTTCTAGAGAGAGGGCTCAGTGGTTAAGAGCACTGACTGTTCTTCCAGAGGTCCTGAGTTCAATTCCCAGCAACCACATGGTGGCTCACAACCTTCTGTAATGGGATCCGATGCCCTCTTCTGGTGTGTCTGAAGACAGTGACAGTGTACTCACATACATAAAATAAATAAATCTTAAAAAACAAAAAATTAGTTCCTAAGATCATGCCACTGCAGAAATAGACTCAGAATGGCCTTTGGAGCAGATTCAAGGTTTCTGACACCACTGTAGACTTCAAAAGTCATATTGCTCTGGGTATTAAGTGCTCCAAGGAGCTAGCCACCGCCCTTTTATGGCCTATTGTCTTGCCAACCTTTCCATTGTAGAGAGGTAACTTAGGGAACAAGATTGGCAAACTCCAGGCTGTCCCGTGCAAGGTGACAGGCTGCTGTGGCTCTGTGCTGGTGTGCCACATCCCTGCTCTCAGAGGTAAGGCCTGGACATTGTCATTGCCCCGGTGCCCGACTGTGGTGGTTTGAAAGAAAATGGTCTCCATAGGTTCATAGGGAGTGCACTATTAGGGGGTATAGTCTTGGTGTAGGCATGTCAGACTAATTTTCTGCATCTTGTGGATCCAGTTGTAGAACTCTCTGCTACTCTTCCAGCGCCAAGTGTGCCTGGATGCTGCCATGCTTCCTGCCATGACAATAATAGACTAAACCTCTGAACGGTAAGCCAGCCCCAATCAAATGTTTTCCTTTCTAAGAATGGGTATCTCTTCACAGCAATAGAAACCCTAACTAAGACACCAACTAAGAAGCTGCTACTGCTGGCTGGTGTGGATGACAGCTACACATCAGCCAGAGATGCAGGGCCACCCTGGGCAACTTCACCAAGGCCACCTTTGATGCATCTCCAAGACCTACAGCTGTCTGACCCCTGACCTCTGGGAAAAGACTGTTCACTTAGTCTCCCTATCGGGAAATAGCCAACCTTGATGTGAAAACCCACACAGAGGTGCAGAGGACCCAGGCTCCAGCTATGGCTACCACTTAGGAGTTTTTGTTTTGTTTTGTTTTTCAAGGCAGGGATTCTCTGTGTAGCTCTGGCTGTCCTGGAACTCAATTTGAGTTCAGGCTGGCCTCGAACTCACAGACACCCACCTGTCTCAGCTCCTCAGTTCTGGGATTAAAGACATGTGCCACTAGCACCCAGCCCACATGGTGTAAATATAACTTTTATTCACTTGATGTAGTTGTTGTCTCTGAGGTTTACTGCCTCAGTCTGCTAACTGATCAATCTGGCTTCTCTCTCTTGGCCTCTCTGAATTGCTCTGCTTGGCCTCAAACTAACTCTGACAATATGTCCTAATTATCTGGGTCCTTCTCATTCTCTGGCTCACTCTGTCTTCACCCATGCCTGGCTTGTTCTTTCTCTGCAACCTGTCTCTCTATAACTGTTCCAGTAAATCTGCCTTCTCCTCCACCTCCTCCTCCTCCTCTCCCCCTTTCCCCCTCTCTCTCTCTCCCTCCCTCCCTTCCTCCTGTCCTACCTCCTTTCTCTCTCTCTCTCTCTCTGTCTCTCTCTCTGTCTCTCTCTCTGTCTCTCTCTGTCTCTCTCTGTCTCTCTC
>NW_022196911.1:90513544-90532444 GCF_008632895.1 Mastomys coucha
CTCTCTCTCTCTCTCTCTCTCTCTCTCTCTCTCTCTCTCTCTCTCTCTCTCTCTCTGCAATGCTCCTTAAGTAGAAGTAGCTTCCCTTGAAAGGTGGGACATATGTTATTCTGTCAAATCTTTCTCTGATTTGTCACTTTGCCTCTCAATTAGACATTACTTTCAAACATGGGTGCTTCTGTCTACAAACTAACTTTACCTTCATTGTTTGGGATTAAAGGTGTGTGCTAAGGGCAGAGCTACACCACACCTAGAAACAAGTTATTTTCAGCAAATAACACAATCTCCGGGATCACAGAGTGATCAAATATCCTGCAACAACACAGAATTTTTATATGAGGGAAAAAATAAAGTGAAGTAGCCTATTTTTAAAAAGAACCTGGAAGAGTAAAAGCCTTAGAACCCGTTTATTTAAAATCTCAACTCTTACCTCGGGGAAGTAAGAGAGAGTTTATTCTAAGCCAAATGTGAGTTACCATGGCCTGGGGACATGGAGTCGGGGTTGCTCAGAATAAGATTCTGCTAAGGGAGGTGGTGCATGCCTTTGAGGCAGAGGCAGGAATATTTCTGTGAGTTCGGGGGGCAGTCTAGCCAGGTATCAAGCTACATAATGACGAGCTACATAATACGATCTCAAAAATAAACCAGAAAAACATGCTACCAAAAGAAAGTCATAAATTAAGACTTAAGGCTTTTGCCAAATACTTGGATGGGAAAGGAGATAGGCTGGTTCCAGCAGACACTGAATAAATGGAAATCATAAATTAGGGCATCACTACTGACATTAGTGGGAACTGCAGGTTACAGCACAGAGCAGGAAACAGCTATGGGCTTCAGAGATTGTGTGACAACATTCTTAACTTCTGGGGTAATGAAAGGTAGTAGTGGTCTGAATTCATTCCAAAGATTTTTTTTTTATTTGTTTGGTTTTTTTGGGGGGTGGGTTATTTCTTTTGGGGGGTATTTTTGTTGTTTTTGGTTTGGGGGGCAGGGTTTCTCTGTGTAGCCCTGGCTGCCCTGGAACTCACTCTGTAGACCAAGCCAGCATCGAACTCAGAAATCTGCCTGCCTCTGCCTCCCAAGTGCTGGGATAAAAGTTGTGCACCACCACCACCCGGCTGTGTTTCTAGTTTTAATTTGAACTCAGGACCTTCGGAAGAGCAGTCAGTGCTCTTACCCATTGAGCCATCTTGACAGTCCCCAAGGCAGGATCTTTTTTGTGAAGCCCTGGCTGGCTTGATTTACTATGTAGCCCAAGCTAGCCTCAAATTCGCAGCTCACTTCAGCCTTTGCCTTCGGAGTGCTAGGATTGCACATGTGAGCTACTGCTGTTGATGTGCTCTGCCAGAAAATGGACAAACACATTTCTGTCTTTTCACAATCAGAATTAATATGAATCACAGTGTATTCAATAGCAATAAACCCACAGGGAGCAACGGTTCCGTTGGCAGCAACTTATGAAATCTTGTTTTCTTTGACAGGCTGAAGAAAATACAAGTTCTTGTGTGCTGGTGTTTTGGGTTTGTATGGTATGTGTATATATGTTCATATATGTACACGTGCACACAGAAGTGTGGGGGCCAAAGTTTGAGGTCAAGCATCAGTTTTCTCTCCACCTTTTTTCTTTCTTAAAATCTTTTCTTTCACCGGGCGGTGGTGGTGCATGCCTTTAATCCCAGCACTTGGGAGGCAGAGGCAGGTGGATTTCTGAGTTCAAGGCCAGCCTGGTCTACAGAGTGAGTTCCAGGACAGCCAGGGCTACACAGAGAAACCCTGTCTCAAAAAACAAAACAAACAAACAAACAAACAAACAAAAAAATCTTTTCTTTCTTCTTTGATAATTTCATGCATGTATACACTGTATCTCGATCCTACCTACCCACCCTTGGTTTTCCCTCCCACTCTCCCAGGATGGCCCCCATTGTGTCCCCTCCCATCTTCCTACCCTCTCCTCTGTTTTTTCTCTATCATAATTCACTGGGCTGGATGTGTGCAGCCTGCTGGAATGTTGACTGATCTAATTTGCCTTTTCTCATCCAGGTTTGATGCAGGTAACCACATCAGTGAGTCTGTGAGCTCATGACTAGGCCATGGCCTGAAAAGAGCGTTCCGCAGCCCTCTTCCACACTCCCCGGCTCTTACAGCCTCTTGTTCCAGTGTTCCCTGACCCTCAGGATTGGGGAAGGAGGTACAATTGATATAAATGTCGATGATATCAATGGGACTGAACACTCCACAGTGAATTATTCTCGGCACTTAGACCAGTTGTGACTCCTTGCATTCCACTGGAGAAAGCAATCTTTCCGGCTAAGGTTGAGAGCCATACTAACCTCTGTGTATAAACAGAAACAGTTAGAAATCAGTTTGATTACCTGTCCATTTAGTAAGACTGACAGTAGTAGCTTTGACTTTAGGGTCCACCACCTCCCAAGCCATGAGCTTTTTAGCCAGGGTTTACAGTTCCTGGTGTGAATTCCCATCTCTGGAGCAGGGCCTCAAATTCGAGTCAAAAGCAGCTGGCTGCTCCTGTAACCTGCGTGTCAGTATCGCGCCGGTGGGCACATCTTGCCTGCTGGGTTGGTGCTCTGACTTTCAGAGTTCACTGCTGGGTGATGCCATTTATAGTTTTACTCCCTAGCGGCCTACATGGCACCTTGGGAGCTAGCAGATCTGAACTCGGGTCTTCCTGCTTACAGGGTAAGCACTTCATGGGCTAAGTTACCTCTCCATCTCAATCCTAAATTAATGTGTGATTTTTTTCAGATCACACATTACATATCACACACTAAAAGAAATTCAAGTAGATGCTTCAATATAAAGGCTTACAGACCTATGAAAACTAGCTAGTGAGAAGAAAGTTTTCCAGGCCAGTTCTAAATAGATTTTTCAATGTCCTATACCAAAATGTGCTATATCTTCAGCAATATGGCCTAGCCATATTGCTCCTATGCTTCTGGTAGGCAACCAAGAACAATGGCAACAAGCTATTCTGCCTTCTGAAAAGTTATAAAGTCTGATCTTTATTTATTTCATTATTTTGTGTGTATAGATATTTGGCTACATGTATATCTGTAAACCATGTACATTCCTGCTATCCAAGGAGGCCAGAAGAGGATGTCAGATCTCCTGGAATAGGAGTTATGGATGGTTGTGAGCCACCATGTGGATGCTGGAAAACAAACCCCTGGTCTGCAAGAGCAACAAGTGTTCTTAACCACTGAGTCATCTTTCCACTCCCACTCCCCATCCCCATTCTTTGATGGGATCTCACACTGAACCTGGAGCTCACTGACGCAGAGAGACTGAATGGCAGCAAGCTCCAGGGATCTTCCCGTCTCCAAGCACTATTTTTTAAAAAGATTTATTTATTTATTTATTTATTGTATGTGAGTACACTGTAGCTGTCTTCAGACACACCAGAAGAGGGCATCAGATGCCATTATAGATGGTTGTGAGCCACCATGTGGTTGCCAGGAATTGAACTTAGGACCTTTGGAAGGCCCGTCACTGCTCTTAACTACTGAGCCATCTCTCCAGCACCCTCTAAGCACTATTACACCTGGCTTTTTACCTGTGTGCTGGAGATCTGAATTCAGGTCTTCGTTCTTTTTTTTTTTTGTTTTTTGGTTTTTTTTTTCGTTTTTTTGTTTTTTGGTTTTTGTTTTGGTTTTCTGAGACAGGGTTTCTCTGTGCAGCCCTGGCTGTCCTGGAACTCACTCTGTAGACCAGGCTGGCCTTCAACTCAGAAATCTGCCTGCCTCTGCCTCCCAAGTGCTGGGATCAAAGGCATGCGCCACCACCACCCGGCCAGGTCTTCGTTCTTTCATGGCAAACACTTCATGGGCTAAGCTATCGCTCCATCTCAATCCTAATTAATGTGTGGTTTTTCAGATCACAGATTACATATCACAAAGTAAAAGAAATTGAAGTAGACGCTTCAATGTAAAGGCTTACAGACTGGCTGTAAAGAGTTTACAAGGCCTTAGCAGAACTCAAGGACTTTCAAAAGTGTCCCTACAATCTCAATTAACCCCCAATAAATCTATTGAATGGCACCACTTCTATTCCTAAGAATAAGTGATTCATCCATCTATGCCTCCTGGGTGGTGCCAGACAGATGACCTCCTTCAGCATCCACTCAGGTGTGGAGTTGCCCTCCACCTTCACAATGGAGTCAGAAACTGCTGTGAAATGGAATTTTTCAAGGCAAGACCAGGCCTGAAAAACTCCTGCTTAATACTACATGGAGTAATTCCAGAGCAGTGCGAATGGACAGATGTTGCTTAAGGTTTCTACAGTAAAACACAGAGCACAGCACTTGGGAGGCAGAGGCAGGCAGATTTCTCAGTTCAAGGCCAGCCTGGTCTACAAAGTGAGCTCCAGGACAGCCAGGGCTTCACAGAGAAACCCTGTCTCAAAAAACCAAAAAACAAAACAAAACAAAACAAAACAACCACAGATCAGTTTTTTTACATTTATTTTTTTCCCATGAGACAAGAGTCTCATGTAGCCTGGGCCAGCTTCAAACCCTTAATCCTTCTGCAAGGACGGGGAGGATCATGAGTTTAAGGCCCACCTGGGCTACAGAACAAGTTTAAGGCTAGCCAGAATAAGAGAGAGAGATAGTTTTAAAATGGAGACAGGGCTATAGCTCAGTGGTAGATCATTTGCCTGGTCTGCTGGATGCCCTCGGTTTAGTCCCTAGCACTGTAAAAATGGGAGGGGGAGCTGGGTGGTGGTGGCACATCCCTTTAATCCCAGCATTTGAGAAGCAGAGATGGAAGAATCAAGTTCAAGACTAGCTTGGTCTAAGGAGGGAGTTTCGGGACAGCTAGGGCTACACAGAGAAACAGAGAAACAGAGAAACCCTGCCTCAAAAACAACAAACAAGGTGTGCGAGAGAGAGTGGGCCATGTGGTTGAAGAAGGAGGAGATCAACTCTTATAAATTGTCATCTCACCTTTCACACGGGTGGCTCTAAGTGCACGCACACACAGACACACACACACATCGTAATAACATTTTTTACTGCTTTCTTTTCTTTTTTTTTTTTAAAGATTTATTTATTTATTTTATGTGAGTACACTGTCGCTGTCTTCAGACACACCAGAAGAGGGCATCAGATCCCATTACAGATGGTTGTGAGTCACCATGTAGTTGCTGGGAATTGAACTCAGGACCTCTGGAAGAGCAGTCGGTGCTCTTAATCACTGAGCCATTTTCTCCAGCCCTTACTGCTTTATTTTCTAACATGGTAGACATGGCTGTGTGTGTGTGTGGTGTGTGTGTCTGTGTGTGTGTGTTTGTGTGTGTGTGTGTGTGTGTGTATGCTGAGGATGAAATTCAGGGCCATACACTTACTTGGCAAGTGCCCACTACTGTGCTACAAATCTCCAGCTTAATTGTAACCTAATAAAAAGTTTTATTAACAGGCCCGAGGGAGGCTTTCTCCTTAATGCCAGCCATTAGTAACGTGGACTGATGTTCAATAAGGCTGCCACAGTAAAATACAGAGAACTATCCTAGTGGTGTAGCCTCAGGACTAAGAGGGCTGAGGCAGACAGTGAAGAGTTTGAGGCTAGCCTGGGCAACAAACCAAGATCTTGTCAAACAAACAAGCACACACCCTGAGAAGAAAAGTGTTGTTGGCCATAGCCCCCGGTCTAGCCTTTGTGCACTGGCACTATGTATAAAGCCGGTCTAGCCTTTGTGCACTGGCACTATGTATAAAGCCGGTCTAGCCTTTGTGCACTGGCACTATGTATAAAGCCTTGACTTCTATCTCGAGCAGAGAGAAAGGGCGAAAGGGAAGAAGAAGATGCAGGAGTCAGTGTTTTAATCTCCAAAGAGATCTAGAAGACTTAGAACACAATGCTTTTATTCTGTTAATCAAGCCAAATAGATCCACCTACTCATCAATACCAGGATGTCCCATAAACCAACAGCAACAATAAAAAGCTAGATAAAAGCACTCTAAAAAACCCCTAGCCGGGCGGTGGTGGCACACGCCTTTAATCCCAGCATTTGGGAGGCAGAGGCAGGCAGATTTCTGAGTTCGAGGCCAACCTGGTCTACAGAGTGAGTTCCAGGACAGCCAAGGCTACACAGAGGAACCCTATCTGGAAAAAACAAAACAAAAACAAAAACAAAAAACCCCAGATGTTTCTGGTTTTCAAGCTGAAAGTGAAAATAAGGAACTTGCCTTGTGTTGCTGCCTAGTATAAAATTAATTTGATCACAGTTGACAGGAAACTGCAAACCCAGGAAGGTGGGCTCTGAAGAGATTGCTTTTATTTTATTTTATTTTATTTTTTTCTGCTGCCCCAAATTGAAAAACAAAATAACGGCTGGAGTGCAGTTAAAAACAGTGGTGGCTCTTCCAGAGGACTCTGGTTCAATTCCCAGCACCCTCCCGGCAGATCACAGCTGTCTAGAACTCCAGTTCTAGGGGATTTTCAGAGTCATACAGACCCACATGCAGGTAAAACACCAATGCATGTGAAATAAAATAAGTTAAAAACAGAAAAAAGTAAAGAAAAAGAAAAAGTTGATCCTCACATGGCCCAAATATTGTGAAAGCCTTGGTTTTCTAAAGAGAACAAACCAAGTCTCTTTGTTTGAATGATGTGAATTTTATCTCTCCTTGGGTCAAAGTCAAGAGCTAAGGTCAGCTGTGAGGTCTAGGGGGAAGACTGATGCGAGGAAATCTGTCTTCTGCTGCGCATTCCCTCATCAGACACCCAGCAGGTAATTCATGGCCCTATGTGTGTTGCTGGGTCCTGAATGTGGAAGTAAGAAGTCAGGGCGTTTCCTTCAAGGAGCTTGATGTTGATGTTGGCAGGGGGCTCACAGCCTAGGGATGGTGGAGCAGGGGCCGAGTGAGAGGGGCAGAGGCACCTGTGTCCTCTCAGGCCGTCTGAGCTGAATTCTGAGGAATAAACAGTATGTTCATCTCCTGTTGCTACTATAACAAATTACACACATTTAATGCCTTAAACTGGGGGGTGGTGTACACACCTGTAGCCCCAGAACTGGGATGTCTGAGGCAGAAGGATCCTGAGTTTAAAGTCTGAAACCAAATGGGCTACATAGCAAGTTAGAGGACCTTGGGCTCATAGCAAGATCCCACCTTAACACACATAATTAAATAAATAAACAAATAAACAAATAAATAAGGGGGGGTGTTTCTGGAGACCAGAAGTCTAAAGCAAATTTAATGGCACTAAAGGCAAGGTGTTTGCAGTATACTGGTTTCTTAGAAATGTGTCCAACATATGGCCCATGAGCTATATGCATCCAAAGATAGCTAGGAACAAGGTCCAACATTTGTGTATTACAACGTCAAACACAGTGTCAAAGGTCGGGCTGGTCTGTGTGCGAGATGCTCTGTGGCGGAGCTAATTTCCTGATGCCCAGGTGCTCTAGGGTCACATGGCTCTAACCACTGTCCTTTCTGTTTCCATTTCCCATACCCAATTTCCCTAGGCCTTTCTTAGAAAGACACTTGAGGTTATATGGTGAGGTCCCCCATATAATTAAAGATATTGTTTGCATCTCAAGATTCTTAATTAACTTTATTACTATCATTTTAAGGTTTTTTTTTTTGTTGTTGTTGTTTTTCAAGACAGAGTTTCTCTGTGTAGCCCTGGCTGCCCTGGAACTCATTCTATAGACCAGCTGGTTCTTTTTTTAAAAAAAAACAATTTCTTGTTTTGTTTTTTTTAAAGATTTATTTATGTTGTGTGTACAGCTCCTGCCCAGCTCCATCCGGCCCTGCTCGCTCTGCCATAATTCGCTGTAGCTGTCTTCAGATGCACCAGAAGAGGGCGTCAGGGTATCAGATCTTATTACGGGTGGTTGTGAGCCACCATGTGGGTGCTGGGATCCGAACTCAGGACCTTCGGAAGAGCAGTCAGTGCTCCTACCGGCTGAGCCATCTCGCCAGCCCCCCCCCCCTTTTTTTCTGAAACAGGGTCTAGTTATGTGCTTTTTTTAAAATTTTATGTCAGGGCCTCATGTAACCCAGATGGGCTTTGAGTTCACCATGTACCTGCCTACCGATTGCTGGATTGCTGGGATTACAGACACGTGTTTTATGCCCAGCTTCCTTTACACGTTTTTTTTTTTTTAATTCATTCATTCATTTTTGTGTACATTGGTGCTTTGCCTGCGTGTGAGCCTATGTGAGGTGTCAGATTCCCTGGAACTGGAGTTACAAATACCTGTGAACTGTCAGAGCTCTTTCTTTTTTTTTTTTTAAAGATTTATTTACTTATTATATGTAAGTACACTGTAGCTGTTTTCAGACGCACCAGAAGAGGGAGTCAGATCTCATTACGGTGGTTGTGAGCCACCATGTGGTTGCTGGGATTCGAGCTCAAGACCTTCCAAAGAGCAGTCGGTGCTCTTCCCCGCTGAGCCATCTCACCAGCCCTGTCAGAGCTCTTAACCACTGAGCCATCTCTTCATCTCTTCTTAATTATGAAATTCAAACCAACAACTCACAAAATAAATTTAAAAATAGTTCTAATAAGCTGGGCAGTGGTGGTGTACACCTTTAATCCTGGCATTTGGAAGGCAGGGGCAGGCAGATCTCTGTGAGTTCAAGGCCAGCCTGGTTTACAGAGTGAGTTCCAAGACAGCCAGCTTTACACAGAGAAACCCTGTCTTGGAAAAAAAACAAAAAACAAAAAACCAATCCAAAACCAAAACCAAAACCAAATGAATTTGAAATAGTCAGAAGCTGGAAACAACCTAGTGTCACACCCACTCCAGTGGAGTGACAAGTCCAAAAAGCTTGGCCGCAGTACTGAGGCAAAAAGTTTCAAGGAAACTGGTCTCCTGGAAGTCCTTGGCATCCTGTAACACAGATGTGGTCCAGATTTATCCTCGCGATAGTCGATGGAGGGTCTTACATGCTTTCTTTTTTCTTTTTCTTTTTTTTCTTTTTGTTTTTTCTTTTGTTTTTTTTTTTTGAGACAGGGTTTCTCTGTATAGCCCTGGCTATCCTGGAACTCACTCTGTAGACCAGGCTGGCCTCGAACTCAGAAATCCGCCTGCCTCTGCCTCCCAAGTGCTGGGATCAAAGGCGTGCGCATCTTTCTGTATTGTTTTATTATAGGTATAGAAGTGCCCCCAAGGAATGATTTGACTAATAGTTAAGTTAGATTGGGCATTGTAATGTTCCAACATCCTAGTCAATGCTGAGCCAACTCTCGGTTTGGAATTTTGTAAAGAATGTTACTTATTCAGACAAATTGCCTCCAGCCTTTGTAAGAGAGATAATGAAAGAAATCAGGCATTGAAGTTTACTGGCAACAAAGTAAATGTAGAATTCTCAATACAGTCAGGTATGGCAGACTACTTTACATATTACAGGAAAGCTGGTGGGCTCCCCTGGCAAATGGAGATCTACCACAAATGCTTAGAATTGCAGCAGAGTCACTCCCAGGAGCTAGAGTAATGTATTGCTCATAGTAAGGTTAGCAAGAATGGGACCCCCTGGTGCATACTTCTGATAGCCCAGAAGATTAACATAGTTGGGTGTTTACCTAGGGTGGCTGGTGGTGGGTTATAACCATTCACACCTGGCTGCTAAAGATCAAGTTGACTTTTGATGATCAAGCTGACTTTTGATGGGGCTTACTTTGTTTTTGTTTTTTTGTTTTTGTGTGTGTGTGTGTTTTGGTTTGGTTTGGTTTGGTTTAGTTTGGTTTTGGTTTTTCAAGACAGGGTTTCTCTGTATAGCCCTGGCTGTCCTGGAACTCAGTCTGTAGACCAGGCTGGCCTCGTCTCAGAAATCCACCTGCCTCTGCCTGGGGCTCACTTTGCTGTAGCTGCTGCCTGCTTCCTGCAAATTACCTTAACTGGTGTATTATCTAAACTTCCTCTTGTCTTCTGTATTGACTATAAAAGTCTGATGCTTACTTTGAGAAACTACACTCAGATTCAGCACTCTCTTGTGTTCGTGTCTGTTTGTCACTCTCCAACTCCTTGCCCACCTGAGTACCGGAACCCTGATTCTCCCCTGGTTGAGGGACCCCCAATGGGTCGGCCCACGGCAACCTAGGTGTTCCTCAACCAAAGAGTGGATAAAGAATATGTAGATTTACACTACGGAATACTACTCAGCTATTAAAACCAAGGACATCAACAAATTTTCAGACAAATGGATGGAACTAGAAAATGTCATCCTGAGTGAGGTAACCCAGACCCAGAAAGACACTCATGGTATGTTCTCACTTATAAGTGGATATTAATCATAAAATACAAGATAATCATGCCATGATCCACACACCCAAAGAAGCTAAATAACCAGGAGTGCCCAAGAAAGGATGCTTGAATCTCACTCCAGAAGGGGAAATAAAATAGACATCAGAAGTGGAAGGAGGGAAGGAATTAGGTGGGAGAGGGGGTGGGGAGAATGGGGGCGAAGAGCAGGTGTGGGGAGAGTGGGGGTGGGGAGGGAGAAGGCTGGGAGAAAGAATAGAAATTGATGGGGGGGGGGGCATCTCGGGCATGGAGGGAGTTCCCAGGAGTCTCTCAGTGATGGTGACCTGAAGTGGCAATCTCCTGTAGTCAGGTAGGACTTCCAGTGGAGGGAGGGGGACGGACACCAACCCACCCACAAAATTTTCAACCCAAAATTTGTCCTCCCTACAAGATCGTGCAGGGATAAAGCTGATAACAGAGATTGAGGGAATGGCTAACCAATGACTGGCCCAACTTAAGACCCATGGGAGAGAGCCAACCCCTGACACTATTAATGATACTCTGCTGTGCTTGCAGACAGGAGCCTAGCATAACAGTCTGAGAGGCTTCATCCAGCAGCTGAAGGAAGCAGATGCAGAGACCCACAGCCAAACAATAGGCAGAGCTATTGTAGAAGAGTGGGGAGGGGGAAGGACTAAAGGAGCTAGAGGGGTCAAGGACACTACCAGAAGACCTACAGAGTCAACTAACCTGGGTCCTTTGGGGCTCACAGAGACTGAACCAACAAGCCGGGTGGTGGTGGCGCACTCCTTTAATCCCAGCACTTGGGAAGCAGAGGCAGGTGGATTTCTGAGTTCGAGGCCAGCCTGGTCTACAGAGTGAGTTCCAGGACAGCCAGGGTTATACAGAGAAACCCTATCTCGAAAAGAAAGAGAGAGAGAGAGAGAGAGAGAGAGAGAGAGAGGAGAGAGAGAGACTGAACTAACAACCAAAGAGCATGCAGAGGCTGTACCTAGGCCCCCTACACATATGTAGCAGATGTGCAGTTTGATCTTCATGTGGGTCCTCTAAAATTGGAATGGGTGTGTGCTGTCTCTGACTCCATTGCCTGCCATTGGATCCCTTTCCTCTAGCTAGACTGCCTTGTCTGGCCTCAGTGGGAGAGGATGCTCTTAGTCCTGTTTCAACTTGATGTGCTGGGAGTAAGGAGATGGAGGGTGGGAGATGCTGGTACCATCTCTGAGGAGATGGGAAGGGGGGTGTGAGGGTGGTACTGGGAGGAGAGGAGGGGGAGCTTCAATCTTAATGTAAAATGAATAAAGAAACAATTTTTAAAGAAAATAAATACTGCCAGGTGGTGGTGGCGGCGCACACCTATCATCCCAGCACTTGGGAGGCAGAGACAGGCGGATTTCTGAGTTCGAGGCCAGCCTGGTCTACAGAGTGAGTTCCAGGACAGCCAGGGCTACACAGTGAAACCTTGTCTTGAAAAAAAAAAAAATTAAATTCTTATTGCAGCCATTTTGTAGAAAAATAAACAGAGAGCAGGTGAGATGGCTCAGTGGGTAGGAACACTGACTGCTCTTCCGAAGGTCCTGATTTCAAATCCCAGCAACCACATGGTGGCTCACAACCAAGCATAATGAGAGCTGACGCCCTCTTCTGGTGTGTCTAAAGACAGCTACAGTGTACTTACATATAATAATAAAAACATCTTTAAAAAAAAAGAAGAAACAGAAGTTTTGAGGAGTGCAGTGACATATCAAGGTGACCTTAGAGCTTAGTACAGTGCTGACTTGAAGTCTGAGCGTCCTATCCCATCCTTATCTTTGACTCTATTTCTGGGGAGCCATGAGCAAACATCTTTTTGCTACAGATAGGGAACCAACGACAGACCAAAATACAGACACCACCGAAGTCCAACCTGGTGAATCATGAGTTTTATTGGGGTTACTTATAGAATCATAGGTGAAAGGTTGGTTGCAGAAACAGAAATGACTCACAGACAGCTGCATCTCAAGAGCACACCCCAAAGTGAATGACAGCTCACAAAACCTGGGAACCTGGAGTTCACTGCGTAGCCTGCAGGCAGGGAACTAGGAGCTCACTGAGCCTCCTGCAGGCAGGGAACCCGGAGCTCAATGGGCCTCCTACAGGCAGGGAACCCGGAGCTCACTGAGCCTCCTGCAGGCAGGGAACCCTGAGCTCTCTGAGCCTCCTGCAGGCAAGGAACCCTGAGCTCTCTGAGCCTCCTGCAGGCAGCGCAGCAGGTGTGCTATCTGCTTTTCCCCTGCACATATGGACCTTCCTGTCCGTTAATTATTATTCAATATTCAGGTCAAGTTTTGCTTTAGTCTTCAGAAATAAGACAGGATGTGTAAGTCTTTAGCTCTTGGTGTCTGATTTATTTCAGTTAACATTATGTTTTCTACTAGAGTTCCTTCCAGGGGGCTCCGTTGGTCTGAGCTACTGTCCAGCTGCTGGGCCGGACTCTATTTCTTCCTGTGCGTACAGTAGGTCTCTGCTTCTAGGCAGCTTAGCTTGTCTGAGAGCATCTCTCAGCTAGCATCACTGCTTATATTCCCTTGGGGAGGGAGGGAACCTACTGAATCTGGCCAGTTTTTTTGTTTTTTTTGTTTTTTAAGGTTTATTTATTTTATATAAATACATGGTAGTTGTCTTCAGACACTCCAGAAGAGGGCATCCAATCCCATTACAAAAGATTGTGAGCCGCCATGTGGTTGCTGGGAATTGAACTCAGGACCTCCCGGAAGAGCAGTCAGTGAGCCAAATCTGGTCAGTTTTGCAGATCTCCTGAAGCCATAGATTTGTTTGCTTTCTGAACATAAGGGGCTTCCCAGCAGGATGGGGTGGTCATCCCTCCACTCCCATCCTCCCCTTAGAATACCCTGTGTCTCCACATTTCCTAGGAGATGCAAGGTTGTAATCTGGGAGCTGCTACGCCACAGCTTCTTCAAGGGCTGCTGGGACTCGTGTGTTCCCTGGCAGTTCCCCAAACAACGTGGAACACCCAGGAGTGTGCAAGATGACATTTGGCTGTGACAGGGAGATCAACACCAGGCCAGTCTTGTGTTCCCAAGGGAAATGCTGCCAAGCCATGCTAGGTTTCGCTGCCTCCCATGCTGCTTGTTCTACACTTCCGAGATTTCAAACGGCCTCCCTTGAAGAAAGCACCTGCTGCCTGTTCTTCTCTGCTACCTGATTCCCTGGGTCAAACCTCTAATGGTTTTTATCACACGTAGTCCTCAAAACCCAGCACACTGCCCTGCCACTGTAAGACTCTGTGAGACCCTCAGAGAGTCTTAGCTCCAGTGCGCTACAGATCACAGGTCACAGCTTGACAACGGATCGCTGCAATAACATGAAGTTTATTGATCCAATGTGTGTGGCCAGTGCACATGGGGTTGCTCATCCTGGTAGGAAGAGGCAACCCGGAACTCAGAAAGCACACATCTTTTATACTTTACAGAGGCAACAGGGCTAGTTGGCTTATTCTGATTGGTGCAGTATCAAACAAAGGATCTCTTCAGGCATTGGTTGGCTTGCTCATGGGGGCTGTTTTTGGCTTCCTTGCCCCCTTACCTAACTCTTGTACCTGGCAAGCCGTGCTGGAAAGTCCTGGAACTTTTGTAAGGTCAGTGTTCTTGGACCCCAATACAGGGACGGGTAGAAAAATCTAATCTTGTTTATTTATTTATTTATTTATCTTATGTGTATGAGGACACTGTAGCTGTACAGATGGCTGTGAGCCATCAGGTGGCTGCTGGGAATTGAATTCAGGACCTCTGCTCCCTCTGGCCCTTCGGCCCTGCTTGCTCTGGCGTAATACTGTAGCTGTCTTCAGACGCACCAGAAGAGGGTGTCAGATCTCCTTATGGGTGTTTGTGAGCCACCATGTGGTTGCTGGGATACGAACTCAGGACCTTCAGAAGAGCAGTCAGTGCTCTTACCCCCTGAGCCATCTTGCCAGCCCCTTTAATCTTGTTCTTACTGGTTATGTTCTGGTCAGCTTTTAGTTCAGCCCAGCTCTCCTGATCTCAAAAACTTTGTTTTTCTTATACAAGCAGATGTCTCTACTATAGGTAGTTTTGGCTTATTATTTCTTTCTCAAAAGTCTTGTTTTACCTTTATTTCTATATTCCCAGAACTTTGTTTTTCACTTTATTACTTCACCACATTCTCCGAGGAGCCTGTCCTGACTTCACCTCTCCCTCAAGCTCTTCCTCCTTAACAGGCTGGTGTGAGCCCCTTGTCTTGCAATGCATTTACTCCTTCGACTGGATGTAAATGGTTGAGACCTCATAGTCTCAATTCCCTCTCCTGTAACACTCAAATAATATTGAGAAGATTAAGTTAAAAAGAAACCAAGGATGCCCAAGGATGTAGTTCAGTAGTATATTACTTACCTAGAAAGAAAGGACCTGGCTTCTGTACCTAAAGTGTGTTTGAGAAAGTGCCAGGGTGAGGGAAAGAGAAGAAGAATTTTAATATGGCTTCTCTAATCACGTCCAAAGACACTGTGTAATCCCGCTGGAATGCAGATGCGCCCTTAGGACACACCTTTAAGATAAAACTAGTTTGTAGAAGTAAGGAGCCACATTTGAAAGTGACATCTAATTGAGGGGCAAAGTGATGGATTAGAGAAAGGTTTGGCAGAATGAGTCAGAGATGGGGTACTCCCAACTCTCATGAGAACAGTACAGAAAAGTGAAGCTATTTAAGAGCAGTCCAGGGAGAAAAAGAAAAATACAGTACAGTGGAGTTCATGAGGTTCAGTACAGGCCAGCAGAGGCAATAGAAGCCAGAGATAAGAAAGAGCCAGATGATTAGAACAAATAGCCAGAGTCACTCTGAGTCCAAGCAAAGCAATTCTGTGAGAAGCTGAGAGAGGCCAGATTGAATTGGTTATCTTGGAGAGGAGTTTGAGCCAGAACATCTGAATTGAACCAGCCAACCAGGGTTCAGAAAGAACTAGAAAGGGTGAGCTTCTTTAGCAGTAAGTCTCGGAGGCTGAGGTCAGCAGATGGAGGCTGGAAGCTGAAGCCTTCAAGGTCTGAGCTTGCAGAAGATTGCATTGGAGGCTAGAAGATTCCAGATCTAGGCCTAGGGGTAGTTAGATAGACATGCTCTGGGCTCAGGCCTAGGTCTAGGGATAGCTAGATAAAAATGCTCTGGGCTTAGGCCTAGGCCTAGGGATAGCTAGATAGAAATGCTCTAGGCTCAGACCTAGGCCTAGGGGTAGTTAGATAGACATGCTCTGGGCTCAGGCCTAAACTTAGGGATAGCTAGATAGAAATGCTCTGGGCTCAGGCCTAGGCCTAGGGATAGCTAGATAGAAATGCTCTGGGCTCAGGCCTAGGTCTAGGGATAGCTAGATAAAAATGCTCTGGGCTCAGGCCTAGGCCTAGGGATAGCTAGATAGAAATGCTCTGGGCTCAGGCCTAGGCCTAGGGATAGCTAGATAGAAATGCTCTAGGCTCAGACCTAGGCCTACGGGTAGTTAGATAGACATGCTCTGGGCTCAGGCCAAGCTGTATTTGTACAGCTTTGGTACAACTCTCAACTCATCACTTCCTCTGAGGAAATAAAAGCAACTTGTACTTTTACTTGTGTGGGTGTATGCCCATGTCCTTTGTACAGGTGTGTGTCGGGGGGGCATGTCATGGTGTGCTTGTGGAGATCAGAGGCCATCTTTGTGGAATCAGGCACTATCTTCAGTTTGGTTTTGAAAGACCCCCGGAGCTAGGGAGACCCTCACTCAAGTCTCGGGATGACACAACCACCCAATAACTCATGAGAGACCGATCTTGCTGCAAGTGCATGAGGTTTATTTGGGATAGGCCGGTACCAGGGTCGATCTCGTAACCTTGCAGGCCAGAGGAGTTTGACCCAGACCACAAGGAGTAAGGGGTATTTAAAGGGAAAAAATCACAAACTGGGGGGGGTTACCAAGGAAACATAACAAAAAACACTGGAAAATTTCAGAGGGACCCAACCCATGCTTTAGTCAGGGTCAGGGTTACGAGGAAAACATCCTGCATACTCCTTATTCTCAAGAATGTGGCTTTGCCGGGCGGTGGTGGTGCACGCCTTTAATCCCAGCACTTGGGAGGCTGAGGCAGGCGGATTTCTGAGTTCGAGGCTAGCCTGGTCTTCAGAGTGAGTTCCAGGACAGCCAGGGCTACACAGAGAAACCCTGTCTTGAAAAATAAAAAAAAAGAATGTGGCTTTATCATTGTCATTATCATTTACTTTGTGATTGACCACTCCCTAGAACCACCTAGATGTCTACCTTTGTGGAGAGACTGGTTTCTGGAACTAGCAGGCCTATATTCTTGGCTCCTTACAGAGGTTTTTCATACCCTTTTAGGTAAAGATTATACATTACTCATTTTTACCAATACATTTCTACTAAATGCTCCTTTTTTTCTTAATTCTAAAATTCTCCAACCTTACAGTTTTTTTTTATCTTTTGTTTTGTTTGTTTTTTGAGACAGGGTTTCTCTGTTGTAGCCCTGGCTGTCCTGGAACTCACTCTGTAGACCAGGCTGGCCTCAAACTCAGAAATTCACCTGCCTCTGCCTCCCAAGTACTGGGATTAAGGGCACGCGCCACCACCGCCCAGCATCTTTCTTCAGTCTTTACACATAATCCTGGGATCAAACTCAGGTTGTCAGGCTGGGTAACAAGTGCCTTTCCCTGATGAGTACCTCCATCAGCCCCAAGTATAACACAGCCACATGCCAACACACCGAAAGATCCCCAGAACTGGGGAGATCCTCACTCAAGTCTCGGGATGACCTCACGAGAGACCGAACTTACTCAAGTCTCGGGATGACCTCACGAGAGACCGAACTTGCTGCAATCACATGAGGTTTATTTGGGATAGGCTGGTACCGGGGTCGATCTTGTGACCATGCTGGCCATAGGAGTTCAACGCCAGAAGTAAGGGGTATTTAAAGGGAAAGACCTCAAGCTGAGGGCAGGGAGAGGGTTAGCAAGGAAACAGAACAAAAACAGTGGAAAATTTCAGAGGGACCCAACCCAAGGTATTCAGTTAGGGAGGGGAACATATTCATTCTAGGAATGTAATCTTCATCTACCAGTCAATGGGGTGGAGAGGCTCGTAAGCCAGTAGACCTTCTTTCCTAGTTCCGCCCTCATTGTGGATCATTCAGGAGGGGCAGGTATCAGGAACCAGAGCCCCGAGGCTCTGAGTTAGCCAAGTTCCTGGAACTACCTACTTCACATTTTTGGCTTGATACAAAGGTTTTCCATGCCCCCTTTCAGGTAAAGGTTACACATTATACATACATTTCTATTAAATGCCCTCATTTTAAATTCTAAGATTCTCCAGCTTTTCAATACAAACACACACGACCCTACACATTCACAGGGAGGCTGGTACTCAGAGGCTGGCTTCAGACCTCCACTCTTTGAGTGCTAGGATTAGTCATGTACCTCATGCCGGGTGCTTAGTGACTTGGAACCCTGATTGGCTTGAACTGTCTGGTGATTTGAATAAGAATGGCTCCTATAATTCAAATGCTTAGTTAGTAGGGAGTGGCATCATTTGAAGGGATTAGAAGAATTAGGAGGTGTGGCCTTGTTGGGAGTAGTTGTGGCTTTGTTGGAAGTGTGTCACTGGGGGTGGGTTTGAGGCCCATGCCAGGCCTATGTGCTCTCCCTCCTACCTCTGTTTCCCTCTCTCAGTCTATGGATCAGGATATAGCTTTCAGATACTGTTCCAGCTCAAGCACGCCACCATGTTCCTGACCATGATAATAATGGACAAAGCCCCTAAAACTGTAAGCAAGCCCCATGAAATGCTTCCTTTCATAAAAGTTGCCTTGGTCACGGTGTCTCTTCACAGCAATAATGTTGGGCCCTATTTGGCCCTGGTTTGGGCCTTGAGGACAAACCGGAGCCTGGCTCCAGTTTTGTATACTGTCTTAGTCGCTTCTGTGGTGGAGTGACTTAGCATGACCTGCTCAAGCCTGCCGTTGCCTAGCTCCTTCTGAAGTAGACTAATTGTTGGCTCAGTCAGTCATCCCTACACCCTTCGTCAACTTTCCCCTCCCCCTACATCATCTCACCTCAGCAGAAAACTCCACCTCCTCTCTCATCTCAGCCCTTTATAAAGAAAGGGTTGATACATTAAAACGAGTTCCTGCTTTGACAGACTCCCGGCTCAGGGTGGTTATTCTCTGGAGGCAGGAGATCCGAGGCTGAGACCCAACACTCACCATTTGGTTCAGCCCCAAGAGAGGCTCAGCTGGACCAGGTTCTCTCCCTCTCACCTGGTTCTGCCGGCAGAGAGCCTGCCCAGCACAAAAGAACAGTGACTAAGACAAGCTGCATGCACACCTCTTTCTCAAAAATGTATTTAGCAACCTGGGACTCTTTCTGCATCTGGTCAACTATACACTCCTCTCCAAGTGGAGCGGTTAGGTTACTCCAATCTGTAGCTTCCTAGTATCCCACTGTACTTCCTATATGTAGCCAAGTACATTCTAAGAGAAATAGGCTAAACCAGCCTAGATGGATTTTGAGTGCATTCACAGTAAGGCAAACTGTCTGTTCAAATTTGGGGATGATCCCTGTCTTAGTCAGGGTTTCTATTCCTGCACAACATCATGACCAAGAAACAAGTTGGGAAGGAAAGGG
>NW_022196911.1:90533290-90533523 GCF_008632895.1 Mastomys coucha
TTCATGGTGCCAAGCCTCAACTCCTTTGCATGACACCTTCGGTCCTGGGCCATCAATTGCAAACTGAGACTGCACCTTCACTTATGGCCTTCCATGGCCTCCCACTGTGCCGAGCCTCAGCTGCTCTTCATGACCCCTTTGTGCTGTCAAAACCAGTTCCACCTAGGTGACTCTTACACGTTACCAAGTCCTGCTGCAGCACAAGGTACAACCTTGGCTATCTCTGGAGCACA
>NW_022196911.1:90534403-90538108 GCF_008632895.1 Mastomys coucha
CTGAAACTCCCTTTTCTGTGATAACTCCAGCCTGTGTCAAGTTGACACACAAAACCAGCCAGTACAATCCACTACTTACCATCTTATACCTGTACAAAATTAGGCATGCTTATGACCGAGATCAGATGCATCATGAAGCGGATCATATCTTAGTTAAAATTTTATTGCAGTGAAGAGACACCATGACCACGGCAACTCTTTAAAAGGAAAACACTTAAGGGGGGGGTGGGGGCTGGCTTACAGTTCAGAGGTTTAGTATAACTGAGAGTTCTACGTCTTGATCTGCAAGCAGCAGAAGGAGACTGTGTGCCACACTGGACATAGCTTGAGCTTAGGAGACTTCAAAGACTGCTTCTACAGGACACATTTCCTCCAACAAGGCCACACCTTCTAATAGTGCCAGACCCTATGGGCCAAGCATTCAAACACATAAGTCTATGGGGGCCGTACCCATTCAAACCACAACAGGATATACCAAAGGCTTACGTTGTTGTGGGAAATATTAAAAAGAATGGCAAGTTCCCGTGCTACACCCTGCTGCTCTTAACCTGTGCAGTCTCGCCGGCCAGTTTTTATCTGGTGGAGACTCTTTGACTCGGAACTCAAAAATCTCTCCACCCAGCTCGCATTTTAAGCTGGGAGACACTAGTAGCTACATCTTCACTTTCACTATCCCAGTCCAAAAAACCCCCTAACTTTCTCTTGCTTCCTCTCGTCATCCATCCAACCTGTTAGCCCCGGCTACTCGCCTGCCCAGTGATTGGTCCCTTTATTCATTCCGAGGAAGGTTCACAAGAAGTCACCTGAGTACATGGCTCATTTCTCAGTCCAGACAACCCCTCCTGGGAAAGCGGAATTAACATCAAAATACAGGGATCACCAGGGCCATCCACAACATTGCATAACGTTATCTGCCCCTAAGCAAACCAACTTGTTCTCTATTCGCGGGCCCACAAAAGAATTCTTGCTGCTTTGCTATTTGTGTGTGCTTTTTTGGGGGTCTTTGAACAAGATGCTAAAAATCGGGCTGGTGAGATGGCTCAGCGGGTAAGAGCACTGACTGTTCTTCCAAAGGTCCTGAGTTCAAATCCCAGCAACCACATGGTGGCTTACAAGCATCAGTAATGAGATCTGATGCCCTCTTCTGGGGTGTCTGAAGACAGCTGCAGTGTACTTACATATAATGAATAAATCTTAAAAAAAAAAAAAAGATGCTAAGAATCCACAAACATAAGAGACCATCAGTAGCACATTTGGTGAGCCATCCTGGAGGTAACAGAAATGAATTCAAATTTCTCTCTCTAGTGTTTTATTCCTGGCCCACGATGTCAGGTAAGAGGACAGAAGCAAAGGTGAGTGGGACAAGAGATGTCAGGTCCAGTTCCAAGAGAACAGGGGATGACCACTCCACCAGGATGGAGAAGGCAGTGACGTGTAAGAAGATGGCCACGTGTGTCTTCTCTGCTGGGCTTGCAACAAAACGCATAGCTAAACCAATGAATTCAGTGGACTAAATGAAATGTAACAAAGAGGATTCCTGCACTCTGTTCCAATGTTGTTCCTGCCTTCTAGGGGAAAACTTTCTCCCTCTTTTTGGTCCCTTCTGTGCCCCCTCTCCCTCCATCTCTCTCACTTTTTCTTTGGTCTGGGTTACAACGGGGAGACTGAGGCTGACTTATTTCAGTGCTTTCAGGTTTTGTTGAGTAATTACTATGCTTGCCTGCATGGCTAAATAAGCAATTAAAAAGATAAAGAGGCAGGCTGTGGTGGTGTGAGTGGATCCATCCCGCAGTTCCACTGGGGTCTGTGGGTCTCTTCAGACCGGAGGTCAGACAGGATCTGCAAAATGAAATGGGTCGGAGAACAAAGAGACGGGAGGCCAAGTTGAGTCCCAATCAAAGCCTGTTTACTTGGGGGTGTTTTGAGCTTCTATAGGCAGGTAAGAACTGAAACTTCCAGACATAAAATATTTGCATAACATAAACATTGAGAAGTCAGGAAAGAGTCAGGACGGAGCCACAGCGAAGGTCACCAATGGTTCAGACGGCTGCAGATGTCCTCAGGCAACAGGCCTTGTCACAGGCGTAGTTGTATCTCAGCGAGAACTTCTCTGGCAACTTCTTTCAGGGATAAGCCAATATAGTCTGCAGAAGGTCTTTTGGCTTAATTCCCTAGGTGACCGCCTCGGGCGGAAGCCGCCAAAGGCCTGAGGCCGAACTGGGAGTGGGAGGCAACAGTAGTGCATGCCTTTAAACTCAGCACTTGAAAGGCAGAGGCAGGCAGATCTTTGAGTTCGAGGCCAGTCTAGTCTACGGAGGGCTACACAAAGAAACTCTGTGGGGGGTGGGGGGGAAGATAAACAGATAAATCTGCCTATCTGCTAGGTCACCATTTGGCCATCATGAATGGTATCTATCCTCCTTTTGATAGACTGGCCTTTCACAACTTCAGACATTTCATTGCTATATTCCAAGGATATGGCTTCCCAGACTAGTACATTCCCTACATCCAAGGACTTCAAGGACTCAATCTCTCTCTCTCTCTCTCTCTCTCTCTCTCTCTCTCTCTCTCTCTTTCTCTCTCTCTCTGTATATACATACATATATGTATATATATTATATGGATACACTGTAGCTGACTTCAGAGACATCAGGAGAGGGCACTGGATCCCATTACAGATGATTGTGAACCACCATGTGGGTACTGGAAATTGAACTTTAGGTCCTCTGGAAGAGCAGCCAGTGGTCTCAACCACTGAGCCATCTCTCCAGCCCATGTTTCTTTTTGTCTCTTTTTGTAACATACTGATCAAACCCGCTCAGTCACTCAACAGGTTCTCCAGTGCAGGAGTGAGGATTAAAAAGGAAAAATATAGTCAGACAACATTGAAGCATGACCCCAGCCAGTTCTGAGGCTGAGGCAGGTTTATTTTTTCCCAATCTGCTTTTATACCATTTTAATTACATGCGAGTATTAAGGGCAAGCAGTACAAGGAGGGACAAGCAAGACAATAAAGTCCTAGGATCACTGTTGCTAAGATATCAGGATAAGATATCTGAGCCCACTTCCCTGTCCTAAGTCCAAAGTCAAGTACATTCCTGAAGCCTACTTTTTTGTTCCATCCTAAAATCAGATTCTTGCCTGAATTTACTTCATGCCCTAATGTCAGATTCCTGCCAAGCAGCCCCTCAAAGGTTCTCTCGCAACCTAAGCTGATACAACCCTTCTTTAGTTACAGAGAATCTCCTCCAGATTGTATTTAACATTTGAAACATTTTATGGGTTGTACCTTTCCCATTTCCTACCCAGAGTCTAAGGAAGAAAGAGCGATTACACCTTGCCATGTCCTAGGCTTACTTGACTCGGTACATGCCTGCCTGAACTTTTACTCCTACTGAAAAAGAAATTAAAAATTTAGCAGGTACTTGCCCACGTAAGCCTGGGATTGAAAGAGTTAAATTTGAGACCAGTACTGAAAACCACAGGAGCCAGGCCTGCAAGAAGGGGCAGGCTGGGCCAGGGAAAAGCTGTTAAGAGAGCCCAGACCAGGCGTGTAAATCTCAGAGATAAGGCAAGGAGGTGTCCGGCTGAGGCGCCTGAGACACGCCTGGCCAGACACTGAGTGATGGACCCTGGACCATTTGGTTTCCTTAAGTGTTAGCTAAGGGTCAGTATGAACTTTGAATAGCACTCTCCCCTCTTGCT
>NW_022196911.1:90538355-90568556 GCF_008632895.1 Mastomys coucha
GTATAGCCACACCAATTCCTTTGTCTCCCCAGACTTTTTTCCTATAAAAAGCCTTAACCCCTAGACCTGGTCATCGGATTTCCCTAGACTCCTGCGTGAGTTGGATTGGGAAACGAACCAGGGCCCTGAATAAAACTACCTCTGCATTTGCATCAAGATGGCTTTTCATGTTCTTTGGGTGCATGTCTCCTGGGACTTGAGCGGGAACTCCCTATGGAGTCTTTCACTACAACACTTGTGATGAGTTATCACTCATGGCTATAGCTCTCCCTCAGTTCTCAGTCAAGCAGAAAAACAGCACCTGAGCCAATGTCTTTCACAGGAAGCTCATTGGAAGGAGGTCCGGTTCTCTAATTAGAGAGTGTCTAGCCGGGCAGTGGTGGCACATGCCTTTAATCCTAGCACTTGGGAGGCAGAGGCAGGCAGATTTCTGAGTTTGAGGCCAGCCTGGTCTACAGAGTGAGTTCCAGGACAGCCAGGGAGAATAAAAAGAGATGTCATGATGTCTTTCTCAAGCTAAAGCCAGAAGCATGCAGCATCCTAAGGAAAGCTTCCCAAGGGGAATAACCTTGAAATTTTCAGCCTTATCCTACTTTTCTCTTCAGGGAGGATGCTCTTTGCAGGCAGGACCAACTTAATAGTTTTGTTTGTTTGTTTGTTTTTTGTTTTTAAGATTTATTTATTTTAGCCGGGCGGTGGTGGCGCACGCTTTTGGTCCCAGCACTTGGGAGGCTGAGGCAGGTGGATTTCTGAGTTCGAGGCCAGCCTGGTCTACAGAGTGAGTTCCAGGACAGCCAGGGCTACACAGAAAAACCCTGTCTCGAAAACACCAAAAAAAAAAAAAAAAAAAAAAAAAAAAAAAAAAAAAAGATTTATTTATTTTATGTATATGAGTACACTGTCACTTCGCTCAGACCCACCAGAAGAGGGCATCAGATCCCCATTACAGAAGGTTGTAAGCCAACAACAACCTTCAGTTTGTTGGAGCAGTCAGTACTCTTAACCGCTGAGCCATCTCTCCAACCCAAGTTTAATAGTTTTCCATTCTATCCTTCCCCCTCCATTGCAGGTCATTGTGGAGAGCTCAGCTTTCATTCTACTGGACTCCCTTCTCAACTGAATCTTTAATCAATAACAAAAATTTGACCCAGATCTTAGGCAATGGCCTAATAATTTATTGGAATACTTCTTAGCTCCAGTACAAACTGGAGTATGGAGAGAGATGAACCCCTAAATGACAGGTTCTGTACATGCTAATTATGTGTGTGGACTGTAAGCTCCTTTGGGGCTAGAAATAATAGGATGAGATAAAAAGAAACAGGATGGGCTGGAGAGATGATTCAGAGCACTGACTGCTCTTCTAGAGGTCCTGAGTTCAAATTCCAGCTGCCACATGGTAGCTCACAACCATCTGTAATGGGATCTGATGCCCTCTTCTGGTGTGTCTGAAGACAGCTACAAGTGTACTTACATATAATAAATAAATAAATCTTAAAAAAAAAAAAAAAACCCACAGGAGTTTAAGTTAAAATAGTCTATGTGTGTGGTTCAGGACAGATGAGTTTCTTTCCAGAGATGACTCACCAGAAGGCACTTGCCACTCCAGCATGACGACCAAAGCTTGGGTCCCCAGAAACCAACATAAAAGCCAGGTGGTCATGGTTTCAGTCTCTTCTCCCAGGATGTGGGAAGCAGAGACAGGAAATCTCTGGCACAAGCTGCCTAGCCAGACTTGCTGGCCAGAGAACTCTGGCTTCCATGAGAGACTCTCCTTCAGTATATCAGGTGTGTAATGAAGGAAGACAACTGGGAGACAACCAGTGTCAACCTAGGGCCTCCATACATGTTCACACACACCACATTCATCTATAGATACACCCCCTAAAAGGACAAAATGAGGTTCGTAGTGGTAAAAATGCTCCATCCATTCAACAGAAACTTGCTTTTCAAATATAAATTATATTTATTTATTTATTTATCTATCTATCTAGTGTATACATACACATGCCAGGGCATACGAATGGAGGGATCAGGGGGCAACCTGAGGGTGTCAGTTATCTTTTACTTTGTGGGCCCGAGGGACTGAACTGAGATTGGCAATTTTGGTGGCAGCCATCTTGCTGGCTCTTATTCTTTTTCTAAAGACAGGTTCTTGCTATGTAGCTCTGGATGGCCTGGAACTTGTTGCATAGACCAGGCTGGCCTCTAATTGGTGGGGATCCTTCTATCTTTCACGTGCTGAGATTTACAGGGGTGGTGAGAGGAGGGAAGAGGAAGTTTTCAGTAACCGGATTTAGAAGAGAACTAGGAGAAATTTTGGAGGACACCCTCAGAGTTGGCTCCTAATCCAAAGGATAGGGATGATCTCATGAGGGATGCAAACCCAGGTCATGTAAAGTGCCATTTCTGTCCTTTCAGTTCCGGACTGCCACGTCTAGCAACTTGACTCCTCCCGGCGGAGGTGGCGCCCCACAGCTGCAGTTCGCCAGCCTAGACGGCAGAGGGCGCGCCGGTACACGCTCAGGCCTCTCTGGCCCGGCCCATCTCAGTGGCCGCGGAAGGTGACGTGGACACGGAAGTGGTCGTCGTCGCGGCGGCACCGGTGGGAGCGGGGCCCTGGGCTAGGAGTGCGGCGGGCGAGCGGACGGGCGGCGGAGGCTTCGCAGCGGCGGCTTAAGGCGCAGGCGTGGTCCGTTGGGTGCGAGTCCGCTGAGCCCACGAGCTGCCTGTGAGCCCTCCCTCCTGCCGGTCGGAAACCCGGAGCCGGGACCCGCTTAGCCGGCGTCATCATGACCAAGGCCGGTAGCAAGGGCGGGAACCTCCGCGACAAGCTGGACGGCAATGAGCTAGACCTGAGCCTCAGCGACCTCAATGAGGTCCCCGTCAAGGAGCTGGTCAGTACGACCCCCACGAACCCCGGGAGCCCACCTACTCCTGACGCCAACCCCACGCGGGCAGGCCGCTCTCCTAAGCCTCAGTTTCCCGATCTTTAAAAACTAGGTCTCCAGGGAGGCTGCGGTCAGTCCCAGTATTCTTATTGCGGTGTACACGTGTCACTTTGGCACAGTTCCAGAAGATAGGGTAGCTCTACCTACCCGATCCTGGGCTTTTTAGGGGCCGGTAATGAATTTTACCCTGGTTTTGGAAGCTCTCACAACGTCCAGCTTCGTGCTGGGCCTTAAAGTGGAAACCCGCGAGAAGGGTTGCTGGATGTGTTTGAGGATGAATGAATGACCTGGTCCCGGGGAGTAGGCCTCCAGATAGACCTGGGTGTGGCGCCGAACCCAGCTTTTTCTAAGAAGCCTGCAGTCCCAGCTGGCTTTCGCAGCTTGGAGGTGGCCCTTCTTGAAGAAAGTGAAATCTTTCTGCAGGACTGGCAAGGTCTCATCCCAGCTGCTCTGAAACTGTCCGGCCTCGCGCCCCACCCTTCATCCCCCTCCACTCCCAATTCCTTTTGGAAGCCCGAGGCCCCAGGGACTTCACACACTTCATTCGTTGCTAACATGGAGCTATATCCTCTCTCCGTGCAGTACCCAGCTCTGTGCTCCCTAGCTCTAACGTCTCATGTTAGCTTCACTTTGGATGACCTACACTTTTCTCATTGCCGTTAAGGGATTATATTTGCCCTTGGCATTTGGCCTAATCCCCACCCCTACCCGCTTTGTGGCTGTGTAGTGTGGTGGTTTGAATGGCATGCCCAGTTCATATCTCAGCTCTATTGCTCAATAACTGAATGTCCTTGGCAAGTTAACTAACCAACCTTTGTGTCTAGATTTCCTCATTTATAAGACAGTGTTAATGGTTCAGATCTCATACACTTAGGAGTGTTAAAATCATAAGACAAATACTTGGAAGGTAGCTGGTGTTCTCCCCATGTGGTATCCAGAACTTCTTTAGGCGGTCAGACTTACCTCTGAGATTTGGACCTAGGACCCTTGACCGCATGTCCACCTCCCTTCTCCAGATGATGGCCAAATTTACTTGAGCCTGTCCTGAGGAAAACTCTCTGGAGCCACTTCTTCCAGGCAAGTGGTCATTATAATGCTGTCCTTAGGCAAAAAAGGGGTCAGTTCTGCAGAGCGTCTATAGTCCTGGACACCACTGGGAAACAGAGAGGCTATGAGGGCCTTGCTGTCTTGTTCTCTAGCCAGAGTCCTCCCCAGAGAAGGCAACTCAGTACCCACACATGTTGGTGGACAGAGACCGAAGTGCTTTATTAGACCCAGTTCCTGCCCTGAAACCAAATAAGGGGGCATTAGAGGAAACTTCAGGTACTGTAGGGATGTATGAAGGCTTAGGTTTTCCTCAGACAGTCTATAGCCAAACCCCTCCTTTCCCAGTCTTCCCTAGATCTTAGTTGACTGGCTTTTTCCTTCTTATCCCCAAGAACACTATATACTTCGGGCCTTTTTTCCTCCTCAGGGTCTTACTGTGAAGCAGAAGTTAGATTTGATTTGATATCCTCTTGTCTTCTGAATACTGGGGTCATAGGCATGTGCCACCCCGTCTCCTGCTCCCCCCCACCCCCGGGCCCCCGGTATTGTTTTTAAAGGCCTTTGCTAATTGTGGGAGCATTCTCTGGAAAATGCTTCATTAGCAGATGTCATTGAATCATTCCAGGTGTTGGTTTGACGTGTTTTTCTCATCTCTCTCTAGGCTGCACTTCCGAAGGCCACCGTATTGGATCTGTCCTGCAATAAACTGAGTACTCTTCCGGTAAGACGGGCACGTTGCACTGCGTCCTTCCTGTGGCCAGAGCTGGACAGGCATAAAGTGTAATTTCAGGATAGGTCTACAGGGGCCAGCTGAATCTGAGGATTTTGGTGGGGACAGGTGGAGGAGGGTGGCTTCCCTCAGAAGTACATTCTTTAGAACTAGAGTAGGAGAGTCAGGCCATGGAAAAGCAAAGCTAGCAGTGTGCTGACTGAATCATTTGCTGGCCTCCTCTTTTTTCTGCTTTTGACAAAATAATCCTTCTCTTGCATAAGGAGGACAGAGACCATTGTGTCAGTTTGTTCTACATTCTGTAGGACAGTGATCCCCCATCCCTTGCATGTTGTTTTGTGACCAGGTCTTAGGTAGCCCAGGCTGGCCTTGAAACCCCTGATTTTCTCAAGTGTTAGGACTGTGGGATGTGTACTGCCATGTCCACCATGTGTTTTGGTTTGGGTTTGTTTGTTTTGCTTTGAGTTCATATAAAACTGTGGCCCAGGCAGTCCTCTCATGTTAGCTTCCCAAAAGCTAGGATTTCAGGCCTGTGCCATCACATTGTGTCCCACATATCTTTTAATGAGGAACAAGAAAAACTGTGGTTTGATGGGACTATCCTGCCTTTACTCCCTAAACAATTACTTGAGATTTTTCTCTTGTTTTGGAGCATACCCAATGTATATCAAGTCCTTTGGTTGTTTTGGAATCATTTCTTTCTACAGTATAGAAAATAAATAAAATAATATATAATTGTATCCTGCTCATATGCTACTACCCTTCCCCTCCCCCCATCCGTCTAGCAGAACTTCTTTCAGCTCTCGTTTTCTCTGGGGACAGGGTTTCACTGTGTGCCCAAGGCTGGGCTCGGCCTCCTGAGTGCGGGGTTACAGGCATGATAGCACCCAGCTGTTAGTTCACCTGTGAGGGCATTGGATTCCTTCAGCCTCTCGTCCTTTCCTGAGCAAAGGCCACCTCAGTAGCTGTGCCCACTCATTATCAGGCCTTTTCCTGCTGTCACTGTGCCTCTTGCTCTGTACTATGGCCAGCTTTCCCTTGCTGGATTCCAGGGTAGCCTCCTGTTGGGCTCAGTCTCAGGGGTGGAGTTCAGAAGTTAGCAGTTTCTTCATTGGCTCATTAGTCCATCCCTCTCAGGGTTCTCCTGCGCTTCTCTTATTGTCAACAGCATCATCTTCCCACAGCTCATTAAAAATGGTTCCTGTTCCGGGAGGTATTTTGTGTCTAATTAAAGAAGGGTAGCAGCTCCACACCTGCTGTCCACTCAGCCCAGCAGTTACTCAGTTCCTTAAGTGCACTTTTCTTTTCTTTTCTCTTCTTTCCTTTTTGGTTTTCTGAGACAGAGTTTCTCTGTGTAGTCCTGTGCTGTCCTGGAACTCACTCTGTAGACCAGGCTGCCCTCGAACTCAGAAATCCGCCTGCCTCTGCCTCCCAAGTGCTGGAATTAAAGACGTGCGCCACCACGGTCCGGCTTAAGTGCACTTTTCAATCTGAGTGTTGCGTTCTCTGTTCTAACAACTTTCCTTTCACTGTGCAGCACAGACCCACTGGTGTTTATGAGTCCCCACAGAGCACGCACAATGCCTCATTAGCTGAGTGGTATTGTCACTGTCAGATGGGTGCTTAGCAAAGGTTAGTGTCAGGGATGTTTTATTCTGTGCCAAGAATGAGCCTGTTTGAGTAGATAGGTCCTAGGCATTTAGTTACTTATCCTAAGACTCACTGAGCACCCGTGCAAAGTACGGTGTTACAAAAAACAAAGGCTAAGTCTTAGTACTGATGTACTGGCCCTTTTTATAAAAATGGATATATGTGCCAGGCAGTGGTGGCGCATGCCTTTAATCCCAGCACTTGGAAGGCAGAGGCAGACAGATTTCTGAGTTCAAGGCCAGCCTGGTCTACAGAGTGAGTTCTAGGACAGCCAGGGCTATACAAAGAAACCCTGCCTCGAAAAAATAAATAAATAAATAAATGGATATATATATTTTTCTTTTCTTTTGGAGGAATTTTGGGAGTAGGAATTAAACCTAGGGCCTCATGGTTAAGCTACGCACAGTTTTTGTGTGTGTGGAGCTAGGATTTGAACTTTGGGGTTTGTGCATGCTGGGCAGTCACTCCACAACTGAGCTATACATGTCCTGTTGTTGTTTGAGATGAAGTCTTGTTATTCTGCCCAGGCTAGCTTCTAACTGCACTGGCTTCCCAAGTAGCTAGGAGTACAAGTGTATACCACTATGTCTAGTGAGAAATCCTGCAAAAGAGGAAGGCAGGGTACTGTGGGAGGACAGGAGGGCCCTGTATCACTGCAGTAGCAGTGTGGAACATGAGCTTAAGTTCTGACAAGAGGAAGGCAGGATACAATTTTTTTTGTAGAGTTTGTTTGTTTAAGGTAATAGCCCCTGACTATCCTACAGAGGGATATGCATTTCTCAGATGGGTTGTATGCATTTCTCATGATGATTTTCTGCTAGGCTGTTTTACAAGCTTGCCTTGGTAAATACCACCAGGAACAGCAACTGTTCTCTTCATTGTCATTTGGAGAGAGATCGCTGGCAAGAGGTGCAGTTGAGATTTACACAGGCACTCTTTACCTGGGGGTTTCTACACCTTTATACCAAGTGTGTGAGCCCTGAGCCTAAATCTCCTTTCTCTGGGTCCTAGTCGGATTTCTGTGGCCTCACGCACTTGGTCAAGCTGGACCTCAGCAAGAACAAGCTGCAGCAGCTGCCCACAGACTTTGGCCGCCTGGTTAACCTTCAGCATTTGGATCTCTTCAACAACAAGCTGGTTACCCTGCCTGTCAGCTTTGCTCAGCTCAAGGTAGGATTTGCCTGGGTTGTGTAGCCAAGTGTGGTCAAGGGCTCAGGAACTATGGGAGCACAACCTTGAACAGAGGAGGGGGACACCAGAAACACCACCGTGTTGGTCTTGCCTTAGCTGTTCTTATGTGGAACATAGTTTCCTTCTAGCACTTTCTGTTCTGTCTTGAGGGACTGGATAAACTCAGGCTTAGCCAGCCTCTTTTTTTTTTTTTCAATCCCTGTAGAATCTGAAGTGGCTGGATCTGAAGGACAATCCCCTGGATCCTGTCCTGGCCAAGGTGGCAGGTGATTGCTTGGATGAGAAGCAATGTAAGCAGTGTGCAAACAAGGTAAGTGTAACTCCCAGGGGCCTTGCTCACATTCTCCTCTGAGATTGCCTCTCCCTCTCCCTCTTCTTGTTTATTCTCTGAGGGTATCCACAGCTCCAGGTCTCAGCGAGATGAGCCTGACGGAGAGGTGTGTGTGGCTGTGCTTACTTAGTATTTATTATTGTTTAAAAAGATTTGTGTATGTGTGTCTGCATGAGTTTATGTTTACGGTACACATTGATGCTCACATAGGCTCTGAGAGGGCATTGGATTCCCTGGACCTAGGGTTATAAGCAGCTGTGAGCTGCCTGATGTGGGTGCTGGGAATGGAAGCCAGCTCCTCTGGAAGTGCAGCAAGTGCTCCTAACTGCTGAGCCATCTCTCTAGCCTCTTTATTAACTAGATTTTAAATTTATGCATGTGTGTGTGGCAGCCAGAGGACAACATTGGTTGTATCCTGAACAATGCTATTCACATTTTGAGAAAGAGTCTAGCATTGACCAGTTGGGCTAGATTGGCTGGCCAGTTAGATCCAGAGATCATGTTCCCACCCTCAGTAGCATTGGGATTACAAGTGTTTGCCACCATGCCCAGTGACTTTACATAAGTTGCTGGGGATGGAACTCAGGTCCACATGCTTACAGGCAAGCTCTCTTACCAACTAAACCTTCCCTCAACCTTAATGGATGTTTTACTAGGACAAGAGGGTTAGAAGCCTTTTGATGCAGCAGCTTGGCCAGTAAATATGTTAAGATTGAAGGCCAGCAAGGTGGATCAATGGATAAAGTCATCATGCCTGATGACTTGAATCTGAACCCAAGGAAAAGAACTGACTTCCCCCGAGTTGTCTACTGACCTCCACACACACACCAGCTTGGCCCATTCCCATCTCCTCTCTTCCCCTCACAAAATAAGTAAACCTTTTAAAAACAGGTTAAGAAGCTAGAGAAGGGACTGGGATGCTGCGTGGTTAGAAGCAAATACTCTTCTCTCAGAACATCCAAGCTTGATTTTTTGGTTGCTCAAGGGAGCTTTGCTATGTGTGGTCTCCTCAGGCATGTACACTCAGACACATGTACTCATAATTACATCTCTTTAAAAAGGGGTTAAGGTTTAGACGTTTATAGCTATTGACACACATATCCTGACAAGTGAGAGGAACCAAAGGCATTTATGCTAGACAGACCTTTCTGGTGACCAGTTGCCTTGATGATGCCTTACCTTGCTTGTTAAGAGCAGCACTGTGCCCTCAATAACTCCCACCCAGCACTGGAAGATTGCTGCTTCACCTAAGCACCAAATGGCTTACTGGACTATGTCTGGGGGCTGTGGGAACAAGACGGACTTAGCTTTACTACAGTTAGTGTAAGCTAAATATGTGTGAGGGGTCTCCTCTGTGAAGCTCCAGAGCAATGGCCTTCCCTCCCCTTCTTCCCACTTCCCTTCTCAGAGCTTATGTAATCTCACCATCGGTGCACTTTGTTAGAAGACACCAAGCTCAAAGGGAACAGGACCAACCAAGTGAGGCAACATGGGAAGCCAAGGCTCACATGGCTCATGAAATCCTGTGTGAAAACTTGGCATTGATGAGCAATCTCAGCTTCGAAGGTTGATAGTGGCTGCTACTTCCTCTGCCCTACTTGCTTCACATGAGTATCTTAGTCTTCATGACCCTGTGAAGTAGGTGTTTTCCTTTTTCCAACCTGTGAAATCTGTGTGCGTGCATCATTATCTCTCCATTCAGCAGATAATGGGGGACTGTGGTGGAGTTCTTGCTGAATGTGCATGAAGCTCTGGGTTTGAGATCCCTAGGATAGCATAAAACCAAGTTTGGTGGTAAAAGGCCACAGTCCCAGTACTGACAATGAGGCAGAAGGGTCAGAAATTCAAAGCCACTCTTGGCTACTTTGAACCACATTGTGTTCAAAGCCAGCCTGGTCTCCACTGATACCCACTGATATTTCATAGCTTATGGCTACATATATAGTTTGTATTTAGTGCAGAGGTCCCTTCTGATCATGCATTTCTTCTAGATATGTTCCGGTGTAGCACTGTGCATTGCAGCTGTGGTAGCTGAAGCCACAGCCCTTAGCACACTTAACTGCCTGGAGCTGCAGCACACCTCGCTGCATTGTAGAGGAGTGGCTTAGGCGAGTGAGAGTAAGGTCAGAGGTTATAAACAGCAGGCCCCCAGGAGGTTACCTCAGGGCAGTCCGCTGAGCCCTTGTGTTCAGTATCCAGTTTGCAGTGAGACGGGAACAGCAGGCCCCCAGGAGGTTACCCCAGGGCAGTCCCACGCTGAGCCCTTGTGTTCAGTATCCAGTTTGCAGTGAGACGGGAGCAGGCCCCCAGGAGGTTACCCCAGGGCAGTCCCACGCTGAGCCCTTGTGTTCAGTTTCCAGTTTGCAGTGAGACGGGAACAGCAGGCCCCAGGAGGTTACCTCAGGGCAGTCCCACGCTGAGCCCTTGTGTTCAGTATCCAGTTTGCAGTGAGGTGGGAGCTTTGTATTGTTTTGGGCTCTCTTCTCCATTATGTCCGCCCGTCCTCCAGTGCCTGCAGTTCCTTGTTGGGTAGCCATTTTTATAAGTTGGATTCCCTTGAGAGGTACTGGCAGCTTCAAGTCCTGGGTTTGTGGTTTGTGGTGAGGGTTTTGTAGGCTGGCTGTGGAGCTGCTCTTATGATGAGTGTGTGCTTGAAGTTTCCAAACATGAGTTATGCTTGAATACTGTCCTGAGGGTCGGGGCTGTGTGCTGTCTTACTTTACCACAGTTCAAGCTTTCCCTTTATTCATGCAGTGAAGATGGTGTGATTCAGCAGCAGTGTTTATTGAGTGCCTGCCATGCTGCCAACTATGCTGAGTGGCTAGAGAAGCATATGTTATCTCTGGCTTCCAAATCAGAAACTTGGCTTGGGAGAGTTGAATGGCTTACTGAGATCACAGTGTGAGAGTTTGGATTGCTTGGGACTCTAAGTTACATCCATGGAACACCAGCTTCTAAGCATGTGTTTAACATGTAGAAGCTCTGTGAAAACGAACAGAAAAGATAAAAGGATTCTGGCTCCTCTGTGTCCACACTGAGAGTATTTGTGACTTTCAGTTAGAGATCATTCACGAGTTTAGCCTGAGAATTTGGGCTACTGGACGCTTACTACAAATGGGTAGTGTTTGGGCCTTTCTCTTTGACCTGTCTTCTGCTCAGAGGGCCTCTCCTCAGGTCTCAGTTGTGCTACTTTCTGCTGTGTGTCCTGGTACAACAGTCTGTCTTGATTTTCTTCCGTTTGAAGTAGAAATCTGGTCGGTGCCTCCAAACAGTCACAACTAGCCACTTACCTATGAACAAAACAGTTCCTGCTTTTGAAGGAACTTATGGCCTGTGCTGGCTCATGCCTGTCAGGACTGTCACAATTGTAAGGCCAGCCTTGGATACTGATCATGATTTATAAGAAACCCAAACCAACAACAGACCAGAGAGAATTTACAGCATGTGAACAAGAGTGGAAGGGCCTATGCCCACCAAGGAGAGGGTCAGGAGAGTGTTTTGGAAGGAGTGCTGCTGTCTCCCTGAGGATGAGGGAGCAACTAGCTTTAGTTGGATTATTAGTTTAGGATTATGTGACACCATTCCTGCATGGCTGATGTGAGTGATAGAACTTTTCAGAATCTAGTAGGTGGTGTTTTACAGGCAACCTTTTTCTGACAGTCTTAATGAACTGGACCCATGGGACTATTCAAGGAAGGTGCTGTTTTAGATACACAGATAGGATTATCTCCATTGGCCCGTGTGTGGTAGTGGAGAGTCCTGAAGTGAACAGTCTTTCTTGAGACCTGAAGAGACATGAGCTGTGAAGACAGCTACCTGAGTAGCTCAGAGCCTCTTTTCTCTTGCAGGTGTTACAGCACATGAAGGCCGTACAGGCAGATCAGGAACGAGAGCGGCAGCGCAGGCTGGAAGTGGAGCGAGGTGGGTGGCCCTCCTCCTAGTCATCTTCCCTGTCCTTAGTCAGCCTGCAGGAGCAGGCTCTATAGCAGGGTGCCGGAGAGGCAGGGTGGTGGGCAAAGGCAGTGGAGTTCCCCGACTATCCCCCCAATCATCTGACAGCTTTCTCCATCCAGACAAGCAACTGCTTTTCCTGTCCCTGCTTTGAGGTGGCCATCTTCTGATAGTAAAAAAGGCACCTTCAACATGGCTGGAGCCAGACGTGGGCACATACCTATAATCCCAGTACTTAGCAGGCCGAGCAGGAAGTTCACTGAATTTAAGGGGTAGCCTGGGCTATCAACAATACCCTCATCTCAGAAAACAAAAATCAAAATAAACAAAGAACCAACCAATCAAAAACCCAAATAAACACCCACAAACAAAACAAATAACTAAAGAGCCATCCTCCCTTTTAACTTCCTCATTAGGAAACCTTCCCCGTAGTAGGAAACTGCTATCCCTGGAGTTTTCAAGCCTAGGGTAGAACAGATACCCATGATTTCTTCTGCTGTTCTCAGTCTGTTAGCTAGTCCTCTGTGTGATCGTCATCACTCTGTGGGGTCACAGTCCCCCTGGCTTGTCCTCACAGTTACACCATCTCTATAGAACTGCCTTCCACCTTTTTGAAACAGTATGTTTAAAATTCTTTTTGGTTTTCCATTGACTTTAGAATGGCATCCCAAGGTAGTGAGGTGACCAGCAGGCCTACTGTGACCAAGGCCAGTCACAGGCAAGCAGGACATTAAATCAGCCATGTACATACTTTCTTTGGCAGCATATAGACCACAGCTCAGGCGATGCTTTGCTGGGACACACTACAGTTCCAGCACAGCCAGGGCTATATAGAGAAACCCTGTCTCAGAAAACCAAACCAAACCAAAGAACCCAACTCCAACAGCAATTAACAAAAAGATCATGAAGTTGGGGTGGGGATTAGAAGGTGAAAGCAGACCTAGGAGACATTAAGAGGGATTGGGGTGAATATGAATTAATATATTATTTGTATATTGAGATGTAGCCCTGGCTGGAACTCACTATGTAGACTAGGCTGGCCTCAGACTCAGAGATCTGCCTGCTTCTGTTTCTGGAATGCTGGGATTAAAGTTATGTGCCACCATGCCTGTCCTAAAAATATTCTTTTTCCAAAGAAAGCAAACATAGACTAGATTGATGGCTCAGTGGTTGCGAGCACTGGCTCCCCTTCTAGAGAGCTGAGTTCCCTTCCCAGCACCCTTGTGGTGGCTCTCAATCACTCAGTTTCAGGGGATCTGACACCTCTGGCTTTTATAGGCATTGCATGTACACAGTGCACACACATATATGCAGCAAAACACCTATGTACATAAACTAAAATTAACCTTTAAAAATGTAAGAAAGCAGCCGGGCGTGGTGGCGCACGCCTTTAATCCCAGCACTTGGGAGGCAGAGGCAGGTGGATTTCTGAGTTCGAGGCCAGCCTGGTCTACAGGGTGAGCTCCAGGACAGCCAGGGCTATACAGAGAAACCCTGTCTCGAAAAACCAAAAAAAAAAAAAAAAAATGTAAGAAAGCAAGCAAACAATGCAGCCATTAGACTTTGCCCCGCCATCTCTCCTCTGCATCTTGGCACTCAGTAATCTTGAGTGACTGGCTGGCTTCTAAGATGTGGTAGGAGAAAGGACATGTCCAGTATTGACTGTAGGCAGTCCCTGAGCTCACCATGCCTGAATTACAACACTCTTTGGTAGACTCCTGGCTGCAATAGTAGGACAGCTGACTCTAGTTGTGTCCACTCCTTGGAGACCAGGTCCCTGGAGACCAGGCTGTCTGCTCAGAAAGGAGCTGTGGGCAGCTACTGTCTTGATGGTGCAACTTCTCAGCTCTATATGGATTCCCTAGGCTCTCATACCCTAAATGGGCATTTAACCACCATTTTGTGCTATTCTGACTTTGCAAACATGTTTTTCAGACTTGTAAATGACTAATTTGAAAATGTAGTTTTAGAACCCAATAATTTGGCAGTTGGATACTTCATGTAAACATACATGAGCTGTAAAACCCACCCTAGCAAATCTAGTGTGGAGTAGAATCTAAGTTGGTGTAACTCTTTAGAAAGAACACTGCACTTACTGTAACCTGACGTGAGCTCATCTCACCATCCTCCTCCTGTTCCATGTTCATCCCATATTGTCAGTACCTCTGCTATATCTTCCTTTATGACTAAGTTCTAGAAGATTCTGCCTTCTGTTCACTTTGTTCTTTTTGTGGGGAACGGGAGATGTTCTCCTGTCTCACACTCCCAGGCTTATGTTATGATCCCCTCAGCCTTTTCTAGTTGGTTACTGTGTATACCAACATGTGGTGGAGGTAAGAGGACAGCTTGTGGAAGGCTCTTCCCTCCTAATGGGACCTATGGATAAAACTTAAGTCACTGGGCTTGAGGGCAGGTGCCTTTCCCCACTTGGCCATCTTGCCAGCCCACCCATACCTTTCTTAAGTTCCTCTGTATTACACCCATAGCCAGAAGTCTTAATAAACTTCAGCAAACCCTGAGAGAAGCATTGTCTTTAAGGGAAACTACCTGGCCTAAGCTGGCCAAGTACTCACTGTGTAGCTGAGGGTGGCCTGGAGCAGGTGATCCTCTGCCTCTGCTTCTGACATGCTGGGAGTATATTTTTCATACAGATTTTTTTAGGCCCAAAGTAGCCTAAAACTCTTAATTCTGCACACACGATCAGCAACTCTTCTGCCGTGAGTGCTAGGATTATAGACTGGTGCTGCAGTACTTGAATTCTCCTGTCCTTCTATGTGATCCATGGCGTAAGGGAGAAGGCAAATGAATTCACACCTTAACCACTCAGGCAGACAATCCGCTGGGGTGTGTGTGAGACGAGTCAGATTTTGCATTTTATGTTGTAGAGGCAGAGAAGAAGCGTGAGGCCAAGCAGCAAGCTAAGGAAGCAAAGGAGCGCGAGCTGCGGAAGCGAGAGAAGGCGGAGGAGAAGGAGCGTCGGCGAAAGGAGTACGATGCTCAGAAAGCTTCCAAGCGGGAGCAAGAGAAGAAGCCTAAAAAGGAAACAAATCAGGCCCCAAGTAAGTTTGCTTTCCATTTTCAGGGTGCAGGGGGAGTGGAGTGATGGTCTATGTCTCTTTGCCTATTCATCCTTTCCTTGAGCCAGTGACTGTCACTGATGCTTGTTTGTTGAAACTGGGGGTTATGTCTGTCTGTTTGTTGAAGATGAGGGTTAGATCTGTTTGGCAGCAGGTGAAGAATAAGTGAGAAAACCCTCATAGCTGTTGCCTAAAGTGGGCGTGGCAGTACTAGTGAGGTAGAGGCAGGAAAACCACTGCATTCAAGGCCAGCCTGGTCTACATGTCAGATTGCAGTACAGCTGGAGAGACATAGTAAGACCGTTTCTGAAACAAACAAAACCCAATTCCCTTTGCCTTTTTACCTAAAAATGTCAAGTTTTTTTCATTATAAGTGTAAGGTGGGAAGCTGGACATGTTGACATATCTGTAACCTTGAAGTAGAGGCAGGAGGGATAAATTTGAGGTCAGGCTCTGGGCTGCAGGGAAAACCTTTCAAAAAAGAAAAAAAAAAGAGAAAAGAGGGAAATTAAAGTATATTCATCACAGGAAAGACAGACAGATACACGCGCGCACACACACACACAGAGAGAGAGAGAGAGAGAGAGAGACCTTAGAAAACAGCAGTCACCTGTTATCCTTGTCACTGATAGTAGTTGCATTTATGATGTGTGTGCCTTTACCTGAGTTTGATTTTTGGAAACAGGTCTTGAACTGTAGCCTAGGCTAGCTTTGAGTTTGTGACCCTCTTGCCTGGGCCTCCAGAGTGCTGGGATAGGCATGAGCTACCACAACTGGCAGGTCTTTTCTTTTTTCAGAGACTTGCATTATTTTGCCAAAGACTTTGTTTTTGTATACATTCCACCCGCTTCCCCAACCCCTTTTGGATATAGCTGCACTATAGCCCAAACTGTCCTCAGACTTCCTTCCTGTGTTGCTTCAGGCTCCCAAATGTTAGGATTATAGACCTGTGCTACCATGCCTAGTGACATTTGTGATATTAGTAATTTGGACCCATCTCCCCAAGTGGGTGGCAATCTGTCCCTTTTGGACACCCCTGTTGAAGACTTCCTGTGGTTCTGAAGACCCCAAATCATCTTCCTGTTACCAACGAGAATGGAAGACCCTGAGGACTGAGCTACAGGACAAAAGCAGAATGAACTCCCCACCCCAGTTTTTTGGGATTTGGTTTGTTTGTTTATCCAACAGGGTTTCTTTATGTATCCTTGGCTGTCTTGGGACTCACTTTGTAGACTATTGAGCTCAGAGATCTACTTCCCTTTGCTTCCCAAGTGCTGGGATTAAAGGCATGTGCCTGTGCCTGTGCCTGTGCCCCCACCACCACCTGGCTAGAATCCCATTTTCAAATGTAGTCCTTGCAGACCTTGGGAAAACTGTTTCTGCCTCTGTCTGCTCGGGGCTTGAGGAAGGAAGTGGGTCTGCATGGACTGACTGTAGAGCTGTTCTCCACAATTGACTTATTCTGTCCCTCCAGAATCGAAGTCTGGCTCTCGTCCTCGCAAGCCACCACCCCGAAAACATACTCGCTCCTGGGCTGTGCTGAAGGTGTCGCTGCTGCTGCTGCTGCTGTGTGTAGCAGGAGGGCTGGTTGTATGCCGGTTGACAGGGCTGCAGCAGCAGCCCCTCTGCACCAGCGTGAACACCATCTACGACAATGCCGTCCAGGGCCTGCGTCATCATGAGATCCTCCAGTGGGTCCTCCAGACCGACTCCCAGCAGTGAGCTCCTCAGCACCCGCTGCCTCCCAGCCTTGGAGCTTGGATTCCTATGGAATTGGGTTCTGCTGGACACAACCTCTTTTTAGCGTCAGACCTACCTGCCATCATCAAATGGCTGCTGATTGGTACTTGAGATCTCCCCTTTGTAGGACTTCTCTGTTCCTTAGTCAGGGTTTCCTGGTGGAATGAGGAGAAATGGAGAGGGGGGAGGAAGAGTTACCTGCATGCCTAAAGGAGTAGGCTTAGGGTGGGGAGAGAAGGCATAGGCTTTTCTAGTTGTACAAAGCTGTGTAAGGCAAGGTTCCTTTCTACTAAATGATCAGCTGTCACTACATTTATACTTTTGTATGTCACAAACCCTTTCTTTCATTCCTCCCTGGGTAACCAGGACAGATCAGAGGACAGTGTGTTACTGGGGATTAGGGGACTAGGAACACTTGGGTAAACCCAGCCTAAGCTGGGAGGGTGACGTTATACATTTCCTTAAAGAGCTCAGTCAGTCAAGCTTTAGCAATGTGTCCAAGATGTCTGCCTGTGAACTCTGTTCACTACCATTGGTCTGGTGTAACACTTTGAGGCAGGAGGTGCCGTCCATGACTTACTTGCCGACTGTGTTCAATCTAGTCTAAGGTACAACCCAGCTCTCACTCTAGTTTTCTTCCTTTCCTTTACGTCATTTGCCCTCCTGTACAATACCCAAGAGGATGAACTCACACCAGAGTTGCCTCAGCTAAAGCGAATCTTTCATAATAGACAGTCTTACCACCCACTAGTAGATCTCATATCATCAGGGTCCTGGGAAACTAACTCCTGTGGAATTTTGCCTCTACTTTTAAATAGCTTCCACAAAATGGCAGCAGGCCAGGCTCCTTGCCTCAGTTTTAGAGCATTAACTCCCTGATGGCCTGGAAGCAGAGGCAGATCTCTGCAAAGCCACACTGTGACTGCTCTACTAGCACTTGGTGTGATGAAATACCTCAAAGGCAACCTAGAAACTTGACTTCGCAGAAGCAGGTTTAGACTTGATTCTGGACCTGTAACAGAAGGGAAGGAAGGAATAGAACAGTAGGAGCCAAAGGGAAACAAAGTCACACGGTGGTGCTGCAGAACGATACATAACTAAACATTAGCACAAACCAGGGCAGCTCCGCCCACCTCCCTGCTGCTTCAAGAAAGCATTCTCCCCTTTCCCTGTCTCTTCCACCAACAGCTGCATGAAGGGATCAGAAACCATTATGTCTTGGTGCTTATTTGCTAAAAACTCCCAGTTGTAAGCTCTTCCCTAGAGGAGCAAGGACCTGTAGTTCAGACAGTGCAGCCCTAGTAGCCCATCTGGATAGGTCTGCCACTCAAAACTGTCCTGACACTGGAAGAAAGGCCTTTGTTTTTTCCTCCCCCAGATAGTTCTGCCATGTAGGTCCACACCTTACTCAGCATCACTACACATTCCTTTAGTCTTCCTCCAAGCTCCAGAGCCATTGGTACAAATGCTTTATTGAGACAAATACATACTACATATGGTGACACCATGAAGACAGAAGTCAGCCTAGTCAGTTCCCTGGCTGGTTGAGGCAGCTGAGTGGCTGGGCGCAAGCAAGCTGACCGACTGCAGGCAAGAGTTCACTCTGACTTCGAGATTTGATGCTTATTTCTTGGGTTTCTACAGTTATTAAATCCGTGTCTGAGTGGTCTGCCTTTTTCCTCCTTTGTGCTTTGAGGGTCAACTGGGTGGGGTGGGATGGCAAACCGTGGCATCTTGCTTGCTAGGAGAGGAGCAGCCAGTGCTGGTGGAGGTAGATTCAAGTGTTCCCAGAGATGGGAGACTCCCTAACTGTACTTAGGAGGTACTTCTGGCCCCTCTACTGTCAGGTGCCAAGGCGGGATATCAGTCAATACTGTCTAAGATTAGATCTGGTTGCACTGTGGTCATTTGAAGGTAGATCCGTCTGGATAACTCTGGCCCAACACGGCGGGAGGTGGCTGTCACACCTTCCCCACGTCGTACCTGTATGTCAGCCAGCAAATTCTGGCATTCTTGCTCAGAAAAACACCGCTGATAAGCCTGGAAATAATAAATGGCCTCTTAATACTATACCATACCACCCATCCATGGCCATCCCTTTGTTAGGGTAGATAGGTCAAGTTCAGGCAGGAGAACCTGTCCTCTTTCAGGCCAGCCAACCCACACTGTTGACCTACATTCCTGTCCCCACAGTAAAACTTGTCTCAAGGATGTTTGAAGAACAAGGTCGCCCATAGCAGCATACCTGCACCAGGAGCTGTGGTGAAGGATAGGCATCCACAATAGCACTGGCCATTTCTGAGCTGACTCGGTTCAGCTGCTGGATCTGTCGCCTCCAGATCAGTGCAAGTCCCCTACCAGACGGGTCCACTTTCAACCCTCCAGCCCAGTCTTTCTCCAGGAAGAAGGAAAAGCTGGCTTGATCCCGGAGCTTCCTGCAAGGGCACCACTGGAGACCTGAGTTCCTCTCTCCAACATATTTGTGTCTTTAACTGTGAACTAAAACATTCTCCAGTAACCTGGGGGTAGACTTAGGGTTACAATGGGCCAATTTGAGTCTCTTTGTTCTCAAGCATAGTTTTGGTTGCAGGTTCCTTTAAAAATTGCATGGAGTGGAGCTGGAGAGATGATGGTTCAGCAGTTAAGGGCCCTGATTGCTCTTCTAGAGTACCAGATTTGATTCCAGCACTCACTAGCACCTGACTCCACTTTCAGAGGATCCAATGCCCTCTTCTACCCTCAGGCACTGCACACACATTTGCGCACACACACATGCAGGCAAAACACCCAAACACATGAAAAGAAGAAAATAAAATTTCATCTGGGGCCCGAGGGCATAATTGAATGGGTGAAGTGCTTGGTGCATCTATTACCTGAGCTTATGGTGAGATGGGATGTGGAGACAGAATCCATGGAAGCACAGGCCAATTATTCCTACATACACAGTGGCAAAGGAGTTCCTGCATCCTCCAGTAAGGACCCACACCCAGGGTTATTGTCTATACTCTCACAGCCGTGCATACACACTAAAAGGTTAGAAAACAACCCCTTCACCTAGCCCTTTTTATTAGAGAAGGTACTGATGTTAGTATGTGTGTGTGTGTCTCACTGTTAAGATGGAGTTGCACTGCCTAGGAGTAGGCATGGGGGACTGGGTATTAGGCAATTAGGAGTCTATTTCAGGTTCTTACTTCTTGGGAGTTTAAAACAACTCAATCTCAGGTCTTAGTTCCCTCAATATAAAATAAAACAGGTTTCCTCTGAGGTCTTTTAGGTTTTAATTCTGACTAGGTTCACTGAAGATTTGACCTAAGTGAGTCCTGGTAACACAGCATCAACTTACAGAATATACTTGCATCTGAGTCAAAGAGAATATTTTTATAAAGGGCTGGATTTGAGGTCTTTTTTTTTAAGATTTATTTTCATTTTCATGTTTTATATATATGAGTGTTTGCCTTCATGTACATATGTGTATTACTTCTGACCTCACAGGCCAGCAGAGGGTGATAAATCCCTTAAAAATGAAGTTCCAGACAGTTGTGAACTACCATGTGGGTGCTAGGAACAGTTTGAGTCCTGTGCAAGAGCAACAAGTGTTCTTAACCACTCACCCATCTCTCCAGCCCCCCAGATTTGAGGCTCTGGCTCTGAATCTCCACCTCAAAAGACACAATGGGCTAGTGGCAGAGTTCAGGAGAAAGGCACATTTTCTCTGGCATCAAGAACCAAGGGAAAAGCAAGACCTGGTATGGAGGCGGGGCTTGGCAGATCACTCACTTGAAGGGCGCTTCAGCCACAGCCTTTGTAAATGCACAGACGAAGTCTGCCAGCTCTTTCCAGCTCTGCACAATCCGAGCCTGGGCTTCTGTATATAGCTGCAGATCCACCAGTGCCTAGAAACCCAAAGGCAACAATGGACTGGAAGAGTGAAGGGACTGTTTGGAAGTCATCTCCTTCACTGAAGCTATACTCAACCTCTTGGCTCCATTTATCTCACTTTCTTACTCAGTCCAAGGCAGGCAGCAGTGAGAGCGAGCCTTTTATTTGGTCTCAGTTGGAGATCTACCTAGACAGCCAGTGAGCAGTGACCTGAGCAGGGCTCCAGGAAGTTCTTACCTCTTCCATGTCTACCCTGGACACCAGGAGGCTTGTGCTGGTCTCTTGTCTCTGCTGATGCTTTTCTTTGGCCTGTTTGTTTGCCTTTCCTGATTTCCTTCTCGGGGGATTCTGAGCCCTGGAGCAGAGGGGGAAATCAGAAGAGGAGCCCTGAACTAAGCCCAGGCAGAAGTGTTGCAAGACAACTAAGCAGCATATCCCATGGCTTGTCAGGGACACCATCTTGCAGAATGCCTTGGAGTAGCCAGGGTGAATAACCTCCCTTGAGAACCCATGAGGTGTCCCTTTTAAGGCCTCTATCTTTAGTGCACATCCATACCTGAAACATTTCTCTTGGTCTACAATCACCAGTGACAATGCTTTCCCTGTCCTTGCTGTGACATCAGTGACAAAGCCCTGGAGGGTCTCCTTCCCTTTCTCAGTGCTGCCAGGACTTCCCTGCATGAAGTGGCAGATAGGGCATTAACACCAGCTCCTTAGGTAGAGGCTGGCACCGTTCTATGCCTGACCCATGCACACCTGCTTTAAGTTGTAGACCATGGACATGAAGACCTCTGCCAGAACCAAAACCAGGATTGTCGGCTCTTCCGTCCAGTCTTCTCCATCCTGCCAAGATCAGAGCACAGCACAGGAAGGAGGTCGGCAGGTGTGACTCTTGTGGGTGGGCTGCATCTTCTGGGTGACTGGCTCTATGTAACATCCTTGAATGAAGTCATGGTGGCAAGAAAAGCCACCTGTGATCCTAGCCCTCCCCACTCAACTGGCTCACTGCATCTCAAAAGTCAGACTAGGAACAAGATGGGCAAGATAACTCAGTGGCTAAAAGTACTTGCCTCATAAGACTGGTGACCAGAGTTCAATACCTGGACCAACACCACATAAAGGTAGGATAAATGTGATACCACAAACTTGTCCACTGATCTATACGCAACTGTGATACTTTTTTTTAAAGCTGGGAGTCGTGGCACACACTTTTAATCCCAGCTTTTAGGAGGCATAGGGAAGTAGATCTCTGTAAGGTCAAGGCCAGCCTGGCCTAAGTAGAGAATTCCAGGGAAGCCAGAGCTACATAGAGAGAACCCAGTCTCAATAAACAAATAAACAAACAAGAACAAGAACAAGAAAGGATTTGCCAGGCACTTGGGAGACAGAAGCAGATGGTTCTGAGTTTGAGGCCAGCCAGGGCTACACAGAGAAAACCCAGTCTCAATAAACAAACAAACAAACAAGAACAAGAACAAGAAAGGATTGCCAGGCACTTGGGAGGCAGAGGCAGGTGGTTCTGAGTTGGAGGCCAGCCAGGGCTCCACAGAGAGACTCTGTCTTAGAAGAAAAATAAATAACAGAAAAAAAAAGGGGAGGAAAGAGAGAAAGCCAGGCAGTGGTGGCGCACGCCTTTAATCCCAGCACTTGGGAGGCAGAGGCAGGCAGATTTCTGAGTTCCAGGCCAGCCTGGTCTACAGAGTGAGTCCAGGACAGCCAGGGCTACACAGAGAAACCCTGTCTCAAAAAAACAAAAAGAAAAAAAGAAAAGCGTGCTGGGTATGGGTTTGCCTAGCATACATGAGGCCCTCGGATCTGTCCCAAACAAGGGGAAAAAGAAAAAAAGAATTGTCAAGAGTAAGGGCTCAGTCAAAGCCAGGGTGCTTCAGGGCCAAGCACCTGACAACAATAGAGTTCTGAGGAGTGACTGGGAGCACGATTTGTGTAGTTTTCTTATGGTCCCTACAAGCTTACACAAGACTCCTAACACAACAGGGTACAGGTGGAGGAGTTCTGGAGTCAAGTTCCACCAGTGGTCCTGAACCAAGTGGCCAACTTTTCTGATCCCCTGTGAAGTATGGAGATTTCAGCCTTCAGGACAGATGTGACAAGAACATGACAGAACGTGTGGTGTTCAAAGATAAACTGCTCTATGATTATAAGGGGTTTTGTTGTTTGTTTTTGAGACAGGGTCTTACTATGTAGTGAGCTCACTAGTCTGATCTCTATATATAAACCAGACTGTTTTATATAGACTCACAGAGATTCACCTGCTTCTGTCTGCTGAGTGCTGGGATTAAAGGCAAGTGCCACTATGCCCAGCTATGAATATAGTCTTGCTAATAACACAGGTTAAATGTGTAGGTGACTGTCCTAAGTTACTGAGAAAGCTATGAGGGCCAGAAAACAAACATCTCAATGTTTCATTTCTAAACTCTTGAGCGGAAGATTGGCTGGATTCACAGGTAGAGGAATGGTAGGAACAGTTAGTATAGTAATGTGGGGAGCCTCATATTCTGGAGGCTGAATATATGCTGTGAACACAGCAGGGCCACCACAGAGGAATGGTAGGAACAGTTAGTATAGTAATGTGGGGAGCCTCATATTCTGGAGGCTGAATATATGCTGTGAGCCTACCAGATGCTGGTGCCAGATTACCTCATTTAGGGCTTCCAGCGGGGGGGAAAGGTATGTTACCAGTTACCTCACTCTACAACAGGAAACTGATGCACAAAGATGTGTGATAACTTGCAGAGTCCAGCAGTCAAGTCTCAGGCGGGGATGCAAACACAGCCACTCCCATCCCAAAGCCCAGTAAAGAGAACTAGGGACTTCACACGCATTCTCTTCCTGTCCCATTCCACTTAGGCTATGTCTAGACATTACTTGATCCCTAGAACCCTTGGGTTCTCAGCTAGGAACCTGCATGGTAAACTGGAGGGAACAAAATGAACTCCAAGTGCTTGTACTTCCCGGGATTCCCATAACAGTGCCACCTGGTGTTCATTATACCTACACCACACTAGGACGGCCCAAAGCTGCTCTGAACTTGACCTCTACTCTTCTGGATTCTGCTAACCACTTCCTCTCCGCATCCCTCCAGACTTGGGGACAGTGATAGCTATGCCACCGAGTCTCAGCCAGGGCCAATGTGGCAGTTTGTCCTGCAGGGCTAACGTGTTAAGGGGAAGAGGGCCCTTCTTCATTCAGAAGCTCGTACCTCTGCCAGCTCTGTCCTCCTCCTCCAAGTGATGCTTCGAGGTATGGTCTGTGCTTCGATCACGCAGCTGCACTCCATGGCCTGCAGCGCTCCCAGGAGCTGGCCCCCACCTTCCATCTGTAAAAGCACTGCAATAGATAGGAAAGGATTGGTCATGGAAGAGTGCAGGACACAGACATCTGGGCTCAGGGGAACCTGGAAGCTGGGAGGACCTGGATCCAGCACCACCACGATGTGCTTCAGGCATTCCTCTGGCCTCTGGGCTTTGAGCCTCTTGACCATTTCTGCCTTCTTTTTTCTCTCATGCCGTCTTGGGGTGTTTTCCTTCCTGCTTTTCTGTCTTGACCACCAGCATCCCTGAGAGCCTCTGCTCTGGGCTGTCTGAATGTGCTTGGTTCTCTTCTTGGGTAGAGGAAGGTCGGGATTCGTTTTGGTGACTGCCAACTCCCTGCAGGTAGCTTGGTAGGCTGGAAGCTGATGGCACTGATTGTTTAAGAGAGAGTCCTTGTCATCTGCTGCATTCTTCTCTAAGGCACCGTGGAGAGGAATATCAGGCGTCTTTGGCCATGGTTGCTCTTTCCAGTCACATGATGCACTTGCATTATTTTGGCCATCCAAACCTGTTTTAAGTGGGGAGCCAGAGCGCTCAGGGCTCAGCTGCTTGTTCCTCAAAAGCTTACATGCGATCCTCTCAGCCAGGGGGACAAATCCATCTTCATCCTCACTGCTACTGCTTAGCACTCTGACTGGCGCTGCTTGTGGGGGAGCTTCAGCTGCATTGGGGACACATGGTGGATCTTCAGGGGCTGGTGACGGAGGACAAGAGGCTTCAGAATCAGAGGTGACAACCACGATGTTCTTCGCCCTCTGAGGTAGATTCCTGTCAGTTGAAGATGGTTCCTTCCTCAGAAAGGCAAATGTGGGCAGTTCCTCAGAATCACTCTCCGCGGAGAGCAGAGAGAGGGAAAACTTTCTTAGAGCCATCAACCCATTAGAGCTCTCAAATTAATTGCCTGAAAGGAAAGATGAGACACACGTGAGGCTACTGAAGCTGGTCCACTAGACGTTCTCACGAGGCCAAGCCTTATGAAGATAAATGTGTTCAGAGAATCAAGAGAAACAGGACATGCTCCAACATATTCAATCTGGAACTCAAAATGGCCACACCAATACATTACTAGAACCTCTGCTTTAAAACCTTTCCAGGTCATAGAGAGTTATAATCAAAATAGTGCTGGAAAACTTTGTTGGGAACACTAACAAAAACTCAATACTCTCCCCCTTGCTGATCCCTGCATTTGACAGAGCTTTCTGTTTTGTCTTTCTGAGACTGTCTCATGTAGCTCAGGCTGGCTTTGAACTCATGCAGCTGAGAATGAGTGTGAGCTCCAGATCCCTCTGTGCCTTGCACTGACACGTGTGCACAATAATTCTTGATTTAACATGGCGATCATTTAGACAAACATTAAAATATTTGTGTATGCGCATGGGGACGCACATGCCCCAGCCCATAGTGGCAGTCAGAGGGTTACTTTCAGGGAGTTGGTTCTTTCCTTCCACAGTGTGAGTCCTGGGGACTAAACCCCGGTCATCAGGCTTGGCAGCAAGCACCTTTACCGGGTGAGTCATATCTCACTGGGCCCCTTACCATGGAGATCTTTCTAAACCAAAAACAAAAATAAGAAACAAAAACCATGCTGGGGCTGGAGAGCCAGCTCAGCAGTTGAGTTTATATTGCTCTTAGAGAGGTCCAAGTGTGCTGGGTGGTGGTGGCACACACCTTTAATCCCAGCACTTGGGAGGCAGAGGCAGGCAGATTTCTGAGTTTGAGGCCAGCCTGGTCTACAGAGTGAGTTCCAGGACAGCCAGGGCTACACAGAGAAACCCTGTCTCGAAAAACCAAAAAAAAAGAGAGGTCCAAGTGCAGTTCCCAGCATCCATCCACACTGGACACTTCTCACAACGGCCTGTAATTCCAGCTTCAGGAGACCTAATGCTCTCTTCTGGCCTCCACATCCATATAAAATAAACATAAATGATTTTTTCCCCATGCATGGGTTTTAATCCCCAACATTACAATTAACAGATAAACAAATCATTCATTCAGACTGATGGGGTTTGGTATGTTTGCGTTGTGTCATCATTACCATCATCTTCTTCCAGAATGTCTCCATCACCACAAAAAGAAATCCTACGTGAACTGGGCGTGCTGGTGCACATCTGCAAGCTCACCTCTCGGGAGGCAGATAGAAGGGGATATTCTGAGTTCAAGACCAGCCTACATGATACAGTGAGACTTCTCAAAAGCAAGAGTACTTCTTTAACCATTTAATTTGTTTTTTAATTTAAAAATTTAAAAAAATCTGCTTTCCCTCTCCCAGCACCTAAAAACAAAATAAGATCCATTGTCTCTATGGGCTTAACGTATTCTGTATTATTTCATTAAAGCACACAGTATGTAGCTTTGGGTGACTGGTGTCTTTCACGGTCATGCTTTCAGGGTCCTTCTGTGGCCATACTATGCACCAGTACTGTCTCGTTTTTATAGTTGAATAATATTCCATTGTGTGGCTATGCCACATTTTGTTTAAGCATTTATTGCTTGATGGACGGTTAGCGTGCTTCCCTTTCTTGGCTATTATGGATAATGCTGCTACAAACACTCACGTACAAATATTTTCAATGAGTATGATTTCACAGTTCTCTTGTGTGTAGAAGTCTGCCTGGAACTGCTGGGTTACACGCAAGAGTCATTCTTTCAACAAATAATTAGTGACTGTAGGTCGTAACCCAGGATAATCCTTGCAGTCTTCCTGGATCTCAGTTTAACATAATACCAATAACTTAGGTTTGTAAGGAATTAAATGAAATTGTGTATCTACAACCAGTTTAGCATAGAATCTGGCTGGGCCTCACCCTGGTCCTTCCCTAGGGACCTTCGTGTGGCTCCTGGAGTGGGACAAACGAAGCCCCCATTCCATTGCAGAAGCCCCCGGAGGTCCCAGCCACAAACCCCAAGAGATCTGCACTCACCTGCTACTGCTCCCGCCACTCTTTGAATTGCACGCAGGACCCGGAAGTACATTTATCCCGGTAGCGGAAGCAGCCTTCCCGGCCTGGAAGTGAATGTGAAGCAAATATGGCGGCGGCGGCGGCGGCGGCGCTTACGCTGAGGACGCGGGCAGCAGGTAGCCCAGCACTGTGGCTGTTGCGGGGCGAAACAGCAGGGAGGCTGGGAAACTAAAACTGGAGTCCATGGTGAACTCTAGATACAGAGGAGGAGTGAGGGGCTCGGGACCTTTGAAGGGCGGCTGTCTCCGGTCACGTGACACGCAGTGGGCGGGGCTGTGCGGAGGGTGGTCGTGCAGAATGAAAACCTGTTGGCTAGTTACTCCAGAGGCCTTGTGGTCTGTGGTTTATGTAGGTCCCTTCTTATATGAAGAAGACTATGTTCAAAAAATTTAATTGATCAGATATTCAGGATTTAGCTTTTTTCCTTTCCTCACTTTTGAGGTAGGTTCTCACTGTGTAATTTACCGTCTTAGTGCTGGTATTTTAGGCGTCTACGACTATGACCAGCGCTTAGGTCAGAGTATCAGCATAAACATGATTTCTAATGCCCTGTAAGTTCAGCCAGTAAACACGTGAGTAACTTAATTGTAATCATGAATAGTGAAGAGTCTTAGATTAGGGGATCAAGGAAGTCTCTTGAAGAGTTAACAGTTAAGACCTAAAAGAGACAGACCCAACCAACCCTGTGTAGACAGAAGGCAAGAAAGTGACTTGATCCAGTTTTACATTTTGAGGAGCCAATTAAGAGGAGGCAGACTGGGTTCAAGTAAATAAATGAGAATGAAACCAGGTGGGACCAGGAATGATAGGACCTGTAGTCCCTGCACTTAGGAGCCTGAGGCAGGAGGATTGCATCAGATCCAAGGCCAGCCTGGGTCACAGTCTCAAAAACTATAAATAAATATAATAAATAAATAAATAATCTTCATAGAAAACAATCTGAAAAACTTGCTATAGGATAATTTGGTCAAAATAGTAGTGGTGATCGTAGAGAACCTGGGGTCTAGGGGGTGAATATGACATCTGTTTGTTCTGAAGGTAGATTCCACAAGTCTTACTGCTCTGTAAAATGAGGGAAGAGAAGTAGATTCTGTAGATTCTGGTTTTTGACAAGAGCAGAGATTTATGAATGAAATAATATAGGCAAAGCAAACCATCAGTCACCAGTAAGTGAATGAAACCAGGAAGTGCCTGCCTGTAACCTCAGGTTATATGTGAGGTAGAGAGGCCTGAGGATTGCAAGGTCAAAGTCTTTGTGGGCTACAGGAGATGGGGGATGGGATTAAGTTAGGAAGATTACATTCCATTGCTGGATATTGAACGTGTCTCCTAAATTCTGTTTTGTGATGTTTGTTTGTTTGTTTGTTGGCACTGTATCACTATGTAGCCTTGGCTGTCCTAGAACTCACTGTGTAGACCAGACCGGCCCTGATATCACAGAGATCTGCCTGCCTCTGCCTCCCAAAGGCTTGCATGTGCTACCATGGCCAGCCTGCTCTGTGAGTTCTTATCTCTAGTCTTGTATCCCAGCAACTTTCTGTTCTCATGGGAATTTGAGAAACCTAGGTAACTAGTACTATGAGCTTATGCCATAAACACCCATAAAGCATCTCTAAATGTGCTGATACTAGATCCTAAGATCCTACACTATACCTAGAGAACTAAGACAGCCAACTGCCTGTGTTAGCCTGAATTTGTGTATAAATGTTTTGCCTGCGTATATATATGCATACCACACAGTATACTTGGTACCAGTAGAGGTAAGAAAAGGCCATTGGATCCCCTGGAACATGAGTTACAGATGGCTATGAACCAGTACAAAAGTCCTAGAAACTGAACTGAGGACTTCAGCAAGAGCAGTCATTGCTGCTAACCTCTGAGCCCCATTAGTATGCATTTTAGGAAATGCTCTTTTTGAGAATTTTGTTCATGTAAACAGTGTATTTTGCTCATCTCTGCCCCCTTCAACGCCTCCCACATAATTTCCCCTTTTAAAGTAAATGTTGTTGAGTTCTTTGGGATGATGAGCGGGAGACGTCAGATTAATGCTGATCTTGGTTCGTCTGCTTATGGGCTATGGGAAAGAAGACCTTTCTGAAATGGCCAGTTGCCTGCAGGAGCCACCCTCTGACGGGCTGCCCTTCTGGTGCAATTGTCTGATGTTCAGTGGGTGAGTGGATAGCTCAGACAGTGGTGAGTGAGGCTGAAGCAGAAGCCCTACAGGTCTCGTAGTTTGCCCCTCCCTTGGGCAGGAGACTGAATCTTTGAAGCAGGCAGCTGTCTGGTGTCCATTTCATCTGTGTCCGTGCTGTTTGTTTCTGCTCAGCTGGACTGGATGTGTCAGGAGCCAGTTTTCTGTTTCTCTCCCTCTTTATGCTAACTGCCTGCCTTCTCTGATACATACACCACCACCGCCGCCGCCAATAACAACCCCTACACCCCATACCATGCTTACCTCTGGGCCAATTCCAGGGATGAATTGCTTCCTGCCCAGGCATTCCCTGAACACACTTAGCATTTCTATTCCTTTCACACATCTTTCATTTTTTTTCTCATTTCCCTTGCTACTTCTCAGCTTAGCAAATGGTCCATTGAGACACAGAAAGCTCATGGTATTTGGGAGCCTCTCTGAGCAGTGTTTCTGCTTTCTCTGCAGTGACAGCCCTGCTGAGTCCCACAGCACCTACAGCACTTGCTGTTAGACACGCATCCAAGAAGACAGGCGGCAGCTCTAAGAACCTTGGAGGGAAATCACGAGGCAAACACTATGGCATCAAGAAAATGGAAGGTGAGGGTGTGCCTACGTTTCTTTTTTCCAGCTGCATCCTGCAGTGCTGCCCTGCTCTTTCTCAGAAGAGCCAAAATGCCACTCAGGTGCCTCACTCCCCCATATCTCTGCAGTTCACTGTAGCACTTGTCCACACATTAAAGGGGTAGGTAAGATGGAGGGAGGAGCAGAGGCCTTAGTGAGTTGCAATTTCTTAGCCATGTGATCAAAAAAGAGTCTGCTAGAGAGATGGCTCAGTGGTTAAGAGCACTGACGGCGCTTCCAGAGATCCTGAGTTCAATTCCCAGCAACCACATGGTAGTTCACAACCATCTGTAATGAGATCTGATCCAACTTCTGGTGTGTCTGAAGACAGCTATAGTATATTCATGTACATAAAATAAATATTTAAGAAAAAGAAAGAAAGAAAGAAAGAAAGAAAGAAAGAAAGAAAGAAAGAAAGAAAGTCTGCTGGATAGGGGTCAGGCACTGTTTATGTGGGACCATCTTGGAGGTCTGTCCAGGAGCAGTCTTGGGGGTTGGTGGGGACCTTAGGCTGTCATGACTTCTCAGCATTTTGCTGGGCTGTCGCGACCAC
>NW_022196911.1:90568567-90569268 GCF_008632895.1 Mastomys coucha
CATCAGACTGGCGGGGGGCGGCGGCCAGCGCCATCTTTGAGGTGCGGTGCTTCGCAGCTCTCCACACTGGGCTTCTGAATACTGGCACAGAGTCGGCTCACTGTGCACTTCTCTTTCAGGTCACTACGCTCACGCTGGCAACATCCTTGGCACTCAGCGTCAGTTTAGATGGCATCCAGGTGCCCATGTGAGTTGCCCTGTGCCCTCTCCCCTTTTCTTGTCTTTTCTAGGGCAACCTTCTCATATGAATGTCTTGTGTCCTCAGCCTGTCCCTGTGAGGTAGATGTCATCTCTGTTTTATGGTTGAAATGCCAGAGGCTCAGAGTAGTGGAACCCTAGTTAAAGTTAGATTGCCTACCATCAGACCATAGCATGCCCTGGGTCTCATTTTTCTCTTCCATAGAAGATGAAAGAAAGTTATATAAAATGACGTATGAGCACTTGCAGCTGCCTGAAGAACTAGAAATAATATGGTTTAAATATAGTTATCTTCTGAAAGTGCTGTACTTCTTATAGATACATGTGTCTTCTAGGTTTTTTTAAATCAATTTATAATTTTAATAGACATTTCTTCTTTTATGACTCCAAAAGAAAAAATATTTTTATTCAGCCAGCATCAGATTCAATGAATACTTTTACTTCCCTTAAAAACAACCTCAAATGGCCTGGTAGCACATGCCTTTAATCCCAGCACTTGAGAG
>NW_022196911.1:90569278-90594432 GCF_008632895.1 Mastomys coucha
AAGTTTCAGGACAGCCAGGGCTATACAGAGAAAGCCTGTCTCAAAAGAAGGAAGGGAGGGAGGGAGGGAGGGAAGGAGGGAAGGAAGAAGGGAGAGAAGGAGGGTGGAAGGAAGGAAATCAAAGGGACTCAGAGGCAGCTCAGCACTTAAGAGCAACTGGGTTGTATTCCTAGCACCCACACATTGATTCACAACCATCTGTAACTCCAGTTCCAGGGATCTGGCACCCTCTTCAGTCTTTGATGGTAGCAGACATGCATGTACACAGACGTGCATTCAGTCAAAACACCTATGTATATAAAATTAAAATCGTGAACATCAAAGACAAGCAGAGTGGTGCATACCTTTCAACCCAGCACTCAGAAGTCAGAGGCAGGCAATTCTCTGAGTTCAAGATCAGCCAAGCCAACATACTGAGTTTCAGGCCAGCCAGAACTACATGGTGAGACACCCCTTCTACACCCCCTGCCTCCCTGGGGGGGAGGAACATTGGATGTGAATTCTTTACTAAAATCATGACAGTAGAAGTTGATTTGAGCTAAGTATGCACCACGTTCTTCATAATTCTTAAGATGACCCTATGAAGTAGTGAGTTTATTCCCAATCTGCAGACACAGGAAAGTAACTCGCCTAGATCACAGGGTATTTAGCAGTGGAAAGAGTTTCATTATGTTTCCCTTGCTGGCCTTGAATGCTCCATCCTCCTGCCACAGCCTCCTGAGTGCTGGGAGCACAGCAGTGTGCCACCTCTGCTGGCTTCAGACTCATGCTCTTAATCAGAGAGACACCAAACAGTATGGGACTGATTGTATAAGATTGTCATACATCTATTGTTTGTTTGTTTGTTTATGAGACAAGGTCTTGCTATGTACCTCTGGCTGGCCTGGAACTTTCCATGTATTCCAAGCTGGTCTTAACATTGCAGCGATTCCCTTTCTGAGTTTGGCAAACATTGCAGGCATGTACCATGGTACATAGCTTGCACAATTTCTCCTTTTTTATTTTTCCCTTAAAAAAAAAAGTGTTGGATTGTTTGGAGCTGCCATGTGGGTGCTGGGGACCCAACTTGGGTCCTCTGGAAGAACAGCAAGTTTTTCTAGCCACTCAAGTTTTGCCATACATCTAATTTCAAGTTGTAAATGAAAAAAAAGGGTAAGCAATTGTAAAATCTATATCAAACATACTATTTATTAAAATACTGAACTATATTATCATCAAAAATAGGGCAGGAAATATATCTACCTAAAATAAATGTAAATATAATAAATAAAACTGAGACAGTACTTGACTCAGGACTTAACTGTGAGTAGCACTCTATGTCAGTATTCTCAGATATCGTTATTGTTTGTACTAGCAATATGCATACATGTGCTAGTACTCATACAGTTTTGATCTGTATTTTCTATAGAATCTAAACTTTGTAAGTGTAAGCAAAGCATGCTGTCAGGAGCAGCGGTTTGCAGCACCTTTATGTGAGCATGGCTTGGGGATCTGTCCACTGTAGCTTCTGGCCAGCTGTGTTGATGTCACTGCTGTTAGCTTCTGACCAGCTGTGTTGATGTCACTGCTGTTAGCTTCTGGCCAGCTGTGTTGATGTGACTGCTGTTAGCAGTTTTCTTTTTGTTAGGATTGTTTTCTTTTCCCTCCTCTCTTACGGAGTTGGTGAAGGAAGTGCCAAGCAGTGGAAAAGAGAAACCTGAGAGGGGCTTCTCAGAGCCTGCCCTCTACTCTGCTCCAAGCTTTACTCTGAAGGAGAAATCTGGCGTAAGGCCTAAGGACAGACTGATTGTCTTCTTCCAGCTGACTGGGTTTGTGTTTTGCAGGTGGGACTTGGGAGGAACAAGTGCCTGTACGCCCTGGAGGAGGGGATAGTCCGCTACACGAAAGAAGTCTATGTGCCCAGTCCCAAAAACTCGGAGGCTGTGAATCTGGTCACCAGTCTGCCCAAGGGTGCTCTGCTCTACAAGACTTTTGTCCACGTGGTTCCTGCCAAACCCGAGGGAACCTTCAAACTAGTAGACATGCTTTGAAGTCCTGTTGAGACCATTGGATGGAGCCTGGAGCCCAGGTCACAGGAGCAAGTGAGGATGGAACTCAAGGGTCAGGGTGAGGACAAGATCTCCACAGAAGAGCCTGGAGAGATGGAGAGAGAGCAGTTAAGAGCACCGACTACTCTTCCAGAGGTCCTGAGTTCAATTCCCAGCAACCACATGGTGGCTCACAACCATCTGTAATGAGATCCGATGCCCTCTTCTGATATGTCTGAAAACAGTGACAGTGTACTCATATACATAAAATTAATAAATATTTTGAGAGAGAGAGAGAGAGAGAGATTGAGAAGGGGAGGGAGAGAGGGAAAGGGACAGGACAGGTGACTGTTTCCTGCAGGGTAAGCAAGCCATGGTGGGGTAGAAGTGCAGCAGTGTCCTTGAGGGTTCATAGCTTGGTGGCAGTTGAAAGAATTAGAGGGCAAAGGTTTTAGCCCTCTCTTCTCCCCCAACCCCATGTACACACACTGTACACTGTACATGACCCTTTACACTGCTCTTCAGGGTCACTAATTACCCATTCCTTTTAGGCTTTCCTGGACTGGGGTCTGTCCACAGAGGCAGAGTGGGGCTTTCAAGTACCTAGGGGCTTTGTAGCTTTTTCCTTGTCCTGCCCAAGAGCACTGATCAGACACCATATAAGAGTTATATGGGAGCCGGAGCCGGGCAGTAGTGGTGCACATCTTTTTAATCCCAGCACTTAGGAGGCAGAGGCAGGTGGATTTCTGAGTTTGAGGCTACCCTGGTCTACAGAGTGAGTTCCAGGACAGCCAGGGATACACAGAGAAACCCTGTCTCAAAAAGCCCCCCCCCCAAAAAAAAAAAAAGAAAGAAAGAGAGTTATGTGGGGAAAGCTGAGTTCTGCAGGGCACCCAAGGCTTGGAGGGCGGGATAGTTCAGGGTCCCAAGCACTATCAGTCAGCTGGGGAAATCTGTCCCAGTTGTTTTGTTCAACAGATAGGCACAAAAGCTGACAGCCTTTTACTGATTTTAGGGTTTACTGGTGGGTCCTGGGCAGCTTCGTGCAAACTACCTCTCTGGGGACACCATCATGACCAAGAAAAGCAGAGAGCAAGGAAGTCATGCATCGCTGCTACCCAGCTTCCCTTGCTCTGACTGATGGGTCTGTGGCCCAAGGTACCATGCTCCTGCTTCCGACATCTTTCCTCCACTGTGTTCCAGCCACATCAGACTCTTTACCTGGCTGCAGGATGCTAGCACATACTTCATCCCCCACTTAGAGGAGGCAGTACAGGATCCTCATGTACATGTCAGCTCCTTTCCCTGAGTGAGCCTCTGTAGGTGGCCCTTGGTACAGAGATAGGGAGGAGCTAAGCCTTAGGCTCCAACGGAAGCCTGGGATACAGGGTTAGCTTACAAGGGAGCAGAGTCCTAACACTTCATCCCAGTATCCATCTGTTCACTCCTGTTTTTTCTAACAGGCCCTCAGCATGTCTGGGAAGCCCTTAGGTGAGGTAGAGAGTGTGTTCCTTTCTGGCCACTGGCTCCATCTGTCCCCCTCAGCTCAGATGGCCTTTGGAAGGTCAGTCTGAAGAGCATTTTCTGTCCTCACCCTTCCATCCTCTGGTGTTGAGTTAGAAGTTGAGAGCCTAGGGCTGCAGCTCAATTTTATTTTGCTTCCTACACAGCTGCTATGTGGTGCCCTATCTCTGAGGGAGAGACCTGGCAGTGCTGGAGACACCCCTTCCTGTCCACAGAAACCTGCTCTGGCTTTCCTCCCTGGAGCTGGAGAGCTAGGAAGAGACCTTTGTCTTTACTTGGGGTTCTGGAAGTTTTGTTTACCAATGGTGAGAGAGGGACCTGGCAAGGATGCTGCAAACATTTCCTACTGCTGCTCTGAGCTAGAGGGAACCTGGGCTCAGCAGATCTCAAAGGCCCCTTCCCTAAGGCACAGTTGCCTCTGTTAGGCCAGAAGATGGGGCCGTTTAGTCAGCACCTATGTACAAAAAACTGAGAGCAGCTGTAGCCCCAGTGCTGGGAGCCAGAGACAGAAGACTCCCTGAGGTTTTCAGGCCAGTCTGGCCAGCTGAAAAAAAACCTCCAAGCCCTAGGTTCAATAAGAGATCTGGTCTCAAAGGAAAGGCAGAAACTGATAGAGTAGGATCCTGCCATTGTCCTCTGGCCTCTGCATGTGTGCACTCTCCCAGCACATGCATTAAATACGTACATTAAAAAACAAAATCCAGGGCTGGAGAGATGGCTCAGCAGTTAGGAGTACTGACTGCTCTTCTGAAGGTCTTGAGTTCAAATCCCAGCAACCACATGGTGGCTCACAACCATCTGTAATGGGATCTGATGCCCTCTTCTGGTGTGTCTGAAGACAGCTACAGTGTACTCCTATAACTAATACATAAATAAAAAAAAACTTTATACTTTTTTTTTTAATCCAGTACTATGAGAACTATTGTGCTATAGGCTGGATAACTGGTCCTGGGTGTGGCCTCTAGGATGCAGTCTACCTTAATAGCTTGATTTACTGCCTGTAGCCCATCTGCTGAATCTAGCTGGTAATATTATACCTAAGAGTTGATATTGGTAATTAAAACAAAATGCCAGTGGTGGGGCACACTTTTAATCCCAGCAGTTGGGAGGTAGAGGCAGGCAGATCTCTTAAGTTCGAGGCCAACCTGGTCTACAGAGCAAGTTCCAGGAAAGACAGGGCTACACAGAAAAACCGTCTCAAATAAATAAATAAACCAACCCCACCCTCACCACCCAAAGAGCTAGCATCAAATATTCACTAAGGTGCCAGTGGCGCATGCCTTTGATCCCAGCACTTGGGAGGCAGAGGCAGGTGGATTTCTGAGTTCGAGGCCAGCCTGGTCTACAGAGTGAGTTCCAGGACAGCCAGGACTACAGAGAAACCCGGTCTTGAAAAAACAAAAAACAAAAACAAAAAACAAAAAAAAAAAAAATCATTAAGGTGGGGATCAGCAAAAGCAAGCATGTTCTCTGGACAAAACATCACTCTCTGTGTGCTCCTTAACTTAGCACTTTCTGACTGGCCAGCCACACCCTGTGAGAATAGCAGAGTGCAGTTACAGAATGGCCCTGGAGGCGTCCACCCCTTCTGAAGAGTGCCCCACTATCAGGGGCTCTGAGCCTAGGGCTCATTTTCCAGCTCTCAGTCCAGACTTGCTACCTGAAGACTGGTAGCCTCAATCTTTGGTGGCTGCAAACCAGCCACCCCAGTGCTGTCTGTTGGTGGGCAGGAGCACGCTCCTGGCAACTGGGAAAGCGCTGCATCTTGGGCAGCAATCAGCCATCTTACTCCCTGAGCTAAACTGAGCCTTTCCCGGTGTGGCAGCTGATGACGTGATTTTAGAGGTCCAGAAACCTTCATTCTTACTCCCACATTATGTGAGGCATGAAGAACTAATACTGAGCCCTTACAACAGGAGGCGAATCAGATGGGAAGACAGGTGAGGAACATAGACACCATTCACTTAGGTCCTAGGGCACAGATTCAATCCCTGCCTCCGGCCATGAAGGGAAGCCTACAGAATTACCCAGTGGGCCATAACCACACAACCTCTATTCCTGAGCAGGCTACAAAGGCAAGGCTTAGGTAGCAAGAAAGATGTATGTAGCCTTGAGGATGGGCCTCAGTAATGCCAAAGGCCCCTAAGCTATCACTGATGGCAGTTTGGCCCAGTGGTGGCGGTAGAGTGTATGGTAGGGCTTTTTTTTTTTTTTTTGGTTTTTCGAGACAGGGTTTCTCTGTGTAGCCCTGGCTGTCCTGGAGCTCACTCTGTAGACCAGGCTGGCCTCGAACTCAGAAATCTGCCTGTCTCTGCCTCCCAAGTGCTGGGATTAAAGGTGTGCGCCACCACTACCCGGCATGGTAGGGCTTTTTAGAACTAACCACCACTAATGCTGGGCTGCTGGGTAGCAAGGAGGATTCTAAGCCTCCCAGGCCCCACTTTCCCTGCAGAAAGAAGGCTGCACTGCAAAGCTGTCAGTTCCTGGGGACTGTTATTATTTCAAGCCTATCAGAACCAGCTGACCTCTAGAAATCCAGGGGTCAGCCACCGCTCCCTCACACACAGTAGAAAACATGGGGCCTCTGTTTGCCACCTAGTGTGTCGACTTGATACAAGCTGGGACCATCTGGGAAGGTACCTCAGTTGAGAAACTGCCTCCATTAATGATTGTTGTGGGAGGGCCCCACAACATGAGCCCGGGGAACAAGCCAAAAAGCATTAGCCATGGCCTGTGTTTAGTGCCTGCCTCCCAAGTGCCTGCCCTGGCTTCTCCTTAGGATGGACTGTAGGCTGTATAGATGAAGCAAACCCTTTCGTGTGCGTGCCTTTAGTCATGGTCTCTATCATTAACAGTGGAAAGCAAGCAAGGACATTCAGCATGGAGAGATAAGAGATATATTTCCTCTGTTGCATATTTCAGACTTCACACTGAGCTTCAGGCACAACGCGACTCTTCTGAGCGCTCTGACAGTCTTCCTGTGCTGCCAGTGGGGCTCCCTCCTCCAGTGGGGCAAGTTCATGGATCTCAGCAGGCCCTGATGTGGTGCATTTCCTAGGAAAGCCTGAGAGCCAGCCCCACCACTGCTCTAGGGCTCCCTGGCTACCAGAGGAGAGGCTGTCTCACTAAGGTCCAGCTCCACAGTAGCCCCACCCCCACCCCAGATCACTTGTCCTCGGGGCCTCAGAGCCGGGGAGGCACCTGGGCCTCTTAAGAACCTTGGCTGTGAGCGGCTCATCCACTGTGAATGGCTCAGGCGCAGGCTGGGGATGGAGGCTCTGGAGGGTGAGGCAGACCAGGCCTCCCCAAAGCAGAAGCAGATATTCTCTGGAATGCTCCCCATGGCCATGGCCCATATCCTGGGGCTGCTCTGAGCCCTATTGCACATCATCCTCCCTCTGCCACTCATTTTACTTATTAAAAAAGTATAAACTATCGAAGAGCAGAGGAGGAGCCTCCTCATGGCTCTGGTGGACCACTGGTCTCTTGCAGAGCCATTAGCAGTAAGGAGTACTGCAACCACCTTCCCTGCCCTCAGTGTAGGTTCCTAATGGCTCAAATGGGCATACTGCCTTGGCCTCTGGTTCTTGTCTGTGGGAGAGATGTCCCTCCGTTGTCTGTAAGGTGCAATTCCCCGACTCCTCCGGGTTGTGCTGGCTGGGGTCCTGCTACCTGAGTCGCCCGTCAGCTTTGACAGGCCCCAGTTCTGACTTGGGGTCAGGAGACAAAGAGCTCCAGCTGGTCAGTCTACAGAGCTCCAGGGAGGGACAAGCAGAAGGCCCTACAGCACACAATCCTGCGACAGACCAGAAATTGCTCAGTTCTCCATCTGTCCAGGCCTCAAGTGCAGGACCGGTGAGCTCTGTGTGCCTCCGGGCAGCCTCTTCCGCAGCCTCGGGCTGAGGCAGATTCAGGATGCCACTTAGGCCCTGGAAACTCTGCTCCATGTATTCGTTGTGGGGTGGTCCCGCATGCAGCCAGCTGGCATCATCTGGGGGTACAGAACAAGCAGTTAAGCATGTCCCGCTGTCCCATGGGGACCAGTCCATAGGAGTCAGGGCTGAACACAGCAGTTCCCACCCTAACCTTACCATGGGGTCCCATCTTACAGAGTGGACTACAGCTAATCCAAGGAATTTTCTGTGCCTATAAAAATCACCAGCTGTATAAAACCCAAGGGGTAGCTGGCATAGTGACTCACATCTGTAGCTCTAATAAACAGGAGCCGGTGGCAAAGGGACTGTTGAGCTCAAAGCCAGAATGGGCTATATAGTGAGTTCCAGGTGGGTGGCCTAGGTTCCACTGTAAGACAGAGTCTCTCTCAGTAAATAAGTAAGCAAAATTAGAAAGTGTAATTCCTAAATTTCCAACTTTAGGATTTTATTCTTTAAGCTGAGGTCAGAACCCAGGCTAAATCCTCAGCCCCCAACCTTAGAATCATGGCGAACAAGGTACTTTAGTAAAGCAAGATACCCTCTGGCTGTGTCATCCACACCCCTTGACCTCTTGGCAGTCTGTTCTCTACATTGGGATGGCCGGTCCTACTCTGTCCTTGCAGAAATGTGCCAGCTTTGTCCCCTGGCTTAGAATATGTCCTACCTTTGCCCTTTGTGGTCAGGTCCCAGACCTGCCTGCAGAGCTGACTGCTCAGATCGCTGTCTCCATCATCCGATGGAGACGTGGCTTGCCTGCCCTGCATCTGCCCAGCTCCTCATCCTTACCGCTCTGGGTTGCTCCTGCTTTTCTCTACCTTCTTCCCCTACCATGACAGGGTACATGGGGGAAGGGGACAGCTATCCAGGGGACACCTCATCACCAGCAATTATCCCAGTGAGGTAACCCCTGCAAGAGTCTGCCCATTGCCAGCCGGTCCCCTTAGCCTCAGCCATGTGACTCTAGCCATCCCAAGCTACGTGGGACCTGAGGGTCTCAAGGCCCCAGTCTGGCTCTTTTGCACTGAGAGCGTATATATGGAGATAGGACAGGATACGGGACAAGACGTCTTAGAAGAATACAGTACCCCTGGTCTCTGGTGAGACCTGAGGCCTTTTCCAGTTTTGCTAACTCTAGCTTGAGTGACTTTTGTCCCAGTGACCCAGGGGTCTCCCATAGTTATGCTGTCCTGACTTGATAAGTGCAAAGGCCGAGTAATCCCCCAAATTCAGGGCCCAGTTATCAGGGCAGAGCCACATTTCAAACTGTAGTCTACCTCACTCCCAGGCTTTCCTTCCCCACTCAGCCCTGGGGTCAGCTGGACAACCCTACTCTATCCAAGTCCTGGGCACCGTTTGGCCACTACTTCCTTACCTTTCCTGAGAGGTAGTTTGCGGTTGAAGGTCAATGGCAGCACGAGGAAGCGGGTCTCACCCAGGGGTTCCCAGAACTGAAGCAATCGAACAGTCCAGGCTCCTGGCCGCAGTGGCAGGCTCAGTGGGGGCTTGTACTGCGTGACTTCAGTATCCGCATCTACCGTGATGTCATATGATGTGGCCACAACATAGGTGGGGTCAATCCAGACCACAGTGGCTGTGAGGTTGGGGCCCCGGGCCCAGCGCTGCATGGCTACAGGCTCATCCAGTGGTCCCAGCAGACCCCCAAAGTTCCGGAAGAGACGTTCTTTGGGGTCCCACTCAGTACCAACCTGTAGAGAGGGAGGCAGCTGGGCAGAAGCCGGGGAGAGGTCCTTCTATCTGCTCTGGTGCCGCCTCTCATGGTGTAACCTCAGGTCAGCCACTGCTTCTTTCAGGGCCTCAGTTTCCCTATCTTCAAATTGAAGGGGTAAGTCTAGGACTGAAACAGCTCTGAGGTTCATTCCAGGCCGCCACCTGAACTGTTCTGTAACGGTGGGGCCCATAAAGGCAGACCACCCCCCACAATGCCAGAGCCTCTAGGAGAGGACACCCAAAGATCGACTGGACTATCCGAGCCCCAGGAATCTTTGCACATTTAGGTTAGAACTGACAGCTCCGTCCCTACTCCCTGAATCATCTGAAAGGGCCCCTCAGTGTGTGCCCGCAAGGTAGCAAAGGCATATGTGTGTGACATCGCCAAAGTTGCTGTTATTGGCAAAGCAGAGCCCAGAGAGCCCAGCCCATAAAGGTCTGATGGAGTCCTTACCCCTCCCTTGGTGTCTGTCCCTCTCTTCCCACTCCCTGCGTCTTGCTGGGGGTCAGGAGAAAGCAAGGGGGAGGACCTGTCCCACCTCCAGACTCTGGAGCCGGCTGGCCTGGTCACTGTGCCCCAACAGCTTCAGCGACCTCTGGGGCATCAGCCACATCTCAAGTGTCTCTGCTGGCCCCTGGGCTGAGGGCTGCACCGCCTGCGTCACCAGGTAGCCCTGGAAATGGTCGTCATAGAAATACAGGTGCACGCTGGACGGCAACCCCCTGGGCTCAAACCTAGGAAGGTTTCGGCAGGGAGAAAGGGAAATGCCATCAGCGCACCCGCTACCACCTGGAGTCCCAGGGAGGGGCACTGGGGAGCCCCAGGCGGTTCTTTGGGCCCAAACCTCATACCCCACATGGTCCTGACTCTAGCCTTCTTTACCCCCCTTAATTTTTTCTTCCTGGTTTAGACTGGGGACTTAACTCTGGGCAGGGGCTGTCTTTGATTTGCTCCCCCTCATGAAAGCACCATACTCTAGGAGCCTATTATATGTCAGAAGAAGCGGAGAGTCTTACCTGCAGACTGCAGTGGCCCGTGGGGATACAGCAGTGGCAGCATGAAGCAGGCTGAGACGGGCAAAGGCTGTGTAAGCTGTGAGTAGGACATCGCTGAGTCCACTAGGGCCATCAGCCATGTCGTAGATGTTCTCCCAGTAGGCTTTGAGGGCTGGTGTGCTGGGTGGGTAGCTGCCGTACAGGTGGAAGTCCAAAATTTCCAGGACTTCCTGGTTCACAGTCGACTCAAACTTCCGGGCAAAGAAGGTAGGTCTGGATACTTGCTGGGGGCGGAATAGGCAAAGAAGATAAAAGGCACTGCAGACCCCAGAACACAGCAGGAGCTGCCCCTCTCAGACTGGTTGGTCTTGTTCTTTCCACCCACTGCTGCCCAGACCCAAGGGGCTGCTCCAGGTAGAAACCCACCCTGCCTCTCTGACCATTGGGCGCAGGCTTCTTGGGGGCCAAGGGAGAGCACCTGAAGCCGCAGGAAGTCCTGTGGCTTGAAGTCGTTGGGGGAGCAGCCGCACCAGTCCACGATGTGCTTGTACTGGCATTTGCAGCCCAGCTTACGGTTCCAATTGGTAACCCGCAGGTTGTTGTCCACCAGGCTCGCACAGGCCGGGCTGTTCTCCAGCACTGTGTGGAAGAAGGACTGCAGGTGGCAGGAGAGGGTGAAGGGTGAACCATGGGCTCCTCAACCAGTGCCCTCCCTGGCCTCCATGCCTACCTGCTCACCTACCTCTGCGGGAAGCAATGTGTATGTATAGAACTGGCGAAGCTGGGCCACAAGGGGGTCATCCGTATACACCACGTATTCCACAAAGCTACGTGTGAGCACAAACCAGTCAGAGCCACCATCCACCACGATGCCTGCTGGGATCTGCCGTTCACCCAGGCGCCACATGTGGGAATCGCACTCATGGAAAAGCCGGTCCAGGCCTTGCTTCTTGATGAACCTGATGAAGAAAGGCCGTGACCGAAGGTCCCTCAGAATGGAGCTCGAGCCTTCTTTCCACATGGCAACCAGCATGCCTTCACCTATCATTGGTTTGAGGGCTTTACAGCCCAGAGCTGGGGCTACCGGGTGCCCTTGTGTGGGGGGCCACTGTGCGAGACACCAGGGCCTCGTTCCCCACCTCTCACCTGGAATTGTCTCGCCCATGTGACTTGAGGAAATTCTTGTCCCGGTTCTTGGATAAGAATGCTACCAGCTCTTCATTCGTCCTGGTGAGGAAAGGGAATGTGTACAGCAGGTGTTCAGTCCCTGTCCCAGAGCAGATGGCCTCTAGCATGAATGACCTTCACTTCTTAGACCTTCCTTTTTTACAGAAATGATTAGACTATGTGCCTGGCCCTTGTCTGATACTCTTGGGTGACGGTACCTGAGGGGCCCAAAGAAAACGCATCCTTCCTCCACCTTTGCTATCTAACCTAGTACTCCAGGTGTAAGCCCCTGGCTCTTCCTCATTTCTTTCTTTTTTTGTTGTTATTGTTTTTAATTATTTATTTTTATTTTATGTGTATTGGTACTTGGCCAGCATGTCTGTCTGTGTGAGGGTGTCAGACCCCCTGGGAGTATAGTTGTGAAATATCATGTGGGTGCTAGGAATTGAACCCAGATCCTCTGGAAGAGCAGCCAGTGCTCTTAACCACTGAGCCATCTTTCCAGCCCCTGACCCCCATTTCTTATTCCCAGTCACCAGACCACCTTTTACCAGCCTCATGCCTGAGGCCAAGGGACCATATCTGGGCTAAGGAGCCCTTAGAATGACATGTGGCAGGCAGAATGGACCCACTAACCCTGACATCACAGATGGGACTCCATTCCCACCCATCCTCACACCTCGTTGGATAGTCAGTGGCACTCAGGTTGATGAAGAAGTCCCAGGTCCAGCCAGGAATTTCCAGAAGGTCCTTCATGCTCCTCAGGTACATCCTCAGAAGGCTAGCCCCGCCCCAGATGGTGACCATGCGCCAAGGTGTCACCCGCACATTATCGTAGTGCTGGGCCAGTTTCACCACCTCCCGGTACAGGTAGTTGGAACGCTAAGGGAGAAGGGATACTCTGTAGATGGAGCTGGGTACCAGAGTTATAGCCCACCCCCCCAACCCCCACCATGTGAGGACAGAACACAAGAGACACAGAAGGGAGAGAGCAAGTGGCAGGACTCCAGCTCCTAATAGGCCATGCCACCCTATGCTTGCCCATGCTGGACCTCAACCTGCCCTGCTCTAGGTATCTAGCCAACATTCCAGGCTACCTGTCTACAACCTTCAGAGTCTCTGCTCTGTTCAGCCAGAGCCTCTGGGTCTTCCTGGCTCCCAGTACCTTGTCCACGTGGATGTAAAAGAAGTGCTGCTCATGGTAGACAGCCTTCAGGAGACGCTTCAGCTGGCGGATAGCACGGCCATGAACCACCAGCATGTAGGCGATGCGGACTGGAGGGCCACCAACAGGCTGCTGGGTCCGGATCTCTTCCCATTGGATGCCAGGGCTCATCTTGCCTGAGTGGAGTAGACAGGGACATTAGTGAGATAAAGTAAAGGCTGCCTGCTTGCCTCCTAATAGAAGCCTAACTCAGAGCCTTAGTCCCAGCTCCTCCTCTGCCAGTTGGTACATATAACACAACTCTGGACAAGGAGGGCCTTCTGGGAAACGAACGTGAAGATCTGGGCCATATCACCTCCCGTCCATTTCTGGAAAGGGCCAGAGTACCCCAGTCCCTTACCAGCCAGCTGGCAGTGGCGGGGCACAGACTTAGGCATTAGGTTCCCAGCTTGGTGCAGGCACACGACATTAGCGATCTCCTGTTGACACTGCTTGGTGCTGGCCCGGGCCAGTGCTGACAGTGCGTCCTTGCCCACAATCTCACACTTTGGAGTGAAGGTGTTGTCCGTGGGCTGGGGGGCACCCTCCACACTCCCTGTGTCTGCGTGTTGTGGGAAGCCAGGGGCCCCTATCAGTGCTTCCCCGGCCGCTGCTCCACTCAGGTTCTGGCGGCCCGGTGCCTCCGGAGGTGGGGCAGGGGGCACCCGTCGGCTGGCTCTCTGCCGGCTGGTTACCGCCCGCACCACCTTGGCCACAGGCACACCTGGGCTCTCGGCGCGGCCTCGCCATCGTCCGTGCCTTCTCCCAGCACTGCCCCTACGCCCTGCAGAGCTGTCTGTGTCCTTGGAGCCCTCCCCAGGGTCTAGTGGCCGTGGCTTCCTCTGCCTTCCTTTCTGTAAAAGACAAGCAGATCACGATCACGGTTAGTCACTCACCTCTTTCTCTCCCTCAAGTTCCATCTTGACCAAGGCTGCCTTGAACTCTGGAAGCTCCTCTCTACGCTTTACCTAGAAAAAGCCCAGCTCACTCAGTAACTGCACAGTGACATGCCAGGGCCAACCGGCTGAGGTAGCTTCTACACTTCTCCATCTCACCCCATGGCACCTCATGTGCCCATCCAGATTTCAGACCACATGGTGCTGGACTTCCTTCTCCTGCTTTGGGCTCCTACCACTTTGACTTTCAGCATATTTTAAAATACAAGGCCGTGGGAATGGACCCTGCAGAGGACCCGGGAGAGCACCCGATGAGATGCATGCATGCCTCCTGCAAGGGCCTGGCTGGGCAGACACAGTGTTACCCTCCAGCTGCATCCAAAGCATTGTTTTCACTAAAGCCTTCCATGTAAGAATACTGAGGCTACAACAGGGGATTGACTCAGGAGGGAGGAGTAGAAATGAACCCTGAGACCCTAATATTGGATAGGTCTCCCAGGAAGCTGAGGCAAGGTGCTTTGCTGAAGGTACCCTGTGAATAATAAGGGGACCTAGGCAGGAGCTGGCAGAAAGAAAGACAGGCAAGCTCAAAGAGGGGCAGGACGCTCCATAGCTACCCCACCCCCCACCCCCTGGAAAGCAGCTCTGAGGTGTGGTCAGCTCAATGGGCTCTCCTACAACAGGACTGCCTGTGGCCAGCAATCACCATAGCAATTGATCCCTGGCTAGAAACCTGGAGTCTAGCTGTAGGTTCACAGCCGGAAGCTGCCAACCTCTGCATGTGTGACAGCATCTCTCAAGGGAACCCAGAAAACCTCCATGTTGCTTGCTGTCCCAAATGGCCTGTCTAGCTCCTTACCCTCCTCCGTGTTCCCTACTTCTCTTCCTCACTCAGCCCACCTATCCTTCAAGATCGGCTCGAGTTCCAGGTAGACAGCCGTTCCGTTTGCCCCAGAGCGGGGTACCCCAAGCTCTGAGACTCAGGATGTTCCTGTAGAAGGAAGGGAACTGAGAAGCCACGTCAGACCATCTCCTCGGGATCCAATGGCCTGAGTAGGTGGCACATGAGGGACATGTGGTGGATGCCTGTGAGTGCTCTGGCCAGCTCTGTTACCTCACCAGCAGCCCCTCACTGAGCACAGCCCCTCCGCTGTGACAGCGAGCCTCAAATGGGACATCGACTGTGAGACTGGAGGAGGAGAGGCCACGTCCCTGGCTCCCCCTTTCCTTTCGCCATCCTCAGTCAGTCCCCCGCCTCTCTGCTAGCTCTCTGTGCTCTTGTTCTTTCTGCAACAGAAGCGCACCTTGCTCGAGCGAGCCCTATCTCTCTATAGCCACCCTTCCTGCGCAGCTTGCAGAAGGTACCTGCACCCCCCACCCCACATCTGCTGCTACTCATCAAGCCTCCTGCCTTAGATTCCAGCCTTTGCCTCCCAGTAAGCTCATCCACTCTCTCGATTTCTGCCTACTATCCTACGATTCATATCCCAGATTTATATTGCTGGTCTGGAAAGCTCCCTTGAGCCTTCAGGCATGGAACAAGCAGCCTCCTTGCCATCTCCCTTGGGACCTTAAAGACCTCAGAACCTCAAGTACAAACATCTACCACTACCCTCCCCTACCACTCCTTCAGTCTTCACATCTCAGTAAATGGCAACGTTTTGGGACTCAAACCAAATATACTGGGATTCTGATTTTTTTCTTCGGAGCAGACAGGCGGCACTGAGAATGAGGTGAGGAGCCCCACAATGCTAAGCAAATGCTCTACCACTGAGCCCCAGCCCCAACTTTCCCATATAGTCCACATCCAAACCATCATAAATGCATGGAAATACAGAGTTCCACTCTCTCCCCGCTGCCCTCAGCCTGGATCCCCTGATGCCCTGGCTTAGGCTCCTGTTCCTTCCAGTCCCTTCTCAGCACAACCACCAGAGTTCTTTTCAGAACTTTTAAATATCTTGTCTACTGTTATTTTTATGTGCATGAGTGTTTTGCCTGCATGTATGGCTGTGCACCACATACGTACAATGCCCAGCAGAGGCCAGAAGAGGACATGATTCCCCTGGGACTGGAGAGACACACATTTGTGAGCTGCCATTGTGGGTGCTGGGAACTGAACCCCAGACCTCTGGAAGAGCATTCAGTGCTCTTACCTGCTGAGCCATCTTGCCAGCACCCAGCCAGGTGTTCTTAACTGCTGAGCCATTTCTCCGACCCCTCCTTTTAGAACTTACATCCCATGACCAGACCTAGCCAGTGGCCTCTCTTCTTAGCCCCCCCCCCTTGTCCACCCTTCATGGATCCCTTTACCTCATCCTCACTGTGTCCCCAAGGCCTAGGCAGTGTCTTTCAGCTCCATCAAGCATGCCTGGCTCAAGTTTATTGGCTGTGCTTTCCATCTGGGTGTCCTCCCGGGACACCTCACAGCTCATCCCTCCCCTCTTCAATTCTCACCTCAGGTGGTGTCTCAGCAAAGCCTGCCCTGAAAACTCTGGCCCTCTCCCATCCTCTGTTTCACGTTCCCCACAGAAATATGATGCTCTTGGGCCAACAAGAAGGCTCAACAGGTAAATCCACCCATGGTCAAGTCTGGAAACCTGCGTTTGATCTCTGGGGCTCCCAAGGAAGGAGAGAAATAACTCCTACAAACTATCCTCTGACCTCCATCTGCATGCCAAGGCACAAGTACACCCACACACATACATGATGTACACATATACATACATAATACAACAATAATAAATTCTTCCCCCATCCTAACATTATTTATTTCATGCCCTTTTGTCTGTCCCTGACATGGCTGTAAACACTACTAGGGGGAGCTTAGCTTGCTTGTTCACAGGAATATTCCTGGAGTCCAAAAGACTGTGTCACAAATAAACACTCAGTTAACTAAGGTTCAGATGAATGACTGTGAAGGTTCTGGTGTAGGCATGGTGTTCACAAAGACTGCCATCCTTTTCATTATTCCAAGGAACTAAGACAGAAATAGTCAACGTGAGGCCAAGACTCAGGCTGTCAAACATGGTAGACTCCGGGTGAGGTCCAGCATTAGGCTCCTCCTGCCCTTTTCCATAGGAACATGGGAAGAATCCAGGAGTCACCTTCAGTCAACTGTCCTATCCTACACCACCGTACCCAGGCTCCATGTTCAGCACACCCAGATGGCTCTCTGATGGCTTCAGAGAAGTACCCAATAAGAGTAGGGGTGTCCTTCCTTATCCGAGACACTGGAGAGTAGTCAGGAGTCTCTGTCCCATGCCTATGTTGGGGAGGGCACCCTGAGCTGGCCACCCTACAGAGCAGTGGCATTTGACTCAGTCACATAGCAAGCACAGGAGGACATTCCCAAGACTAGAAGGGCAGTGATGGCAGAGGTTCTAGGGCTCAAAGCCTGTACCCGTGCGTCTAGAAGCTGGTCAGGAGTGTAGGGCAAGAGGGCACAGAGCCAGGCTCTGTGGTGGGGCACAGGATGTAGGAGGAAATAGCCACGTCGGTGCCCTGCACTGCAGCAGGGAGCTGGCTGACACTGAGAAGGACAATCCCAGAGGAGGCTAGGGACCAGAAGGCAGCAGTGGGGAAACAGAAAGGCCCTGATGGGCAGCCAGCCCCCCTCCCCCACCCCCTATCTGGAAGGTCCCAGAGCTTCAGGCTCTGCCTCCTGATAGGCTGCCCTCAATGGCCTCTGAGATCACGGTGGTCCTCTGGCTGGATACATTCTAGCCTCAGAGGCCCCCTCCTCCCTGGCAAGCAGGCATATAAAGTCCTCTGCCACTTTCTGACTCTGAGGATCCTTGAATCCTCACTGAGCCATGAAGACAGGGAACACGCAAAATGCTCGAGCACACACACCCCGCCTCACCACCCCCACCTCTGACTTTTTAGATTGCATTTAGAACAAGTGGTGAAAGGCTGTTGGAGAAAGCTTTGAATACCATCAAGTGGCTCTTTGGGGGCTAGTGATCATCCCAGGTGTCCACTCTCACCCCTCCACAGGCCACAGAGTGCTTTCCTTAAATGCTCACTGGCTTCTGCTAGAGAGCTTTCCCGCTGCACTTACAATAAAACCCACTCAAGTCCCTTACGGTGGTCTCTTGGCCATACAGGGTGGAGCCATCACTGGGGAAAGTGCCTCACCCTCTATCCATTCCCCGAGGATCCCCAGCTCAGCCCATTCTCCTGAGCACCTTCTGCTCAAACTCTCCTGCTCACCTCTTCCTGAAGGAAGCCTTTCCCAGCCTCTGACTCTGAGTCTGCTCCCCCCCCTTATTAATTCTAGCTTCCCTTCTCTGTCCATCTCTCCCTGTAGACTGTCTGCCCTGTAGGCCAGGACCTTATTCATTCTTTATTTCTGTATCCTCAATCTAAGCTCAGTGTCTGATAGGTGAGAACTTAGCCGTGTGCTGCCTGATGGACTGAACGAATGTATGTCCCAGGGTGCACGGCTGAGACAACGTGTTATGTCCTGACAGCTCAGTGGGTATGGAGAATTCCTGCAATTGCTCACAGGTTCTGTTTCATCTGACAAAATCTCGATGCTACTACTACCTCAAAAGGGAGAATGACCGGAGGTGGTCAGCTTGAGAGTAGGGCCAGGACAAGGCCTCATAGAGAGGGGTCTCATTTGCACACTAACCTCCACAAGCGCTACACTATGCTGCTTCACAACTCCAATCTGTTGAGGTGGCTGCCAGAACCACTATTTTGGCCGATAGGGACCTATCTCCATTTTGGTCTAGGATTCCCTTCTCAGGCTTCAGCAAGGTATGGTGTGTGTGTGTGTGTGTGTGTGTGTGTGTGTGTGTGTGTATTGGGTGAGGGGAGATTCCAAATTCTCTCCCCTCTCTTCAGCCAGTTGGGTGGGGAAGACCCTAGATTCCCTCACCTCTCTCCGGTTCTCCACCCCTGGCTGTGGGCAGAGCAGCAGGGGCTCAGCCTCTGAGTCAAACCACCAGCCTCTGGGCCATGTACTTAGAAGACTCAGTCACTCTAACATGCTCTTCCCCAGAGTCCTCACCTCTGACCTCTCACACAGACCAGGGTCAGAGGGCTCTTCTGTGGCCCACTCCATCAGAGATGTCCCAGGTGCCCAAAGAACAAGCTCACTTCCTACACAAGTCACAGAGCCAGCTTCCCCACTGCGGTCTCCAGCTCCTCACCCCCTCAGCATCTTGATTCTCCCTGAAACTGGAAGAGCAGCTCTTTTCCCGGTCTCCACACCAGGTCTTTGGGGCTGACCAGGTGCAGGAAGGGAAGGCTTCTAGGCTCCATGCCTTCTTCCCCCTCCCAGGTAAATAAATCCCAAAAGGATGTGACAAGAGAGCCTCTCTCCCAAAGGAGCCGCAGGGACGAGGGGGCCAGAAGCAGAACTCCTGATCTCTGTCCACAGTTCAGGGCTTTGATTTGACTAATTCTCCCCACCTTCCCAGAACGGACCTAGCCCCCAGTAGACCCCTTCTAACCACACTACCAGGAGGGTGTGTCTGAGCCTGCAACTAAAAGCACCAGCGAAGAGAAAGAAAAATCCCTGGGGTCAAGGTCTGGAGCTCGTAGCTGCTCCTCCATTACCCCAGAGCCAGAGATGGCTCTCTCCTCCTTTGATGTCCCGAGGCCAACTCAACAGTTCACCTTCCATCCCCATCCCCTCCTGAAGATCCACCCGCGTTCTTCCCTGGCTGAGAAAGCCACGCCTTGAGAACACTTCAGTTTTTTTCCCTTGGGGTCACTCCTGCTCACTCTATTCCCGTGTACACACTTTGTCACAGGCCATAATTTTACCCCCTGAGCTCCACTTCACTACCAGTCGCTGCTTCTCAGGCGCAGCTCAACACGGATGCCCGGGGTCCCTCGGCCCCTACTCCTCCGCCCACAGCACGTACACCACCGCCCCCTCCCAACTTCAGAAAGTTTGGCCTGAGGCTCCCCACCTCCTAGCAGGCTGGGGCCCAGTCGCTCCTCCCAGCCCCGATCCCCGAGCCTGACCTTCATCGTTCCCCGGGTCGGAGACCACCCCACCATGTCCCGCTCTTCCCTTCGCGTCCCCCAGTTCGCCGGCCGCCTCGACCTCCGGGTCACGCACCGCTCCCTCATGCAGCCAGCCAGGCCCTCCAGTGAAGGGAGCGTTGGGAACCGGAGGCTGGGCTCCAGGAGGCTGCCTGCGCCTTGCACGCACGCGGCCCGTGCCCCACTTGCCTGGCCGGGGCCGCCCGCAGCCCCGCCAGGACCCCGCGCGCCCCCGCGCCCGGCCTGCCCGCCCGCACGGCCGTCGGAGCACCTCGCCCGGCTCGTCCTCCTCCAGGCCGCTGAAGCTCCACACCACCAGGCCCTGCAGCAGCAGGATGGCCAGCGCAGTGGCGATCGCCAGCTTGTAGCGCCGCACCAGCTTCTGCACCCGCGCGCTCGCCACCATCTTCCTGCCCGGGACGCGGGGCGCGCGTCCGGCCCTGCAAACCGGCCGCGGGCCTGCGCACGGGCGCGGGGCCGAGAGCCCCTCCGCACTCCGCCCATATGGGCGGGCAAAGGGCGGGGCCCGAGGCCCCACCCTCTCGTGGGCTGGACGTGGGGCAGTAGGCGGTCCGCCCGTTTAGGTCTCCAAGGTTTGAGTGTTGGTGTTCTGGGTCTTTTCCATGTCTCTGTACGTGTCTCTGTGTGGAAGAACCACCTCCTGGCCGCAAAAGCATTATCCCGGGGTGCGGAGGATCGGCGGCCTGACCGCTCTGGTGTCGCAGGACATAGGGGGAGGGGGACTTGTCTGGCCCCCACCCCTGGGAAATACTGGCGCTCTCAGACCTGTGAGTATCACCCGCCCTGCCTAAAACCTGAAGGCCACATCCCTGAAGACAAAGCATAGGCCCTTGACTGACTTCCCGAGGCTCTTCACGAAATTGACTTGCCACTCTGCCCCTCTCATCCAAAGCATCCTCAGGCCTCTGCTGGGATTGTGGTTCTCAACTTCTAGCTTCCGTAAGAATCTCCTGGAAGATGATTTTAAAAACAGCGCCAGTTCCCACTCCTGGAGTAAGGAACACCTGAGAATTAAATTTTTCAACAAGTTCCGCTGCTGCTGCTGCTGCTCTGGGACCACGCTTGGAGACCCACCAGACCTAAGCATATGCTATTCTCTGTACACCCCATCAATGACATCTTGGCTTGTGCCTCCCCAGCACAAGTTAAGCATCTGGTGGTAATTTCTCTGCGAAGGTACCTCATTCGCCTTTGAAGCCTTGGGCCCCCAGCTTTAAAGCTCAGGAAATGTTAGGAGGGTAGGGAGCTGAGAGAACCCTCCCAGCTGACCATACTGCTTTCTGTCATGTTCAAGAGCAGTGCCCAGTAAGGACTGAACATACTGGGGGGCCTCACCTGAACCCAGCAGACCATGTTGGGCAGCGGAAGCTTCACATTTTAAGTAAACAAACACGCGAGATATTTGACCTGGTTGTCTTGATGTGCTTTACACTAGGACTTTCACCAACTTGGTATTGGCTACAGTAGCTTTTAATTCTTGACCCTCCCACCATTGCCTCCCAAGCACAAAACAGAAGTTTGCCTTTGTTTGTTTGAGATAGTGTCTAGTGTATCCCAGGCTAGCCTTGGACTCAAAATATTGCAGAGGATGACCTTGAACTTCTTCTAATCTACTTCCAGAGTGTTAGGATTACAGGCCCAAGGCATCATAAGGGATTTATACAACCGTGGAATGGAAGGATAATAGGGTTTTTGGAAGAAGATTTTTGGAACCACTGTAAGAGATGGCTCAGTGAGGACCCAAGTTCAGTCCCCAGCACCCACATAAAAAGCCTAGAGTGGTAGTATTTCGTTGTGAACCCAGTACTGGAGAGATAGATGGGTGTATCTCCGGGCTTGGCTGGCCAGCCAGCCTGGAGTTTATCTTAAAACCACAAAGTAGCAGGCCCATGAGAAACAGACCTCTGGTCTGCATGCACAGCTGCACAGAAGACTCCACCTCCACACATACATACATGAAAAAATAATCATATAAATTAAATTGAAAAAAATTTTTTCTTTTTCTTTTTTCTTTCTTTCTTTCTTTTTTTTTTTTTTTTTTTTTTTTTTTTTTTTTTTTTTTTTTTTTTTTTTTTGGTTTTTCGAGACAGGGTTTCTCTGTGTAGCCCTGGCTGTTCTGGAACTCACTCTGTAGACCAGGCTGGCCTCGAACTCAGACATCCACCTGCCTCTGCCTCCCAAGTGCTGGATTAAAGGCGTGCGCTACCATCGTCTAAATTGAAAATTTTAAAAACCACAATCAACAGGTCTAGGAAAAGAAAGGATTAGGGTTAGGGTTAGTATATCAAAGGAGAGAGAGAGAGAGAGGGAGAAAGAGAGAGAGAGAGAGAGAGAGAGAGAGAGAGAGAGAGAGAGAGAATTTAGGGACAAACTGTGCATAGTGGCAAATGCCTTTAAATATAACCCAGCACTTAGGAGGCAGAGGCAGGCAGATCTCTAAGTTTGAGCCATATATGGTCTACAAAGTGAGTTCCAAGACAGCTAGGGCTACACGGAGAAACCCCTCAAAAACAAAACCAACAACAACAATGAAAAGCAAACAAATTAGAGACAAAAGGCAGAGCGGTTCCAGGGACAGCAGAGATGGTGGTGTAGCCATTCATTCAGTTCAGTCACTGATGGACCTCCGTAAACTTCCTTTAACCCTCTCCCAGCCTGGGCCTTGTTACAGAGGGAATTGTAAGCAATGTTTCAGATGACATCTTGGGTACTTAGGAGAATTTAAGGCTTCAAGGATTTGGAAAAACATCAGTTGACATGCCAACAATTGATATGTTAATTAAATATCGACCCGCATGTTCATTAAATCAGATCCCAGAGACTGCTACCTGCCGATACTTTTCCCCAGCGAGGTAAACAGCTTTCTTTCCCTTGATCACAGAAACAGTAGTCACAGGAGCTTTACTGTCTAAGAATCACTTGCGACCCCTAAAGTAATTACCATTCAAATTGTGCCATGCTGACTCTCTGGGAGCCTGCACACACCACTTTGTTTGTTGTATCTTTTCTGAAACAGGCTTCCTGAAGTCCTTGCTGACCCGCAACTGTGTAGCCCAGGATAACCTTGAACTTTTGATTCTTCTGCCTCCACCTCCCAAGTGCCAGAATTACAAATGTGCTATATCACAGACAGGTTTCACTTTTATTCTTTGAATGGATCATTATCTTTATTGGGGGGTGGGGGTGGGGGAGTGTTTTTAAGCTATCATATTATAAACATTTTTCTGCATTTTTGCTTTCTTTCTTTAACATAAATACATAACATAGATTCTCCCTAGTTGTGTAGAATAGGTTAACTAATTCATCTTTTTTTAAAATATTTATTTATTTATTTAATGTATGTGAGTACACTGCCCCTGTCTTCAGATACACCAGAAGAGGGCATTGAATCCCATTACCGATGGTTGTGAGACCCCATATGGTTGCTGGGAATTGAACTCAGGGCCTCAAGGAGAGCAGTCAGGGCCTGGAGAGATGGCTCAGTGGTTAAGAGCACTCAGTTCCCAGAAACTACACGGTGGCTCACAACCATCTGTAATGGGGATCCAATGCCCTCTTCTGGTGTGCATGAAGAGAGTGACAGTGTACTCACATACATGAAATAAATAAATAATCTTTAAATAAAAAAGGAAGAAGAGGAGCAGTCAGTGAGTGCTTTTAACCACTGAGCCATCTCTCCAGCTCCCTAACTCATCATTTTTTCCTTTCATTTATTCTTACAGTTCTAAGATTCTAATTCAGGGCCTTATACCCAATATGTGCTTGGAAGAGCTGTATATCTGAGCTAGAGCTAGCCCTACTTCATTCTTTTTTAATGGCCTCATAATTGCCTAGCCCCTAAGGCATTATCTAGGTTCCCAGGTCTTGTCAGTGCTACAAGGCTGTAAAAAGCATGTTTCCAGGTCGGTTGCTATGGTGGAGGCTTTTATTTTTTGGGTAGTTTCCTGGGAACGAGATTACTAGAGAAACCAGAAAAAAAAATCCTAAATATTTCTATTAACAGGCTTGGGATGTAGCTTAGTGGTATAGTACTACTTGCCTAGAGCATTTAAGACTCTGGGTTCCATCTCCCTGGACTGAAAAATATGGCCTTTGTATTTTGAGGGGCTGGATACATGGTTTAGCAGTTAAGGATGCTTGCTGCTCTTGCAGAGGGCCAGTATTCAGTTACTAGAACTCACAGCATGGCTTAAGACCATCTGTCACTTCTGCTCCAGGAGGTCTGGTACCCTCTTCTGGCCTCCTTGGGCACTGCACACATGTAGTATACACACATACAGGCAAAACACTCATACACGAAAAATAAAAATAGAATAAAAAACAAAAACCAAAGGGCAATAAAAACCCTTCTGCTGAACTATAGTTATACATGTCGAACTTTATACAAATCATGGGCATACAGCTTGATAAATATCATAAAGCGATAAATATTATACATCCAAAACAGAACATTACCAGCACTGTAGAGGCCCCTGCTAGTCTCATCTAAAGCCAAAGAAGCCTGGGTGGAAAAAGGGCATAAACTATGGAATCACTTATAGAAAGCTCAAAACCAGACAGGCCGGGCTAATGACAAAAATCAAGTTGTGATTGTTCTTACTTTGAGGAAGAGAGGGAGTGGATGAAAGTGGGTGATGCTTCTGTATTGTATCCATTGTGACTTCAGCAGGAAAAGAGAGATTTGAGAAGTTTTGATACATGTTGCCAGATTGCTTGCCGAAAATTAAGTGACATTCACATTTTAACAGTGTCTGAAAGTATTATTTTCCTGTCTCCCCTCTAGCAGCAGGGGTTATTCTGTTTTTAATTTCAGCTGATCTGGTAGGTGAGAAGTGAGCTCATTGTTTTTTTTAATTTACAGTTCCTTCTGGACACTGTGGTTAATTGGTTCTGCCCCTCTTGGAACCAGTTATTTTGGGAATTACTTCATTCCTGTTGTATTGTCTTCTCGTATTAACTTTTTTTTTTGAGACAGGATGTCACGTGTCCCAGGATGACTTCAAACTCATTATATATGGAGGATAACCTTGAACTTTTGACTTTCCTGCCTCTGTCTCTCAACTTATGGAGTCGAAGGTGTGCATCACCATGCCTGGTTTGATTCAGTACCGGGAGGGAGGCCAGGGCTTTGTGCATTAGGGAAGTATTCTGGCCTCTGAGCTACATTCCCACCCCTGTTTCTTATCACTTTTAAGTGTTTGACCATTTAAGTTTTATTTTCCCTTAAATCAACCATTGCACTTTGATTTTCAAGTCCAGTCCAAAGGCTGCAGACAGACAGTACTCTTCTGGTTGCCCTGCTCTCTGCCAATTGTGGCAATGGGGAAGGGGAACAGCATATAATAGCATATATGAAGATGCCGTGTTGAAACCTATTTGTATTCTAAATAATAATAATAATAATAATAATAATAATAATAATAATAACATGAATCATTATTTTGGGTGCTGGGGATTGAACTCAAGCCTCAAGCGTACTAAGCACATGGTCTGCCACAAAGCTGGTTTCCCAGCCCAGATCTCTTTTTCTAACCAGGCCTGAATATCTGGCCTGTCACTCACGATCTTGCTGCCTCAACTCCCCTTCTGGCTGTTGGGATTACAGGCATGTGCTCTGGCTGTTGGGATTACAGGCATGTGCTCTGGCTGTTGG
>NW_022196911.1:90594493-90600104 GCF_008632895.1 Mastomys coucha
GGCATGTGCTCTGGCTGTTGGGATTACAGGCATGTGCTCTGGCTGTTGGGATTACAGGCATGTGCTCTTGCCCCTTTTGACTGTAGTACAAGCTGAATTGGATTTGGGCATTTAAAAAGCATTTTGATTGCTTTTTTATATTTGTTAATTTAGTGCATGCACGTGAGGGTCAGAGGTCAACCCTTGGGCGTGGACTCTCTCCTTTTACCATAAACGCTCTGGGGCTTGCACTTAGGCCATCAGCTTGGTGGCAAGTCCTTTACCTGCTAAGTCATCCGGGACACTGGCCCTGGCTTATGCTTATTTGAACTCGGGTTTTGTCATCCATGTTTGTACTGGAGCTGTTCCAGAAGCTGCAGACTGGAGACCTGTGAGACTTGTTTGTGTGACAAGGTGTAGGGCCTTGGGCCTCAGTTCCTAAAGAAGAAGTGCTCTCTCTCAAGCCCCTTCCCAGTCATCTCAGAGACACCATCATGCCACTTGCTGGCTTTTTATGACACTTGACTTTGTTCTTCTGGTCTATGGTTTTCTTCCTTCATTTTTTTCTTAGGCAGAAGGCCTTGAGATAATTTCACACTATAAGGCAGGTCAGCCTGGAGCTCGCTGTATTACCCAGGTTATCCTTGAATTCGCCGCCTTTCCCCCCACTCAGAGTTCTTGGGTTACAAGTACCAACTGCCATGCCTGACTACCTCACTTTCTTTCTTTCTTTCTTTTATTTATTTATTATATGTAAGTACACTGTAGCTGTTTTCAGACACACCAGAAGAGGGGATCTGACCTCATTACAGGTGGTTGTGAGCTGGGATTTGAACTCAGGACCTTCAGAAGAGCAGTCAGCGCTCTTAACCACTGAGCCATCTCTCTAGCCCCTACCTCACTTTCTAAAAAGTCTTTTTAAAAAAATGCTGGGGATTGGGCTGGAGGGATGGTTCAGCGGTTAAGAGTACTGACTGCTCTTCCAGAGGGCCTGAGTTCAATTCCCAGCAACCACATGATGGCTCACAACTCTCTGTAATGGGACCCGATGCCCTCTTCTGATATGTCTGAAAACAGTGACAGTGTACTCATATACATAAATAATAATTCTTTTTAAAAAATGCTGAGGATAGCAGGGTGGTGGTGGCGTATGCCTTTAATCCCAGCACTTGGGAAGCAGAGGCAGGTGGATTTCTGAGTTCGAGGCCAGCCTGGTCTACAGAGTGAGTTCCAGGACAGCCAGGGCTATACAGAGAAACCCCCCAAAACAAACAAACAAACAAAAAATGCTGAGGATTTATGCATGCTAAGGACTCTACCACTTAGCTATACCCCAGACCTCCTGTTTTTAATCCTCAGTAGATGCAAAGATGGAGTTATACCCATTTACAATACAAACCCAGTAATATTCTTTGTTTGTTTCTTTTTTTTCCCCTGAGACAGAGTTTCTTCATATAGCCCTGGCTGTCCTAGAACTCACTCTGTAGACCAGGCTAGCCTCGAACTCAAAACTCCACCTGCCTCTGCCTCCCAAGTGCTGGGATTAAAGGCATGCGCCCATCACTGCCAGGCTATTCTGTTTCTTTTCTGGGTTGTTATTTTTTTTACACTTTCTGTTTTATCTTGCAGGTGTGTATGCACAGGTCCCACAGCACGAGTGGAGGTCTGTTATGCATGTTTGTCTGTTGCTTCTTTCCTTCCACCACATGGGTCTCAGGAATAGAACTCAGGTCGTCAGGTTCCTTTAATCCAGTGGTTCTCAAGCTTCCTAATGCTGAGACCCTTTAATACAGCTCCTTATAGTGTGGTGAACCTCTCCTCCCAACCATAAAATTATTTTTGTTACTACTTCATAACTGTAACTTTGCTACTGTTATAAATCATAATGTAAATATCTGATATGCAGGCTATCTGATATTCAGTCCCTAAGGGGTTGTACCCCACAGGTTGAGAATCACTGCTTTATCCACTGAACTACCTCACCATTCCTGCTTATTGGCTTTTTGTTTTGTTTGTTTGTTTGGTTGGTTGGTTGGTTGGTTTTGGTTTTTTTGAGACAGGGTTCCTCTGTATAGCCTTGGCTGTCCTGGAACTCACTCTGTAGACCAGGCTGGCCTCGAACTCAGAAATCTGCCTGCCTCTGCCTCCCAAGTGCTGGGATTAAAGGCATGCGCCACCACTGCCCGGCCTGCTTATTGGTTTTTAAGGCAGTATCTGATACAGCCCAGGCTGACCTAGAACTCACCTTGTAGCCAAAGATGATCTCGAGCTGATCTTCCTGCCTCCACTTCCTGAATGCTGGGCTCACAAATAGGTGGTACTGCCCCAGAGCATGGCATGCTGGGAAGTGAGCGGTAGTTTCTTCATGCATAGTAGGCAGGCATTCAAACAAACTGAGCTACATCCCCAGGCCTTTTGTTCTGATGCTCAACCCAGAGCACCACACATTCTACACCCTCTAGTTCTGTCACTGGGCTATCCCCAACCCTCACCCCATTCCTTTCTATTCTTTTTGAAATGATTCATTTAACAATGGATACTGCTATTCCTAAAAATCGCCTAGTCTGGGCACCCTGTGGAGTTCTAATTTTTCCATCATTTCTATCTCCCTGTCCTGATTATTGTCTGTTCAAGATTTTGTGCTTTTCTTCTGGGATGACATTGTAACTGATGAGTGTTTTTCTGTAGAAGATACAAACACTCCACTGCATCTCTGGTTTTTATTCTACAGTTAGTTTGCTTGTACTGTTCTGAAAAGTGAAAGGATGGCTTTTTTCCAGTCTGTCTTTCAGCCAGCAGAGAGCCTATGTGGGCATTTTAGCCTTCAGTTTGGTCCTCTGAGTCTCCTCTGTCTCTCTGTCTCTCTTCTCTCTCTGTCTCTGTCTCCCTCTTCCTCCCTTTCCCTCTCCCTTCTCTCTCTATCTCCTCTCCCTCCCCCCTTCTCTCTTCCTCCTCCTTCCCTCTCCCTCTCCCTCCTCCCCCCTCTCTGTATCTGTGTCTTTGTGTCTGTGTGTCTGTGTGTATCTTTCCCTGCTTCTGTCTCTCCTCCACCCCTTCTCTGAATTGTCTAGCCAGTATAGTGGCTCATGCCTGTAATGGCAGCACTCAGAAGGTGAAGCAGGGGGATTTCTGTGAGTTTAAGGCTAGCTTTGGCTATATAGTTAATTCCAAACCAGCTTGCACAACAGAGTGAGACCATGTCTATAAATAATAAATAAATAAATAAATAAATAAATAAATAAATAAATAAATAACAAATAGGCATGCCTTTGGTGGATAGATGCAGTTGACAAGAGGCTGTAAACAGGACACTGGAGTGGAACATTCTGTGCCTGTAAGCCATTTTATTATCATTAAGTCAGTATAAGAAGCTGATCTGTAATAACAAGTTCCCTCATGGGCATTCCCTTCAATGAGCAGCCTGCTAAGCCCATACACGTCCATTACTGGGACTAGCAGAGTTGAAGTCTCAGGGCTTAAATGTTTCAAACCCCAGCTTCCTCTGGCTAGTATGTTTCCATTGTGAAAAACCAAAACTTTGTTTCAAAACGACTTAACTATTAAAGAGGGAAAAGTTGGGGATTCATAACTCTGACACACCCTCAGTATCAGCTATTTTTCCTGTTGCTGTGATAAACCACCTGACAAGAAGCAACTTCAGGGAGGAAGAGTTTCTCTCTGCTTACAGTTTGTGGAGACACTGTCTTGGCGGGAAGGAATGATGGGAGAAGCGGAGACAGCTGATGTTATTCTGTCATCCAGTCAGGAAGCAGAGAGCAGGTAATGCTGGAGGCTAGCTCCATCTCATTTGGTTGTAGTTATTTCTTCTCCCATGTCTTCGGGGTCTGAGATACCCTCTTCACTCTCTTGCATTCTGTTGGTGAGACTTACTTCTCTCAAGGCCCCATTTAAGTTCCTAAATTCTTCATTTCTAGATTCCCCTAGTTTGAGTTTTTCTTTATTGATTCTGTTTCCACTTTTAGGTCTTGAACAGTTTTAGTCATTTCTTTTCAATGCTCGTGTTTTTTGTAGATTTTTTTTTAAAGGGATTTATTAACTTCCTCTTTAAGGACCTCTATCATATTCATGAAGGCTATTTTAAGGTCTTGTGATTCAGCTCTGTTGCAATTCTCTGTGGTAGGGTTACTGGCCTCTAATGGAGACATATTATCCTGGCTGTCATTGGTTGTGTTTTTACACTGGAGACTAGGTACCTGGGTTTGGGATGGTTGTAATTCCAGGCCCTGATATCTGGCTCTGTCTTTGTTGGGTGGGTGTTTTGTGCATTGGTTTCTGTTGCCTTCTTGATTCTTAGGAGGGTGTCTTAGGGTTCTTTTGCCCTGAAGAGACACCATGACTACAGAAACTCTCATAAAGGACAATATTTAATCGGCGTTGGCTTACAGTTTCAGTGATTGAGTCCATTACATCATGACAAGAATCATGGTGGCACGCAGGCAGACGTGGTGCTGGAGAAGGAGCTGAGAGCTCTACATCTTGATCAGAAAGGCAGCAGGAGACTGTGTGTGTATCACACTGGGGATGGCTTCAGCATATATAATCTCAAAGCCCACCTCCACAGTAACACACTTTCCTCCAACAAGGCCACAGCTCCTCATAGTGCCACATCCTATGGCCAAGCATTCACACGCATGAGTCTATGCAGGGTAGGGAGGGAAACCTGTTCAAATCACATGTGGCCTGATAGAGAATTCTGGGATCCTGCTGGGTGTGTTCAGTGGGGGTCCTGGGTAAACTATGTTTCTATATATATATATTAGGAACTGACTCTTAGGAATGAGCATGGTCTAGGAGGGTAGGGCTGAGGGGGTGGGTCCACAGGAGGGAGGAAAGCAGGGGGTCCAAGCAGGATCTGCTTAGTCCCCTAGAACTGAGAGCCAGGAGTGAGGAGTGGCCACAACAGGTAGCCTACTCCAGAGCTGTGGATGAGACTGGGGGAGTGGATTTGAAGGAGAGGAGGGAGAGGCGAAGATCTATAGTTAACCTTTCTGTTTTCCTGGCTGCAGTGGCCTGTGGGTTCCCAGGGAATCCTATGTTACATTCTATGTGGACTCTTCAAAACTACCTTCCAACTTACAAAATTGTCTTTAACTAGATCTACAATACATATATCAAATCTTTTAAAATATCTTTAAACATTTATTTATCAGCTATTCATATATTTACTTATTCCGTGTGTGTAAATGTGTGCGGCAGTGGGTTTTCTTCATTTACTCTATGAATTGGGGCATCAAATTCAAGTTGTCAGGCTTGGTAGCAAGCAAATTTACCTATTGAGCTATCTTGCTGATACCTATATATTAATATCTATATTTATATATTCCATTTTCATGCAACTTATAGCTGTTTATATTTTACATCTCTAAGTTCATGCCATTTTCATATATATACTTCATAATTTCTTTGGGGCTGGGGATGTAGCCCAGTGACACAACATTTGTTGTTTTGTTTTGTTTTTTTTTTTTTTGCACAAACACCTGCAGTCTTTCCCCAGGATCATAAAAAAAAGACAAAAATCAAATAAAACAAAAATTCACTGTAGGTGTTTCTTGTTTGACAAATGATTTCTTCATTTATTTCTTCAAACATCCTTCTTCTTTTTTTTTTTTTT
>NW_022196911.1:90600522-90612944 GCF_008632895.1 Mastomys coucha
TTTTTTGGTTTTCTAGTATTCGGTTTTTTCACGTCCCGGAATCTGGGTTCTGGGCATTTTGGGCTTTGCATTGTGCTTTTTTTTCTCTTTCCTTCCCCTTTAGTCTGGTGGCTTTAATTTTCTGCTTGCCACAGCCATATCCTAGCACAGAACTTCCCTTGTGCTCTTTACTGACACTGGAGGATTGCAGACTCAGTGACACAGCTGGAGAAAGGCTTGGGCCACTCTTCATTTGTGTCTTAGTTACTTTTCTATTGTTGTGAAGAGGCACCATGACCAAGGCGGCTTAGAGAAAAAACAATTTTTTTTTAATAGGATTAGAGTTCATGGCCACGTGTGGTGGTTTGAATAAGCTTGGCTCATAGGGAGTTAGGTTAGGTATAGTGTGGAGGAAGTATGTCATTGTGGGGTGGATTTTGGATGTCTCCTATGCTCAGGCTCCATCCAGTACAGAAGAGGCAGTACTCTCCTAGCTAATTTTGAATCAAGATGCAGTACTCTCGAGTCCTCCAGCATCATGTCTGTCTGCCTACTGCCGTGCTTCCCAGCATGATGATAATGGACGGAACCTCTGAAACTGTAAGTCAGCCCCAATTAAATATTGTCCTTTGTAAAAGCTGCCTCAGTAATGGTGTCTCTTCACAGCAATAAAACCGTAAGTAAGACACCGTTGTAGGGAACGTGGCAGGCAGGCAGGCAGTCATGGTGCTGGAACAGTAGCTGAGAGCTCACATCCTTAGCCACAAGCACCAGGCGGGGGTGGGGGTGAAGAGAGAGAGAGAGACAGACAGAGAGACAGAGAGAGAGAGAGAGAGAAAGAGAGAGAGAGAGAGAGAGAGAGAGAGAGAGAGAGAGAGAGAGAGAGACAGAGACAGAGAGAGACAGAGAGAGAGAGAGAGAGAGAGAGAGAGAGAGAGAAGAGTTAACTGGGAATGGGTCTATTTTTGAAACCTCAAAATCCACCCCCCAGTGACACACCTCTAAAGAAGCCACACCTCCTCATCCTTCCCAAACAGTTCCCAAACTGTCTTCAGATATATGAAGCCATGAGAGCCATTCTCATTCAGAGCACCACAGCTATGAAGAGGTTTCTGTCCTCCAACATCCCTCCACCCATCGCTTCTGCCATCCTACAATCTGTTCAGTGGCCAGAAGTTCTTCCTTTTGTTCTGTGGTTAGCCTTCCCCCACAACGAATGGCCGTATTACCAATCCCTTCACTACATTCCCTGGGTGACATTTTAGCTCCCATCAGCCCACAGGGTTTTGGCTCTGCTCACCACTTTTCTCTCTAGGTCTTTATGTCTGCCCACCAGGTGTTTATCTAGTGATCTGTTTCAGTTTGTTTTTGTTTTCTGTTGGCATTCATACCTTGGAAACTTTACCTTCCAATGTTGCATGTTTAGCAGCATGAAGAGTGTTAATCTTCCTTGTCACTGTGAAGTTGTTTAGAATCATAAGGTAAACACAGCTCTGCATGAGTCGATGGAAGCAGTTCCAGAAAGGTTTAACAAAGCAGGAAAGATCCACCGTGAATGCGGGTGACACCATGCCAGAGGCTGGGGTTCTAGACTGAATGAAATGGAGCCAGCCACCAGCACTACCCGCTCTCTGCTTCCTGACTCTTCTCGGGTGGTTGAGGTGGGGGAGGAGGTGGTGGAGGTGATTTTGCATTGCTGAGAGTGGAACCCTCTACTTTGTGTGACAGGCATTGTACCACTGAGTTACACCCCAGCACTCACTTCTACTCTTATAAGATTTTACCTAGGACTATAAATTTCATTTAATACACACACACACACACACACACACACACACACACACACTAGCTAATTTCTTTTAAAAGCCAGTTAGTAGAGTACTCATATGCTGGGTTCAATTAATAAACTGAGTGTGGTGGTGTACACCTGTAATCCTAGCACTGCAGAGTGGAGGCAGAAGGATCACGAATTCAGGGTCATCCTTGGTAACATAGAGAATTAGAGGCTGGACTACATGATATCTTGTCTCAAAAAGAAATAGAAGACATTTCCAAGCAGGGCATGGTGACCCTCACCTTTACTCACAGCACTCAGAAGGCAGAGGTAGGTGGATCTCTGTGATTTCCAGGTCAGCCTGGTCTACAGAGCAAGAACTAAACCAGTCACAGCTAGCTAGCTATCTAGTGTGACCCTGCTTCAAAAGGTAATAATCATACGTTTCCCCCTAGAAAGTAAGGAAATAGTCAAGTGTAGTGAGAATGTTAGTTTCTTTAAAAACCCAGTTATGTTCTGTGAATATGTTTTTGTTTTAATCCCGGGTGTCGGGCTGCTTCAGATTGTCCTCAGCGCCTATGATTTGTCTCGTGCTCTAGAAGGGACGTGATTTTTGTCAGCTGTAGATAGTTTACTTTTGGAATCCCGGGGACTCTTGAGAGGGTATAAATGTGAGGGCCCTGAGAGGCTCTGTGGTGGCTGCTGCTCGTTCTGCTGCTGCTTTTGCTATTGCTGGACTACTGGGTTACTGGCTTGCTGGCTTGCTGGTTGCTGGTTGGAGATATTCTAATGACAAGGATTGGACTTGCCCCAAGGAACTCAATGCCCCTAATCAGTAAGAAGTAGGCTGTACCTCCTTCCCCCTCTAGCTTTCTCTCTCCTCTACCTAGTGTTGTGGGGTTGGAGGGGTGGTAGATATAAGAACCCAATAAAGTAACCAGATAGTACACCTACAATTAAGACTCTCCCTTTCTTTCTTTACTTTTTTTTTTTTTTCAAGATGGTTTCTCTGCATAGCCTTAGCTATCCTGGAATGATCTCTGTAGACCAGGCTGGCCTTGAACTCAGAGATTCTCCCGCCTCTACCTCCTGTGTGCTGGGCTCAAAGGCATATGCCACCACTGTCGAGCTAAGTCTCCCCCTTTCTACTCTTGCTGTCTCACTTAGCCAAAAGCCTGTGCTACTCACTGTGTTCCTCACACATTGTATTACAGTATTTGTACAGAGGGTGAGGCATCAGCTTGCTTAGAAAAGTGCTGGCTGCAAAAACATCAGGACCTGAGTTTGAACCCCAAGAACCCACATTAAAACAACAAAACAAGCAACCAACGGTGAGGACTGGGGAGACACCTCAGCAGCTTAAGAGCACTCGATGCTCTTCCAGAAGACCTGAGATTAGTCCCAGCACCCTTGTCAGGTGTCTCACAACCACTTGTCACTCCAGCTCGATGGTGATCCCGTGTGAACACACATGGTGTACAGTCACACAAACATACACACATATAAATAAACATACATGTTACAAACGGTAGCTGGCATCTGTAATCCTAGCACTGGGGAGATTCCTGAAGCCTATTGATTAGCCAGCCTTGCCTGCTTCTCTGCAGGAGTCTCTGTGACCATCATGGCCAGCAGAGTAATGATCCAGAGGGAAGCGAGAAAGAAGTTCGGTTCAACACGACTCAGTAGCTGGTGTTGGTTCACATTTCAAGAGTAGGGCTGTGAGTAGTTTATTTTAGATGTATTTAAACACAGGACGATTTGGTGAAATTATTTTTTCTGGTGATAAGTAACTCAATTCTGTGTGCACAATAAAGCTTAAGACATGATTACATCAGAACTCTTTGTAAAGGCCATGTGACATCTCCCATGAGGGTAGGTGCTATAGACTGACAAGCCCACAGTGAGGGTCTCCGGGGAGGATCCAATGTGGTCTCAGCCACATAGATAGTGCAAAGGTCACCAGGCTATTTACCACATCGGCTCCCAGCATTCTAGGCAGAAAATAGGTTATAGATCCCAACTTTTGAAGGGACAGCCCTGTGTGTTTAACACTCCTAGGCTACTTAGTGCTAGAGCGCAAGGACCTCTGTGCCTCCCACATTTCTCAAGTTCAAGGCCAATGAGAGACCTGTCTCAAAAACTAAAGTGAATGACAACAGCTAAGGCTGACCTCTGACCTCCACACATGCCTACATATATATGTGCACTGGCACATACACAGACATGCACACAGGAAACATAGGCACAAGCCATACAAATGTAAATGCTTCAGTGGGTTTTCTAGACGGATTGACTGATTGTAACAAGGACTCACTCCGTAGCCTTTGTGTACACCAGGCTGGCCTTCACCGTAGAGATCTGCCTACCTCTGTCTCTCTAGGGCCGGGATTAAAGCATGGGCCTCTAGAGCTGTTTTGTATTTTGAAGGTGCATATGGGACGATACAGAAATTCTCCAGCTACGTATGGGTTCCATTCCCCCCACCCCTGCCAAGACAAAAGTCTCATTTGTAGCCCACACTGGCCTGGAACTTACTTTTATAGCCCAGGCTGGCTTCAAACTTGTGGCAATCCTCCTGCCTCAGCATCCCGAGTGCTGGAATTATAGTCGGTGCCACCTTGCCTGGCTGTGTTTGCATCTGATTTCCCCCTACATCTTTGGGTGATTTATTTACGAGGACTCTGAAGGGATTATATTTTTAAACAGCTCTGCCCATAGGGTTTCTTGTTGCCTCTGTACACAAATGACAGACTTATTTTTTACTTAGATTTTTCTAAACCCCATGCATGTATTTCAAACTGTAGACATCAACTTCCTTGGTTTCATGACCTGAGCAAGAACAGGAAATATCAGCATGCACTGAGGATAGTAAGACCACGAATTGCATCTGGAGTGTCTGAAGAGTGAAGTAGAGTTCAAGTTGCTTTTTATATCCTTCATCCTGTTTCAGAAAACACACAAATAGGTCACAAAGTAAAATATGCTTCTAAGCATGAGCAGAGGTAAAAATAAATCGACATTTATTTTTTTGAATGCTCTGAAAAGTCTGAGATCATTTTAATTTGGGCTTGTTTGTCATTTTCCCCTATTTGTCTGTAAGGTCCTTATTTATCATTCTGTTCCCTAATTTAAATCTGCTTTGAAATTATAAAAGAAGGGTCTCAGCAGGTGGAGAGCTGGCTGTGCAAGCATAGCGGGTGACCCAAGATCAATAACATTCCAGGAAACACACAGAAAGGTAGGAGTTTCTACCCTACCCTACCTCTCTACCCTACCTCTCTACATGTTCCATCACACACACATACACACGCACATACAAACACACATATACACACATACACACAAACACACACATATACACACATACACATAAACACATATACACACATACACATAAATACACATACACATATACACACATACACATAAATTCACATATACACACATGTGCATACATATACACACATTCACATGTACACACATATACACATACACACATACACACACATTTGTTCATGATGACAATAATAATAAAGAGAGAAAGACATAAGTATTTTTTTAAATACTAAAAGGGAAAAAAGATTTATAAAAGGAACTCTCCTTCTAATATCTTGTTCTAAGTGTGTGTTTGCATTTGTGTGTGTGTGTGTGTGTGTGTGTGTGTGTGTGTGTACACATGTATGCATGTATGTGTATATGGGTGCTGGGAATTGAAGCCAAAGGTTTACCTTTTGTGTGTGTGTTTGGTTGGTTGGTTTGATTTGTTTTGTTTTAGACAGTTACTCTGTGTAGCTCTGGCTATCCTGGAACTCACTCTGTAGACCAGGCCGGCCTCCAACTCAGAGATCCACCTGCCTCTGCCTCTCAAGTGCTGGATTAAAGTCAGGCGCCACCGCTGCTGCTGCTGCCACCACCTGGCAGCTATATCTTTCTTAACTGTTTGCTCTAACATTTCCTGTGCTCCAGCACACACATGGTTGTCAGAAGACAACTTTCCAGAGTCATCTCTTTCCTTCCGTTATGTGGGTCTTGGGGACTGATACTCGGGTCGTTGGGCTTGGCAACAAGTACCTTTATTTGCTCTATGAGTAATCTCATTGGCCTCTAGGTTAGGGCTTTTCTTTAATAATATGTGTATGGGTGTTTTGTCTGCATGTATGTCTGTGCGCACCTCGTGCATGCAGTGCCTGTAGTGGCCAGAAGAGGGTGTTGGATCTCCTAGAGCTGAAATTACTGATTGCTGGGAGCCACTACGTAGGTGCTAGGGTGGAACCCAGGTCCTCTGGAAGAGTAGCCAGTGCTCTTACCCGCTAAGCCATCTCTCTGGCCCCCTTGATTTGGTTTGGGGTTTTGAGACAGGGGTTCACTCTGTAGCCTAGGCTGCCCTGGCACTCATTCACCAGAGAGTCAAAGCTGGCCTTAATCTCAAGGTAATTCTCCTGCCTCAGCTTCCCAAGTGCTGACAAGTGTCACCATGCTCAACTGCCTAGCCGTTTCTCTGTGAGAATTCATCACCGTATGTGTCGGTGTGGCCCCTTTCTATCAACTTGGCTCGGAAGCCAGACAACCCTCTGTGTCCAGCTTCATCCCTGAAAGCTGTCTCCTTCCATTTCCTCGATTACTCTTTCTTCATAGCTGCTCTGCCCCGCCCCCCCTGCCCCGTCTGCCCATTCCCCCCCCCTTCCAGTCTGCACACCCCGCATGTCTGAACCTATTTTTTTCCTTTTCATCTTTGGGTCGTTTCTCACTTGATGGTAACAATTCTCTCTTCTCAGGTATCTTGGATGCTATTTACAGCCGACATCCTGGCCTCCCGACCCGCTATTGTGGTTTCTGCTGTGTGCTTCCTGCTCTCAGGTGTGAATGTCTCCCTACCACAGCCTCTCTCGATCTTTACATCTTTACGGGGCCTCACGGAGTCTTTTGTGAATTTGTATCAGATATTTAGATTTAAAAACAGAAAAACCCTGGGCTGCAGGAAGTCTTTGTGTTGTCACCACCCTGCCCCACCCGCCACCCCACCCCGCCATTTTGCAGAGCTGGCAGCTCTTCTATCAGAAGAGTCTGCCGCAGGGTGCTGGGTTTTGTTGTGGGGCTGGGATCAGTGTTTCGTTTATTCCACTTTCCCACCTGGGGTGAGATGAGGAGACTGATGCCACAGAGACTCTGGGAACCTCTCCTCAGAGCAATGTCTCCTCTGACTGAACATGGCCCTGCCCCCTCTCAAGAAAGATGTTTGGGCCTACCCGCTGCTGATTGGTAAGTGGCTGGGCTGCAGCAAGCAGTGTGGCAGGACCCCCGGCCCTAACTCAAAGTCTGACCACTTCAGGTGTAACCAATGGGAGTGCATTTGTCTGCAGACCCAGAGCCACATTCCCTACTCCGTGTCAGAGATAAATTTGGCAGATTGATGCCCACCCAGTTGTCCCATATTCATTTCCCATTCAAGAGGGGAAGAAGCCGGGAGTAGAGGCACACAAGCTTGTGCTTCCAGGACACAGAAGGCTGAGGCAGGAAGATGGAACATTCCAGACCAGTCCAGGCTACGTAGCAAAACCCTGACCTTTTAGTTTTTAATTTCATGGGTATCAGTGTTTTGCCTACATGTAAGTCTATACATCGTTTGTGTGGCTGGTGCCCACAAAGGGTTCCTTTGGAACTAGAGTTATGGACCGGCCTCTTGCTGCACTGGGATTGCAGACATGCCCTATCTCCTCTGGTTTATGTGGTGCTGCCGACTGAGTCTGTGGCTCTGTTCATGCCAGGAGAGCAACTGAGCTACATCCCCAGCCCTTGTTACCCATCCTTAGCCTTCTGCTTTTCATGCTTGGGATCCTGATTTCTAATTACCACATCACCAAATGTTTTAATGACCAAAGGCCCTGGTGGCGGTGCCTTCTTCATGCACATAGCTGGGGCAGAAGGGCACTTCTCAGGCATGGCCTCTGAGGTCCCTGGCCAGTCTCTGACGCATGTGAAAACAGAACCTGTCGTTTCGTTTATCTTATTTTACTTAATTTTAGGTTTGGAGGCAGAGTCCTGTGTATCCCAAATTGGCTCTGAACTTCATATTTATTTTCTTTTATTATATTTTTTTGTTTATTGGTGATTTGCCTACATATATTATGTACTATATGCATGCTGAACCCACAGAGACCAGGAGGGGGCATCAGATTTCCTAGAACTGGGGTTAGAAGGAGTTACAGAGTGTTGTGAGCTGCCATATGGATCCCAAGAACCAAACTCTGGTCCTTTGAAGAGCAGCCAGTGCTCTTAATTGCTGAGCCATCTCTCTGGCCCCCAAATTAATTGACTAATTAATTAATTAGTCCATTCAATGTTTTAAGATTTATTTATTTATTTTTGCATGTTTGTCAGTACACTACATTCATGCAGTGTCAACAGAGGCCAGAGAGGGCATCAAATCCCCTGGGACTGGAATTACATACAGACTATTATTAGTCACTATGTGGGTGCTGGGAATAGAACCAGGTCCTCTGGAAGAGCAACTGTTGCTCTTAACTACTGAGCCATCTCTCCAGCCCCTGGCCTTGAACTTTCTATGTAACCAAGGCTGCCCTTGAGTTCCTAACCCCTCCTACCTCCACCTCTAAATTGCTGGGGTGAATATAGGTCCTCACACAGAAAGTCCTCATCCTTTAAAGGCATCTTAAGGCCCCCTGGCTCTTATCCTAGTAGCAGAGCTGGCCACACGTGGGCCCTCACTTCTTGTGCCCTGTCTCTGTTGAAGTACTCATCCATCTTTGGGTTACAAGTTTCACTCTTAATGTGTTCTGATTGGTTTTTGTTTGTTTTGAGACAAGCCTACACTATGTAGCCCAGGCTAACCTTTAATTTGAGATCCTCCTGCCCCAGCTCCCAAATCTAGTATTATAGTCCTGTCCCACCACACATAGTTTAGAGCACAAATAAATGACAAGAATGTTAAGTCATCCCCTCCTCTTTCCTGGAGAGGGTCTTTTGTCACCAGGATCCCAGAGCACGTGTGGCCTGTCACCACTAATGCCAGAGAGCAGAGACAAGTACTGACTCTGAGCTGTGAGCCAGCAATCTGGAACTCCCAAAAACATGCCAAAAGCCTACGTTCTCTCTCATCCTCAGCGTGAACGTTTTCTAAGGGATGGGGACAAAGGCAGCTTGTCATTAGAAGCTCAGTCTTTCCCCTCTGGTCAGGCAGGCAGCCTGGTCTGAGACTCCTGGTGCTGCTGATGCTCTGTCACCTCCTGCCCTTTTCTCTCATTGTCTCATTGTCCTCAGAGTTCAAATATTTCAGAAGCCACTGGCCCTTGCCCTCCTGAAGTGCTGTGTAGATTAAAACTCAGAAGAAACCATTAGCAGCATGTGTATTATGATTCCTTGCTACAATATAAAATACAAATGTATCTGTTCTGTCTAGATTATAAAAGGGCCCTTGTCTGTCCCCTGTCACCTCATGTTGCTGGCCTTTGGTAGTCCCCACCTGGAATGGTTCACTGTGGTTTGCTTTGTGAGCTGAACTGTGATTTGCGAGCCTAGCCGTTTCTCAAAATGCATTTCCACATAGAGGCGTAAGCATGTGCGTCCTTCATTGCTGAGCTAACTCTCCAGCCCCATGTGTATCTGTGTATATTTTGCTCATACAGTCAAAGGTCAGGGCTGCTGACACTTTGAGGGAACACACATACACACACACACACATACACATACACGCACACATACACATATATGAACAGAAGCAGAGAAAATTCAGAAGGACATGAGAAAGACAGGCAGAGGTGGTGATGTTGTTCAGAAAAATCTGTGGAGAAGATCGGGGACTTTTGTGGAGACAGGCTTGAACACTGATGGTGTTGTCACAGGAGACACTGCATAGTGCCCTGCCCCTCTGAGCTCAAGTGCTGAAGTTGGTGGAGCTACCCAGAGATCCTTCACACCTGCAGGTCTCAATGGACCACTGCTCCTCTAGTGACCTGTGGGCTCTGGTTCCACCCGTGGGGACCAGTTGGCCATGGCATTGGAGGGGCATCGGATGCTGCTCAGCTGCAGGAGTGACAGCAGTGCTCGGGTGAGGGGAGATGCTCTCTCTGAGAAGCAGGTGGGAAGCAACTGCTGGCAGAGGAGGCCCAGGTGGGCAGCCTGTCCAGGGCACAGGCACAGAGTGCAGATGCCGAGGAGGTGGTGGCTGCCTGAAGCACTGTGGGGCTTTGCAGCGTGGCTACTAATGCTCACGGGCCTTGCTTGCACCCACAAGTTGTTGAGGCCAAGGCCAAAAGGCCTGAGAGAGGTGGGACCCCGTCTTTAAACACTTATTAAGTGGAGATGGAGAGAAACAGATGTTCTGTTAATAAAACCTGTCTGCATATTCCCAGACGTTAAAAATGAGGGATTTATCATGCAGACTTGTTACATGCCCTTTTCTAAGCCAGACAATTCATCGGAAGGCACATTAAACTGTTTAAATATTAGACAACAAGATAAATGTCTCCTCCTGGGAGCCCGGTCTTTCCCTGTGTGTTTTGGTTTCATAATTTTGGCTGGCTGCAGCTGCCGACTTGAGGCGCACACCAGCATCCAGGCGGGGGTTCAAGCTGGTGCCATGCTCACGGCTGCCCTGTGATTCTCAGGTTCTCTGTGGAAACATTCAATAAAAGCCCCTTGGGGCTAGCAATAAGTATTTTTAAATTTTCACCTGAGGGCATCGCCACTCTGGCCGACATGGGAATTATTTACACCGTGACCCCCAATGTCTGGAAGCACAGGTGGTGTGTGACCTGAATTACCCACTATCAGCTGCAAACTGTTCCCAAGGGCTGCCAGCAGCAGCCAGACTAGCCTGCCTGTCATGCTGGGTCCAGCCAGGACATCAGGTTCTGCTCAGCATCAGAGCGGTTTCAGCTAAAACAAGTGCGATTCTTCGCTGTTTCTTTTTATTTTCTGGTGTCTTACAATGCTGAGTATAAAACCTAGGGCTTCACACTTCTCGGCAAGCACCCCCTCATTGAGCAACAGCCCTTATTCCATGTTTGAAAGAGCAAGAAAGGAAAGCCTCACTGTTAGACAGATACCAGCTCTAATCTGAGCAGATTGGTAAAGAAAACTGTACCCTTGGGCTGGGGAGAAGGCTAGCTTTAGGACCTGAGTTTAATCCCCAGAACTCACAGATAAAGCCAATTGTGGATGGCAGAGATGGCTCAGCAGTTAAGAGCACTGGCTACTCTTCCCGAGGACGGTTCCCGACACCCCCGTAGGGGTCACAACCATCTATAACTCCTGTTCCAGGGAATCCAATGCCCTCTTCTGGCCGTTTTGGTACCATGCATACCTCTGGTGCACAGACATCCATGTAGGCAGAACAGGGATGCAGAGCAACAGATAGAAAGCCAGATCCAAGCTGGGTGGTGGTGGCACACACCTTTAATCCCAGCACTTGGGAGGCAGAGGCAGGTGGATTTCTGAGTTCGAGGTCTACAGAATGAGTTCCAGGACAGTCAGGACTATACAGAGAAACTCTGTCTTTAAAAAAAAAAGGAAAGAAAGAAAGCCAGATCCGGTGGAGCTCATCTATAATTCCAGTACTCCTTCACTGAGGTTGGAGGTGAAGACACAAGAAGCTTGGGGAACCACATAGGCTAGAAGATTCAGCTCAGTGACTGTGGTGGTTTGAATAACAGTCCCCAGAGGCTCATATACTTGAATGCTTAGTCATCAGGGGTAACACTATTGGTGAAGGATTAAATGCTTAGTCATCAGGGAATAACACTATTGGTGAAGGATTAGGAGGTGTGTAGCCTTGTTGGAGGAAGTACGTCACTAGGAATGGGCTTTGAGGTTTCAAAAACCCAAGACTGGTGCTTCCTGCCACCTCCACTCTGCTCATCAGGATGTAGCTCTCAGCTGCTTCTCTTCTCCAGTACCACCCCTGCCTGCCTGCAGCCCTGTTCCTCCACCATGATGATAAAAGACTAAGCCTTTGAAACTGTAAACAAACCTCCAATTAAATGCTTTCTTTTATAAAACTTGCCACAGTCACAGTGTCTCTTCACATCAATAGGACAATGACTGAGACAGAAATTGGTACTAGGGACTAGGGTCCCTGCTGTGACTGGCTTAACCATGCTGCTTGTCGGGAGAATGTGGACTTTGGCACTTCAAAGTAGAAAAGCAATTAGAAAGTTTAAAGAGAGCTTACCGGAGCATCCTACTCAGAGCATGGAAGACAGTCTTGAGGGTGATTTGAACTGTGAGGCCCCACCTCAAGAACTTTTCGTGCAGGGAATATTAGTAGGTGGCCTAGAGACCTTTCTCGGATTTTTTTTTTTATATAGATTATATTAAAGTCGGGTTTATTGGGAAGCTGCTCTCTGCTCTCAGGTGAGTTCAATGGCCCCAAGGATTGAAGCCAAGGGAGTTGCCATGGGAAGCTGGGAGGGTGAAGAGAAAGGGCACGTGCAGAGAGAAAGAAGAGAGAGAGCCTTTCTTTAAAAAAATAAAATTTAAGATTTATTTATTATTGTATCTAAGTACACTGTAGCTTTCTTCAGACACACCAGTAGAGGGACTCAGATATCTCATTCTATAGATGGTTGTAAGCCACCATGTGGTTACTGGGATTTGAACTCAGGACCTTCGGAAGAGCAGTCAGTGCTCTTAACTGATGAGCCATCAC
>NW_022196911.1:90616082-90623774 GCF_008632895.1 Mastomys coucha
CCACCTGGCCAGAATCCCGTGTCCCGCGGAACAGGGACCCCGCGAGAAATCCCGGTCCGTGGCACTCAGGACTCCTGCTTATAGTTTCCTTAAACCTGCAGCCCCACTTGTGTCAATCCTGGTGTGGTGGTTTGAATGAAAATGGCCCCCATAGGTCCATAGAGAGTGGCACTATTAGGAAGTGGGGCTTTACTGGAGGAAGTGTGCCGTTGGGGCTGGGCTTTGAGGTCTCAGATGCTCAAGCCAGACCGAGTGTCTCGCTCTCTTCCTGCTGTCTGCTGATCCAGATGTAGAACTCTCAGCTACCTCTCTAGTACCATGATTGCCTGCAAGCCATCATACTTCCCACCATGATGACAATGGGCTAAACCTTTGAACTGTGTGCCAGCCCCAATGAAATGTTTTCATGGTGTCTCTTCACAGCAGTAGAATCCCTAAGATACCCTGTAAAGATGATGGGATGAAATGAGAGTCGTACCCAAGCTGTGCAAACACACTGCTTGGACTGAGCCCAGAACATTTCCTTTTCTGTTCTAACTGTCCTTAGGCTTAGGCCTGGAAGCATCTACCCTCGGTATAATCTAATCTTCCAAGCTGACCAATTCAATCCAGCTTCTCTCAGCTTCTGACTAAACTGCTCTGCTTGGCTTCCTACTAACTTTGGCAATATGTTCTAATCTTCTTGTTCCCTCTCATTCTCTGGCTTGTTCTATCTTCACTTACATCTAGTTTGTTCTCTCTGCAACCTGTGTCTGTAAAATTGTCCTGGTGAAACATCTATGTCCACACCACACCACACCACCTGTGTCTAGCTTATTCTCTCTCTCCCTGCGCTGCTCTTAAATAGTCTCTCTTTCCTGAGATGTTTTTGTGAGTTGGGCATATCCTATCTCTGACTCATTCTGTCAGATCTTTCTCTGACTCATCACTTTGTCTGCCCCTCATCCCTTTGATACATGAGTGTTTCCTTCTACAAACTAATGTTACCTTCATTGTTGGGGATTAAAGGTGAGTACTGAGGGCATGACTGTCTTCCAGCCAGATCATGTCTGCATTCTGGCCAGGTCATATATACCTAAAAGGTCTTTGGATATGATCCCTTGCCAGAGCATTTATGATGCTGGATTAAAATTCCTCCACCGTACCCTAATACACTCCTGTCATAGCATCTTGAGTCGTTGTTAGGCCTGGCTGATTTTTATGATCTGGTACATCTGATGTGCTTATCTCTTGAGATAATCATATCTTGTGACATCTCTGGTCACATGGTCGCCCAATGTCCTGCAGTCTGTTGCTGTGAGGATTGATTTTATATGTTAATCCAACTCAGCTAAGGAATGCCTAGAAACTGCTAATCATTTTATGGTATCTTCCATAAGGAAGTTTCTAGAAGAGAAGATTTGAATATTGAATGCAGAAGACCCACTTCTACCAACATGGTGATCATTGTCAAGTACATGGAGGGCCAAACAGAAGAAAAAAAAAAAAAGAAAAGGGTAGCAAAAGAGTGAACTTTCTCTTTTCTTAACTAGGACATCCACTTCCTGTGGACATTAAAACCTTTACTCTAGGCTGGCAAGATGAGTCATTTGCTGCCAAGCCTGGTGACCTGAGTCCAATCCCCAGGACTACATGGTGGCAGGAGACAACTGACTCCTGCAAATGTTCCTCTGACCTTTATATGTGTACAGACCTTCACCCCACAAATAAATAAAATATTTTTTTAAAAGATTCTGGTTCTTGGTGCTTTGTGTGTTAGAACGTCTACTGGCAGCCGGTCTAAGTCACTGCTCCACAGCAGCTTTTGAGTGAAGACCTCTGCCCCCGGTTTTTCAGATCATCGACTACGCAGAATTATGCCACCACGTCCCCTGATTCTCCAGCTTGTCATTGGGCTGGCAAACCAAGGGATTTCTCAGCCTCAGGAACTGTGAGAGCTGATTCCCAGTCTAAATCTCTTTTCATGTTTCTCTGCGAATGGTGTTGGTTCTGTTTTTTTGGGGAGAACTTGGGTCAGTACAGATGCATGCTGGGAACTGATGCTAAGCTGATGCTTTATAGCACAGTGGATGGAAAGGCCTTGCTGCAGAACCCAGGCAACCACGATGTGCTCCTCTCTGCTGGCACTTTCTGGATACCTCCCACAGGATCTCTTCCTATCACAGCTGTATTAGCTACTGTCTCAGTGCTGTGCCGACATATATAATTTTGACTCCATAGTTCAAGGGTCCATCACGGCAGGGAAGTCATTGTGATAGGAGCCTGAGGAAGCTGGTCACAGTGAAGCCACAGTCAGGAAGTAAGCAGGGTTTCTCCTTTCTATGCAGTCTGGTGTCTCAGACACTGGGCATAGCACCAGCTACGTGAGGATGAGACTTCACCTTAGACAACCAAGTCAACATCATTCTTTTAAAGACTTTCCCAGAGAATCGTTTCCAGAGTGACTCTAAATTCCATCAAGTTAAACATCAAGATTAACAGTCATGATAGGTCTATTTAGAACTATAAAGTGCTGGACTCTGGATGCATAAGGCCCTAAAGGCAGAAGGCATGGCTTGCCACAGAACATTTTCTTCCTCTGGTCCTGTTCAGTAAGTGGATCAGAAGGAGATGCCAAGCTTGGGCATGAGCTCCCATTAGAACAATGGGGGATAGAAAATGAAGTAATTTCCCCTGTTTCTTGAAGGGGCATCCCTGCCTGGTCCCTCTGGACTTCCCTATCATCATGGTTTCCCCCCATCTTTACAAGGTTTCTCTCCAGCTTGCTGGAGTTCTACCTTGCATTTGTCACTTTGCCTTCCTCTGGCTTGAGCAGCGTGACACCATCAATACAGTGATGCATCCATGCCACTCTGCAGAGACTGTGATCCCTTTGTACCTCTTTCTAACAGAGGATGGGAGTTAGCATCAGCAGAGGCCAGACTGTGGACATGTACTGTTGATAATCACCTTACTTGATAGTGAGTAGATTGGCCCTGGTTTTAGTAGGGTTTCTATTGCTGTGATCAAACACCATGACCAAAGCGACTTGGGGAGAAAAGAGTTCATTCCAGCTTAAAATTCTCAGGCCATAGTTCATTGTCAAAGGAAGTCAGGGCGGGAACTGAAGCAGAGACCATAGAGGAATGCTGCTTACTGGCTTGCTCATGGCTTGCTCAGACTGTGTTCTTCCTTTTTGTGTTTTGTTTTTCCAGGCTGGCCTCAAACTCACAGAGATCCACGTGCCTCGGCCTCCTAAGTGCTGAGATCAAAGGTATGTGCTATCACCACCTTGCTAAGCCTGCATTCTTACAGCACCCAGAACCACCAGCCCAGGGCTGGCAATGCCTACAGTAAGCTGGGCCCTTCTACACTAATCCCCAAATAAAAAAATGCACCATGAGCTTTCCCACAGGCCAATCTGGTGGCAGTATTTTCTCAATTTAGGTCCCCCTTCCAGAATGACTTGTATTTGTGTCAAGTTGGCATAAAGCTAGCCAGCATGGTCCTCTTTCTTGATGGGGATGGGGAAGACTGTATTGTCAGTTGAATGGATCATTAATACTGTCTGAGCCAGTATTAATTTGCTCTAACAAAGATAATCCCCAGTATAGCAGCAAGGATTGAGGCCAGAGCAGCATTCAGTTTGTGGGAGTTGACCATCATCCTCTTGGGTTGAGATGAATAAGGGACAGTGCTGGAAATCATCCTCTCAGGGTGCCATTAATCTCTACAATCCCCATGGCATGCAGTATGGGTTTTGACCAGCTGAGGCAGGAAGCAATTCTAAATGCTCACTCTGATGGCTATTATTCTAAAGGCTAAAGGACCAGTGGGAGGGTCCAATTGACTCTAGCTCTGTCAGTTCTGCTGAAATATTAGACTGTCAGGTGGAGCTATGGACCTAGTAGACTTCGTGTCAAGCTGTCACGATCTAGACTTAAGAGTTGACCCTAGAAGCCGAGTGTGGTGTTGTACATCTTTAATCTCAGCACTAGGGAAGCGGAGGCAGGAGGATCTCTTTGAGTTTGAGTTCCAGGATAGCCACATCCACATAACAAAGAGAGCGTCTCAAAATAACAAGACAAAATAAGACTTAACCACAGATCATTTGTCTTTTTAAGATTTATTTATCTATTTTATGTAAATGAGTACACTGTCATCAAGCACTCCAGAAGAGGGTATCAGATCCCATTACAGATGGTTGTGAGCCACCATGTGGTTGCTGGGGATTGAACTCAGGACCTCTGGAAGAGCAGCTAGTGTTCTTAACTACTAAGCCATCTCTCTAGTCTGACCCCAGACAATTTGACTCAAACAAGGGGTCATGATGATGATTTAGAACTCTGGGTATCAGTGTCAACCAATAATCTGAGCCTGCCAGGCATAGTGGCACACACCTTTAATCCCAGCACTTGGGGGGCAGAGGTAGGTAGATCTCTGTGAGTTTGAAGCCAGCCTGGTCTACAAAGCAAGTTCCAGGTCAGTGAGAGCAACACAAAGAAATCCTGTTTTGAAAAACAAAACTGGGTTGGAGAGATGATCAGAGGTTAAGAGCACTGACTGCTCTTCCAGAGGCCCTGAGTTCAATTCCCAGCAACTACATGGTGGCTCACAACCATCTGTAATGGGATTTGGCACCCTCTTCTGGTGTGTCTGAAGACAGCTACAGTGTACTCATATATATAAATAAATAAATCTAAAAAAAAAAATAAGAAAAGAAAAAAGGTTACTTAAAAAAAAAAAAGAAAGAAAGAAAGAATGGCCTCTACAATGGCCATTTATTTGAACATCACCAGGGAATGGCATTGCTTGATAAGGATTAGGAGGCGTGTCCTTGTTGGAGGCAGGGTGTCAATCGGTGGGCTTTGAGGTTTCAAAAGCTCACATGTGGCCCAGTGTTCTCTCTGCCTGCAGATCAGAATGTACCTCTCTGCTACTGTTTCAGGGCCATGAGTGCTACCATGCTCATACCATGGTGATAACTAACTAACCCTCTGGAACTGTAAGCAAACCAACAATTCAATGCTCTCTTTTGTAAGAGTTATGGTGTCTTTTCACAGCAATAGAACAATCACTAAGACAGGTACTCTTTTCTCTTTCCTTGGTGTATGACTTCCAAGTAAACATCAAGGACTCTATAGAAGAGCCAAAGGAGCCTCAACTGTCCATTTGACAAGTGATGCCAGGTACCGAACCTAGGTCCTAATGCTTGCTAAACACACACTCTACCATTGATTTAAACTTCAGCTCTCAGGGACACAGCAAGACATAAAGATAGGGTATGTGCGTGCATGCGTGCGTGTGCGTGTGCATGTGTGTGTATGTGTGTGTGTGTGTATGCACACGCATAGGGGTGCACGCATGTGTGCGTGTGTGATAGGCAAGGTCCTGCTATAAAGCTCAGGCTGACTTCAAATTCCCAATCCTTCTGCTGAACATTGGCATTACACATGCGCCATAAAGCACTACATTTGACCCTGACCAGTCTTTAGAGAGCCATACAACCTGAATATTTCAGTGACAAATTAAGACTGGGCATTCATGAACATAAAATGATGTTTAGGGGACTCAGCTATGAGCCACTGACAGCTAAGTCATACCAATCTGCAGCTTGCTCTCAGCTCGGAGCTTGCAGCTTTGAGAATGGACACCCTTGTAGATACCAGTAACCACGGTCAAGAGCCCATGACCCAGCAGAAGGCAGAGGAGAGGAAAGACACCAGGTTCTGGGCGATCTCCTGGAAGCTGCTGGACAAAACCTTTCCTGGAACAGCATCTTGGCCACACTGCTCCGCTAAGCACACAGGCCGGTTCTTGTTCAAGTTGCGTGTTGGGATTTCCATCCCTTCCATAAGGACTATCCACGAACCCAAGTAGTGGCATTAGTAGTTTTGTCACCTTTTAAAATAAGAAGTTCAGTCTGTAAGCTGGAAAAAAAAAATGATTGGTGAAAAAACCCTTTTTGTATAAATTAATGATTTCTTTCTTGACCTATACCACTACATAAATATGGAGCAGGAATTACTTATGAAAATATTTACAAGCTCCTACTGCAGTATAATTGGTGTCTGAGCATTTCATTAATATTTAATTTTTCATCAACAAATTAATATTTAATATTTCTTGAACTAATTTATTGGCATATTTTCAACATTCTCCCATGGCACATGACATGAATCATTTTAATAATATATAGCATGAGAGCTTTTCATATTTCTTTTCTGAGCTATCATTTAAAAATAATTTTCTCTGACAGGAAATTCGAAATGTACTATTTATTGAAGATAAGACTCTCGTGGTTGGCTTTAGCAAGCAACAGGAAACACAGTGTGATTTTAATTATAGCTATGTCTTGGTTTTTGACACAACACTTTTTGTTATTAACTCTTGTGAAGGATAACATTCCATAAAGTATTTCAACCATCCACAACAAAACAGGCCAGAGCTGGAAGCTACAGTAAAAGTGCAGGAGACAGCTCATCAGATGAGACTGCATGTTCCCCTGTGGGAACGAGGATAGGCTGTGCTTGTCGGAGTGACAAAGACCTCAGTTTTTCAGGTGACCGATATTTCTGTTGTCACAGTGTCCTGCTCCATCTGTCATCTGAGAACACAAATGGCTCTTTAAACAAGTCACACCTACCAATAAATAACTCAAAACTTCCATGTAGTTTTTTTGTTGTTGTTTTTGCTATGTTATTTGTTTTTACATTTTTGTTGTTGTTGTTTTATCCAGATAGGATCTTATTATGTACCCCAGGCTGGCTACTGTGGCTTCAGCCAGAGATCAAAGGTATGCACCAATATACCTGGCCATTCATTTTTTTCTTTTTTCTTTTTTTCTTTGTAGTGCAGAATTTCACCAGACTTTCTTTTTATTCTTAATTTTTTTAATTAATTAATTATTTGTTTACATCCCAAATGTTGCCCCATCTCTTGGTCCCCTCCCCACCCCCAGAGTTCTACCTGCCACCCCCCTTCCCCTGCCTCTAAGAGGGTGCCTCCACTCTCCGGGCATCCTCCTTCCCTGGGTCATCAAGTATCTACAGGACTAGGTGCATCCTTTCCCACTGAGGCCAGACAAGGCAGCATATGTGCTGGGGGCTGGCCATTCATTTTGGAAAAAGGCTTTATGTGTGGAAAAGACAAAACATGATTAGTCACCAGGAGCCTAGCTTTCCATGTTCGTTGTAATTTAGAATGAAGAGGCAGAATTTTGACCACAATACAACAGAGCAGAATAAAAGCACCGTCTTTTAGAATACTTTAAAGTTCTACCAAAACACCATGGTGAACCACTTGGGGTGGATGCTAAAGTTAAAGGCAAAACAACCACGCTCCACTCAGATGCTCCTGGGAAAACACTCAGGATGAATTTGACTGCAGGTGATACAATGCAGCATACAAGGCAGGGGGCGTTGGAATAGTCAAACAAAGTCTATGCAGTTACAAAGAAAGAGAATTCTTCCTTCTCTGCATCCCATTGCCAGCCTGCCCGGACTCTTGAGGCTGGGATAACCTCAGGTTTCCTGTGCTGTTGGGAGCAGTCCACTTTCCTTGGAGAAAAGTCGCCCACTCCTAGCATTCCTCGGGGTGCTATCAGTTTCTGCTGAGCCCCAACCCTCAGACTCCTGCTTCAGAGTCGACATGTGACCCAGGCTGCGCTAAATCCTAACATCTGGATTCTTGCCTCTCTCTCTCTCTCTCTCT
>NW_022196911.1:90623784-90630489 GCF_008632895.1 Mastomys coucha
AGCCGCAGCTGCTCCCTGAAGCCAGAAAGAGCCGAACCCACACAGTCCCCCGATGCTTAGCCTGCTCTGGGTCAAGAACAGCTTGGCACCACAGGGCCATCTGAGGGGCCGCTCTCGCTCCCTCTGAGGCTCTCTAAATGCACCCCCACCATCTGTCGGATGATTCACGCCCTGCTGGATACAAAAGTCAGGGCTCAATTTGGGTCTTTGATTTTGAGTTCACTCTGAAATCAAAGGTGTCATGAGCTTTGTCTGACAGGCTTGGTGGCCTCAACATCTCAGCCTCATTTTGGGAAATGAAGATGATGTGTGTATCTTTCCACCTCCTGGCATGGTTTACTTTTTCCTGAAAATGTGAAGCAACTTCAAAGGTCCCTGGGATGAGTCCCTCTCCCTCCAGGGCTATGCCTCTCTGGAGCAGACTGGGCACCCTGGATGACTCAAGCTCACATCATCCCCCTCTTCCTTCCATGCCCCATTTTCTTGATCCAGATGCGCAATCTGAATGCATTATGTGCCCCAGTTCACGACACTGTAACTTCCATAGTCTACCTAGACTTCGCTGAGAGTTGCAATTATTCTATGTTTATCTGTGTACTTTATAGTGTCTACCTGATCCCCATTGTGGTGGTTTAAATAACAGTTTCCATTTATTCCTATGTATTTGAATGCTTGGTTCCCAGTTAGTAGAACTATTTGGAAAGGATTAGGAGGTGTGGCCTTGTTGAAAGAGATGTGTTCCTGGAAGCGTGGGCTTTGAGGTTTCAAACCCCCATGCCAGGCCCAGTCTGCCTGCTGCCTGCAGACCAGGATGAAGCAACTTAGCTATTGCTCCAGCATCATGCCTGTATGCTTTCTAGCCACAATGATCATGGACTAATCCTCTATAACTGCAAGCAAGCCCCCAGTTTAATGCAATTTGCCTTGGTCATGGTGTCTTTCCACAGCAATAGAACAGCGACTAAGACATTGCTAGACACGTGTCCTATTAGGTGAGGTTTTGTTTGTTTGTTCGTTTGAATATGCACATGAAAAGAGTGCTGCTCACCTCCGTGTGTCAGACTTGTGTGGCCCGTGTCTGCAGGGAAATAGACTTTCTTCAGTTCTGGTCCTTTCAAGTTTAAGGCAGGCTCCCCTAGACTGCAGCTGCTCTCTGCTAGAAGGATTTACCATTCTTCCCTTCCTCCCTCTCCCTTCTCTTTCCTTGATTCTCTCTCTCTCTCTCTCTCTCTCTCTTTCTCTCTCTCTCTCTCTCTCTCTCTCTCCCTCTCCCTCTCCCTCTCCCTCTCCCTCTCCCTCTCCCTCTCCCTCTCCCTCTCCCTCTCCCTCTCCCTCTCCCTCTCCTTCTTCCTCCCTCTTTCCCCCCTTCCCCCCTCTATCTCTTTCACTGAGGGTGAAACTGGAGACCTCTCAGGTCAGTTTTGATGGTTACATTATGATTCTTACAGAGCCTTAAGCAAGCCAACTCTCTGCTCCCTCCCACAGCCTGCTCTAAGCCAATCTTCCACCTTTTTTTGTTTTGTTTTGTTCTTTTGGTTTTGTTTGTTTGTTTGTTGTTTTTCAAGACAGGGTTTCTCTGTGTAGCCATGGCTGTCCTGGAACTCACTCTGTAGACCAGGCTGGCCACGAACTCAGAAATCTGCCTGCCTCTGCCTCCAAAGTGTTGGGATTAAAAAGGCATGCGCCACCACTTCTTCCCACCTTTTATCATCCTGACCTTTCCTCTCTGTGCAAGGTGGAGTGGCAGGAGGCGATGCGGTGAGCTTAATCTTTTCGGAAGGCCGTGTGGATCATCCTGAGACAGAATGCTTCCTGTGCGGAGGGACAAGATCAGTTTCAAGTCACTAGAGCATAGAGACTGGGAGCAATGCTATTTTTCCTCCTCTATCTGTTTTTTTTTTAATACTTTTTAAAGACATTTATTTTTATGTATGTGAGGACACTGTCACTGTTTCAGACACAGCAAGGGCACCAGATCCCATTACAGATGGTTGTGAGCCACCCTGTGGTTGCTGGGAATTGAACTCAGGATCTCTGGAAGAGCAGTCAGTGCTCTTAACCACTGAGCCATCTCTCCAGCCCTCTGTCTCTAGTCTTGACTGGGATCACAGGGGGGAGGAAGAGGTGAAGGACCTGGGTACATCTCTGGGGTTGACTGCTTTGGCTAGCAGATGCAGGAGTAGAGTTTGACATGGGAGGTTTTATCAGAAATAACACCTAACTAAGGAAGGGGAGAGACCCTACTGCACGCGCAGCAGGGGTGGGTAAGGATGTCTCTAGGCAGGTTTCGTTCCATGGTGAACTTAGACATATCTGAAATTCAATGAGTTTATTTGAGCATTCAGTGCCTATGAATCAAGCAACACCAGACAGAAAGCATTCAGGCTCCCTGGAGCGGGTGGGCTGAGAAAGGTTTTAGAAAGGATTTGTGGAAACAAGACAAAGAATATATTTGATTGATTTAAGTGGGAAAAATCCCTTAGTTACAAGTTAGTGGGTGGCTTCTGATGGAGCAAATCTGCATTGTACTGCTTGGGGTTTCTGTCTGCTTACAGAGGAATCTAAGACCGCAGCTGCACCTCCCCTCCCAACCACTATTTTACAACAACAACAACAACAACAAACATCTTTTCTGTCCTTGAATATAGGTCCCGTGAAATGAAAGACAGTCTGGGCTGAGGCAGCAACCTCTGGGAGATGGCCGAATCCCTAGAAGTCAGGATGAATCCTGCTTAAAGGAGGTTGGAGATAACCTACCCCAGCCCACCAGCGAGCAGGAAGCAAGCATTGTGAACAAAGCCTGATAGATTTTTAGAGAAGGGATAGGACAAAAGAGAGACCAAGAAAAAAAAAAGTAGGAATCTCAAGGGGGTCAAAAATCATGGAGGACAAGGAGATGGTAGAGAAGGAGAGTCAGGGACACTTTCTGTGTGGTGTCCTCTGAACCTGGAAGGGTTTAGAGTTTTCCCTGATTATCAGCTTCTGTTTTTCCAAGTAGGAAGAAGTGGGAGGGAGAGGGAGGAAGAGGGAGGAAGTAGGACCTTTGTCAATAAATGTATGTCCTGGGCTAAGAATGAACCTCCATGGGTTCATTGAAATGTGCAATGGTCTGGGCTTGATCCCCCCACACCACCTGCACTGCAAAAACTTGGCACCGTGGCACACGCCCAAAATCCCAATGGGCAGAGGCAGGAGGAACAGGGGTTCAGAGTCATCCTTGGTTACATAGCAATTTGAGGCCAGCTTAAACTAAGCTGGTTTGTCTCTAAACAGACGAATAAACAAGCAAACCAATACAGTGCCCATAGGCAAGCAAGGGGGGAGGGGTTGCAGAGAACTGTTGGACTGGCATAGCTCATCTTATTGTACCCTTCAAATACTGTGGTGGTGTCTTATTTTGACACCAAATTAGAGGGTTTACAGCACCCTGCGTGGGTGTCTGCCCATGTCTTTCTGACCCCAGGTATTCTCTTCGGGTCTTGGTGACTCAGAGTTTCAGAGTTTTCCATGATTGCTATATTTGCTGACCTGCTATCAGTGACCTTTGAAGCTACTGTACCTGCTTGGGGTGCTCAAACTGTGCCCACATCAGGCTGAGGAGTTAATAGATAATTGTTCTGTGTGTTCTGATGCTCCACCTACAGGTTGCTTCCCCCCCTTCCCCTCTCCCTCCCCTCAAGCCACCCCCCCCACCCCCATGCCAGACACAACAAAGTTGAAATGAGGTCGATGAATAACCCTACGGTGGCCTCCAAACGCTCAAGGGAAAGGAAAAGCCACACGTCTGTCACTTCAAATAAAAAGCTAGGAATGATTAGGCTTAGCGGGGAAAGCGTCCTGACGGTTCAGATATCCCGAAAGCCAGGCCTCTTATGCAAACGGCCTGGTTATGGGTACAAAGGAAGAGTTTGGAAGGAAATTAAGAATGCATTTCCAGTCAACGTGGCGACGATAAGAAAGTAGGACAGGCTTCTTGCTGATGAGCGAAGGCTTTAGTGGTCTGGGTGGGAGATAAAACCTGCCAGAACATTCCCTCCGTGTTCAAGCCTAATCCAGATCAAAGCTATACCTCTCTTCAGTTCCCTGAAGGCTGGGAGAGGTCAGGAAGCTGCAGAAGGAAAAAACTGCTTCATGAGGCTGAAGCAAAGAAACTGTCAGCAAACAGAACCGAACGAGGCAAGGCAGAAAGCCGATGGAGAAGCCTCAGCACCCTTCAGTTCCAGAGGAGAACGTTGCTGCAGGTGACTGGACCACACCTCGGAATTTGGGGAGTATGTTCAAACCACGTTAAAATAATTTAAAAATCTTTTGAGACGAGGGCTTACTATGTAGCAGAGGTTGGCCTCAAACTTAGGACCTTCCTGACTTACCTTCCCAAGCACTGGGATTACAGATAAGTGCACAGTTTCCTACTCAAATTTTTCTTTCTTTCTTTCTTTCTTTCTTTCTTTCTTTCTTTCTTTCTTTCTTTCTTTCCTCCTTTTTATTTTTTGTTTTTGACACAGAGTCACTAGGTAGTCCAGGCTAGCCTCAAACTCTTTGATCCTCCTGCCCAAGCCTCCAGAGTACTGGGACTGGGACTATAGGCCTGTATACTTTCTTATTTCTTTCATATTACACTTCCAGTTAATGCATATATAGGTATGTATATACCTATATATGTAGCTATAGTGTATATGATGCCATATACTGTGTATAAAACAAGCCTTAATTGGCACTGGAGCTGGACAGATATCTACCCTCTATGCTATTGTGGCTACGTCCCTGCCAATAAGCCCTGGGAGCAAGATTACTTAGCATGGCTTGGGTCTAAATGAGAATCTCCTGGTCTCTGGGGGCCACCAGGGCCAGTCCTTAGCATTACGATACACGGCAACAGACAGAAACATCAACAAACAACCCAGAACATGCCCCGCAGACGTGCCCACAAGCCAGTGGATAGAAGCTATTCCACAGCTGAGGCTCCCCTTTCCCAGGGGACTCCAGTTTGTAACAACACAGTCCAGGCCAACCAGCACTAATACCAACAGCCCTGAAATATATTTTTAATGAACTTTGCTTGTTTCTTTCATAGACAAAATGCTATTTCACACTTAGCTAACAACCTCGTGGCATAAACAGGATTTTTTTTTTTTTTTTTAAGGAAACAAAAAAACATTCATGTGGCTTATTTTACTATTTGCTTTATGGAGACTTGGCGTAGACTCTCGTTATCTCCTGGGCATGTCTGAATGTGTTTCCTTTCAGCTATCTGTAGCTCAAAATGATTCTTAGGCCAAAGAGACATACTACAGGGATAGGGCTTTAGTTCAATGCTAGTGGGTTCGCCGCCTAGAAGCACAGTATGCTGGGCTTGGGCCTCAGCTTGGGGATAGGAGTGCAGGGGTGGGGGAAGGTATGCTCTATGACGGCTCAAAGAAGCATCAGCCTGATGGAGAAATGATGCTTTTCTTCTTACATTTCACAACTAACTAGTTTCGCAACTAGTTAGCTTTGTTTTGTGACCTGAAGGGATAGTGAAGGATTACCAGCCTGTGCCTGGGCTTTCAACCAAGATCTGGAAAGAACTGGCCTGGTAGAATGGAGAGGCAGTTAGCTATGTATCTACAGTGCATATGATGCCATTGGATGGAAAACCACCGGGCCCTTCGTGATAACAAAGTGGAACAGGCCCTCCATGAGACAGATCAGCTGTCCTCCTGCGCAGTTTAACAAGAGGTTTGATAAGGGAACTACACCTTTAACAGGAAAAAGTATAAAGGTAGGCTGGTAGGAGCCTGCCTTTGTGTGTGTACCTAGAGATAAACACAGCTGCTCTGAGGTAAACATCACACACAATGAAGAATGGAAGGCACCAGTGCAAAAATCCCAACAGTGCTGGAGAGAGTCCCCATCTCTACACCACCAAGGGGCCCCTCGGAGTTTAAGGTCAAACATAGAAGGGTGGATGATTCTAGCTCAGACGGTTCCTCTCCTGAGGGTGTTTAGATATCGTCTGTTGCTTAAATAAATGTGGTTTGGGATTTTGTTGATGCAAATCAAGGTCAACACCTGTGTATGAATCAGCTAGGTGGAATCTACCCAGAATGCCCAGGGCTAGGCAAACCACTTCCTGTGTAGTGGATGGGGTGGTCACCCAAAGTCTCCCCGGACTCCAGAGGTGTAGCACATCAAACACTGGTGCTGCATAGTTGAGCATTTGCAAGCTTTATGCCCCTGTGCGTGTGTGTGTGTGTGTGTGTGTGTGTGTGTATGTGTGTGTGTATGTGTGTGTATGTGTGTGTGTATGTGTGTGTGTGGTGTGTGTGTGGTGTGTGTGTGTGTAGTGTGCGTGCATTCATGTACACATATGTGCATGTACATGTATACTCCATATCATAGTCATGTTTTTCTCCATTTTTCCCTGCCTTATCTTTTGACCCAAGATCTCTCACTGAACCTGGAGCTCACCAGTTTGGCTGGCCAGGCTGGCCAGGGAGCCTTGTGATCCTGTCTCTCTCTAGCACTAGTACTCTAGGCACACATTGCTAAACCTGGTGTTTTCTGTGGGGTCTGGAGATCCAAACACAGTTCCTCATGTTTGCGCAACAAACACTACAAACTAAGCCTTCACTCCAGTGTGTCCTGTGTTTCTTTCCTTCTTTCTTCCTTCCTTCCTTCCTTCCTTCCTTCCTTTCTTTCTTTCTTTCTTTCTTTCTTTCTTTC
>NW_022196911.1:90630753-90639198 GCF_008632895.1 Mastomys coucha
GATTTGAACTCAGGACCTTCAGAAGAATAGTCAGTGCTCTTACCCGCTGAGCCATCTCACCAGCCCCCATCAAAGATTTTCTGTTTTGTTTTGTTTTTTGTTTTTTTCGAGACAGGGTTTCTCTGTGTAGCCCTGGCTGTCCTGGAATTCACCCTGTAGACCAGGCTGGCCTCGAACTCAGAAATCCGCCTGCCTCTGCCTCCCAAGTGCTGGGATTAAAGGCGTGCGCCACCGGCACCTTAATGAATATTTGATGCTAGCTCTTTGGGTGGTGAGGGTGGGGTTTGTTTGTTTATTTATTTATTTGAGTTTCCTCAAATTTATTATTTTCTTACAGTCGGTATTATTTGTGTGTTCACACATGCATGTGCCATGGCATGTGTATAAACACCACTTTCCCTTCAACTTTTTGGAAATGGCTCTCTCCTTCTATCCACATGGGTTCCAAGGATGGAACACAGGCTTGTAGGTGGGTGCCCTTACACACTGAACCAATTATCTAGCTTTACAACTATATATAATAAAGATTTGTTCATTTAATATATATGAATACACTGTAGCTGTCTTCAGACACAACAGAAGAGGGCACTGGATCCCATTATAGATGGTTGTGAGCCACCATGTGGTTGCTGGGAGTTGAACTCAGGACCTCTGGAAGAGCAGTCAGTGCTCTTAACCATTGAGCCATCTCTCCAGCCCACAATTATATATTTTCACAAAGAAAGCCATCCACCATTCAGCACAAACTATATGTCACATTTCCACCACTGTTGAAATCTGTCATGTATACACAAGCTTTGACAGACCCACACCCTGGTCCCACACACTAAGAAGCTTCCAAAGTTTATGCTGCCCTCGCTTTTCGCAGCTCCAACAATTCAATTATTTATTTTAGGAAAAAGCCAGAGCCATATGGAGGAGCAGCTTCCCCTATGGGTTCCCGTCCCTGGGTTGCCTCCTTCCTGGAGGAGGGTGACATTCTTTGCCAAATAAGTCTTGATTCCACTTGGAAGAGAGACTGTTTATAAACAGACAGCCTTCTGAGTGTTTCCCGGACTCCCACTGTTCTCAGATCTCACTTGGTCCTCTTTCTGCAGGAGTCTCCAGGTCACTCACATTCCAGGGCCCTCTCCTCCAGCTGGCAGCTGGGGGTTTGAGGCAAGGAGAGGTAGCCCCCACTTGCAGCTTTGCCAAGATGGATGGACCTGCCTTTGATAGCCTGGCCTGGCACCTTGTCCCATTCCCTTCTTGGTGGACCTTCCTGCTGCAGGTTGCTGCACAGGCCCAAAGCTCAGCAACCTCTCTCCTAGGTAACATTTTTCTGTTTGTTTTTGTTTTTTGTTTTTTGGGTTTTTTTTTGCTTTAAGATATGTATATATATATATATATATATATATATATATATGTATGTATGCATGCGTGTCATGCACATTCACATGCAGTGTTCAAGGAAGCCAGAAGAGAGAGTTGGATACCCAAAAACTGAAGTTACAGGCACCATGAGCCATTGGACAGGTTGCTAAGAGCTGAATGTGCTTTCTCTTGAATAGCAGTAAGCACTCTTAGTGGCTGAGCTATCTATCTCTCCAGCTCCATAATCTTCTGGTTTTTAAACAGTCACAGAGTTGTTTTGCTACTCTGTCCATAGAGGTTAACCTCACTTTTCATCCCAGTCACATAGTTACACAGCCACCGAACAGTCCTCTTCCAGAAACACAGTGGGCAGAGGAGCTAGATCAATGACCAGAGGGGTAGGAAGCCATTACACAGTCCCATCCCATCCTGAATTCCCAAGAGTCACTTCCAGTTTGGAAATTGAGACTCAGAGACCACGTTCCTTCTCAGAAGTGCCACAAGGCATATCCCATCCCATTCTGAGTTCTGGAAGCAGGCCTCCTGGCTCTTCCAATCCCAAATCTCCAATGTCTTAGCTAGCTAAGTCAGGGCCTTAGCTCTGTGCCTCTAGTCCTCACCTGCAAAGGAGTCACAGGTCGCAACAGTCACTGCAGGTTGTGCACCAGGAGAAGCCTGTTCGGCACAAGGCTTGGCCTCTGTTTGAATGCCAGCCGTTGGCAATCAGTATTCTCACTATATTCTTATTGGTTCTCAGGAACTCATAGGAGCTAGGAACAGGGAGTAGGGAACAGGGAGGCCTGAGCTGCTCCTCCACTCCTCTAAGTACCTCAGAAGGTTGATACTCACTCCTAGATTACTATGGCTAGGACAAGCCCTTGACCCCTGAACTGTGTCCCAGCTGTACTAATCACTTGCCTGGTGGAACAAAATATCTGACCAAAGCAACTTCAGGAAGGAGGGGTTTCTGTGGTTCATAGTTCAAGGGTACAAGCCATCAAGCTGGAGGAGGTATGGCGGGAGCTCGAGGCATCTGCAGTCGGGGAGCAGAGAGAGGAGGGTGCCGCTCAGCTTACCTTTCTCTTTCTATTTCAGTCCTGGACTCTTACGCATGGGATGGAGAAATCCAAATTTAGGGTGAACCTTCCAACCTCAGTTAATTCCATCTTCAAAACTCACAGTCATGGCCAGTGACGTGTTTCTAAAGTACTCCTAAATCCTGTCAAATTGACAATATCACACCAGACCTCTTTTTTAAACTCCTGGTTTGGGTACAGAAGGGGGAGAAATACTCCTTAAAAAAGATTTCAGTTTTGTCCTATATTAGGCTTTTTTTTTCTTTTTTTTTTTTTTAGAAAGATCTTATGTAACCCAGGCTAGCCTCTACCCTCCTATGTACCTGAGGATGACATTGAATTTCTGACCGTCTGCCTTCAGCTTCCGAATGCTGGAAATACAGACATGTACCATCATACCTGGTTGATGCCATGCTAGGGATGGCACCCAGGCTTTCATGCATGCTAGGTAAGTAATCTGACAACCAAGCTACATCCCAGCCCCAGGCAGGTGCTTTAAACATCACTGCAGTCTTCATACGCCATTCTCCTACATCCCCAGCCCCAGGCAGGTGCTTTAAACATCACTGCAGTCTTCATACGCCATTCTCCTCATTAAAAAAATTTTTTTGATAGAAACATAAAAATTTTCATTTTATATCTGGGATGTAGAACATTTGCTAAGCACATTAAGACCCTAGCTTTGATCCCTAGCAACACACACACACACACACACACACACACATGGCTGTCACTGCCATCTCCCCAGAACCTTTCCATCACCAGAAATGAAAGCCTGTGGGCACCTCCAGCCCCATCAACTTCAGATCCACCTTCTCTCTTCATGGATTCACCTCTTTGCAAAATTTTGTAAAAATGGAGTCAGGCAATACATGACCTCTCTATCTGTTAGCATGGTGTCCCCAAGGTGTAGCAGCAGCACAGCAGGAGACAATACCTCACCGCTTTGGATGAAATGGCATTCCACTGTTCAGCTGCTGATGCCATGCTGTATTATTTACTCATTGGAAGTGGGGAGCATCTTTCCCCTACTCTTTTAGCTATTATGAATAGCATGGCTGTGAATGCTTAGGGGCAAAACTAGGGGGAACCCCTGTTTTAAATTCTTAGTGAGGGTTTTACTGCTGTGGACAGACACCATGACCAAGGCAACTCTTATAAAGGACCACATTTAATTGGGACTGGCTTGCAGGTTCAGAGGTTCAGTCCGTTACCATCAAGGCAGGAACATGGCAGCATCCAGGCAGGCATGGTGCAGGAGGAGAGGAGGAGCTGAGAGTTCTACATCTTCATCTGAAGGCTGCTAGCAGAATACTGGCTTCCAGGGAGCCAGAATGGTCTTAAAATCCACACCCACAGTGCCACACCTACTCCAAAAAGGCCACATCTATTCAAACAGAGCTATACCTTCTAATAGTGCCACACCCTGGTCTGAGCATATACCAACCGTCACAAATTCCTTTTTTTTGATACAGACATAGGCATGGCGTTGCTTGGTCACATAGCTATTCTGCATTTATTATTTCCTAACCTGGGGACAATTAGGTCCTTCCTCACTGCCTGCATGGTCCCCAGCTCTTGGTACCAAGCTTACTTCTGGACTGCAATGGTTTGTCTCCTTTCTTCCAGGCTGTGAGCTATTGGTAGCAGACACTCTGCCCTCACTGTCAGCATGGCACCTGGCACACTGGTCATTCTTAGTCCATGTTCAGTTAGTTCATTTGCTCATTTATTAGTTATCTAGCTCAATGTCTTGAGACAGGGTCTCATTTTATAGCCCAGGCTGGCCCGGAACTCACTAGGTTGTTCAGGCAGGCCTTAAACTTATGACTCCTTCCTACCTTAACCACACCCAGCTCAAACCTACATTTTGTAAATGACTACATCACCCTGTACAGCCACCTGGGTAAATTTTCTTCCATGTGGTCTTTCTAGAGAGAAGTAAAGACACAGGGAAACCATGGGGCATTAGAAGCTTGAGTTGGCATGACAGTCCTCTCCACCAGTCATACTACCAACAAGGCTGAGTGCTCACTGGGTGCCAGCTCTTGGAAGAAACTCTCCCTGACTAGAAACACCTCCTGCAGAGCGGTGTTGCAAACGCCCCAAGAGATCTCCCACAGCTCAGCGGCCCTGAATTAGAACCTTCCCATACGACAGAAGAGCAAACCCAGCCTAATGCACATTGGAGGACCTCCAGGATCTCCCCCAGTCCTTTCAGTCTGTCAGCAAGCATTGATTGAGCATCTACAACCTGCTGGGCCCTGCACTCCTCGCACTCCTCTTAAATGAGTTCTCGACCCAAGGGACGCACGTGTCCTGCTTTTACAGACTGCTGAGTTTGATGGATGAAAAGAACATATGAACAAATGCTTATTCAAATAGAAACTGAATGCACTGGGCTAAATGTGACCAAAAGTGGGGATCCCAGGGTGTTGTAGGAAGAGAAATGCCAAGGGAGCCTCATCTAGATTGGGATCAGGGAGCGTATTCCTGGGGAACGAACATTTCAGGCTGAGCCTAATGGTAAACAGAAGTCGTTGAGCAGGAGGGCAGTGTGTGAGAGCAGAAGGGCGTTCTGGGAAGGCAGAGGACTTGAGCAAAGCTGAAGAGTGCCCGGGTGCCTCAAGTCAATGAGTTGACGGAGGCAGGGGGCAGGCCATGAGCTGAGGCTGGGAAGCGCATGGAGAGCTCGGGTTGGGGTCACATTGTACAGGGCTTTGGAGATTACGTTAAAGGTTTTGTCATTTATTCAAGAGGCCACGGGAGATCCTGTTCATTTTTATGTGTGCGTTCCCAAGGAGACTTAATAAAGTATCTCTGCCTGACCACTTGCTGAGTCTCCCCTTTAAGTTTCACGGGTTTTTTTAGAGTAGTTGCCCACTAATGGAGCCCCCAAGATGGCACCCACAGATCCTGGGAGTCGACTCCCAACTTTCCCATTCAGGGTTGGTCTGGGGTACCAACAGAATATGGTAATAATGGTCATACACATGATATGATAGGTCACAAAAGACTCCCGATTTTACTTCTCTTGAGTCATGAGCTGTTGGGAGCCCTATTATCACATCACCCAGGCAGCTTCCAGAAAGGCTCACGGTGAGATGCAGAGGTCCCCAGCCATCAGCCATGAAGGAGTCCAGAGTCCTCCAGATGTCTAATGGCCACAGCCTACTCCATAGCCAGACTAGGGCATCTTAAGAGACCTTCAGTCATGCAACCAGTCTCAGTTTAAGCCATCTGTCATAGCCAGGGTTTCTATTCCTGCACACAACATCATGACCAAGAAGCAAGCTGAGGAGGAAAGGGTTTATCCAGCTTATACTTCCCACATTGCTGTTGATCACCAGAGGAAGTCAGGACTGGAATTCAAGCAGGTCAGGAAGCAGGAGCTGATGCAGAGGCCATGGAGGGATGTTCCTTACTGGCTTGCTCCCTCTCTTGATGCAATAAATTCCTACATGTCCCTTCATGTATATGTGTTCTTGTGACAATGTACAAAACATTTATCTATTTATTAAGATTTATTTGTTTTTATTATTATTATTATTTTTTTTTTTTTTTGGTTTTTCGAGACAGGGTTTCTCTGAGTAGCCCTGGCTGACCCGGAACTCATTCTGTAGACCAGGCTGGCCTTGAACTCAGAAATCTGCCTGCCTCTGTCTCCCAAGTGCTGGGATTAAAGACATGTGCCACCACTGCCTGGCTTATTTATTTATTATATGTAATTACACTGTAGCTGTCTCCAGAAGAGGGTATCAGATCCCATTATGAATGGTTGTGAGCCACCAATCTGGGATTTGAACTTAGGACCTTTGGAAGAACAGTCAGTGCTCTTAACCACTGAGCCATCTCTCCAGTCCCTGTACAGAACCTTTAAATGGCACTTGTTTTGTCTCTAATTCCTGCCACCGATTTTTCAGGTGGCATGTTCAAGGTGTCCCACCTTTTCCTTTAGGGATCCCTCTCTGGGTGGCTTGTTTGCATGTTTTCTACTGAGTTATTGGTCTCTGCAGACATGAGTATAAATTATTATTGTTTTAAAACATAAACAATCACTATAACCTTATTAGTAGTGACCAAAACCAAACCAAAATGTTCATTGATAGGTGAAATGAATAGAGTTTGGCTTCTAGGAAGAGGGTGTCACTCAGCAGCCCAAGGCTGACCCAATCAATGCTCTAGACAGGCATGGTGGTGTACACTTTTAATCCTAGTACTCAAAAGGCAGAGGCAGGGAGATCTCTGAGAGTTAAAAGTTAGCTTGGTCTACATAGTAAGTTCCAGGAGAGCCAGGGCTATGTAGAAACCCTGTTTTCGGGCTGGTGAGATGGCAGTTGTTAAGAGTTCTGACTGAACTTCCAGAGGTCCTGAGTTCAAATTCCAACAACCACATGGTGGCTCATAACCATCTGTAATGAGATCTGATGCCCTCTTCTGGTGTGTCTGAAGACAGCTACAGTGTACTTACTTATAATAATAAATAAATCTTTGGGCCGGAGGGAGCAGGGTTGACTGGAGGGAGCAAAGGTCCTAAATTCAATTCCCAACAACCAGACAAAGGCTCACAATCATCTGAACAGTTACATATACATGAAAATAAATAAATAAATCTTTAAGAAAAAGATATTGCTTATCAAGTGTCAAGCATATCTCAATGAAGATAGATAGATTTACCTGATTTCAATATATATATACATATACATGTATATATATATATATATATATATATATATATATATATATATATATATATATATATATATATATATATATACATGCATGAGACTTACAGGCTGCTGTCCAGCTAATTCAACAATGGCTGACTGTGTCCAAGAATACAATAGTTGCTCAGTCCACCAGGCTGGATGTCTCAGCTGGTCTTTAGAATATGCTGGAATCCCAAAGAAGTAGGCTCTAAGGCCAGTGAAGGAATAGATGTGCTAGCAAGTCAAGGACAAGTGGGCCAAAGAGAAACTCCTTCCTCTAACAAGGCCACACCTCCTTCCTAATCCTTATCAAGTAGCACCACTCTCCAAAGACTAAACATTCAAATATGCGAGGCTATGAAAGCCATTCCTATTCAAACTACCACATGTTGATAATCATAAGATCATCTTATATCCACTGGGTATACTAGTGCATGTCTTATATTCCAGCACTTGGAAGGCAGAGGCAGGAGGATCTCTCTGAGTTCTAGGACAGCTTGCTCTATAAAGAGTCCCAGGTAGCCAAGGCTACACAGGAAGACCCTGTCTCAAAAACTAAACAAGGGGCTTAAGAGATAAGAGTGTTGGCTGTTTTTCTGGAGGACCTGGGGTTTGATTCCAAGCACCCACATGGAAGCTCACAACTAGCTCTAACTCCAGTTCCCAGGGTCTGATTCCCTCTTCTGGCCCCCATGGACACTGCGTACATGTGTTCCATGTAGGCACAGCACCCATACACATAAAATAAATGTAAAAAAAAATTACACTTTATATTCCATAAATGTCTCCATTTTGAAATTTAGAATTTTAAAATTATTCTTTTTTTGAAACCTATTTCATTTTTTCTATATGAGTGCTTTTGCTCGAATGAATCCATGTGCACCACATGTATGCCTGGTGACTACAGAGGTCAGAAGTCAGTGTTCACGCCTTTGGAACTGGAGTTACAGATGGCTGTGAGCTACCATGTGGGTGCTGACAACTGAAGTGGGACCTCAGCAAGAGCAACAAGTGCTCCAAACTGTTGTGCCATCTCTCCAGACCTTTGAAAAATAATTTGTAAGGGATGGGGATGGAGATCAGTGTGTAGAGGGCTTAGCCTGTAGAAGCCCTGGGTTCAGCAGCCCCCGCCCCCCCAGCATCACATGACCAAGGATGATGGCAAATGCCTGTAATCTCAGCACTCATGCAGAGGCAGGGAAATCAGTAGGTCTTTGGCTACAGAGCAGGTTTATAGCCTGCCCCAGGAAATGTGAGACTTTATCTCAACAACAACAATGAGACACACACACAGAGAGAGAGAGAGA
>NW_022196911.1:90639455-90664854 GCF_008632895.1 Mastomys coucha
GGGAGAGGGAGAGAGGGAAAGGGAGAGGGAGAGGGAGAGGGAGAGAGGGAGAGGGAGAGGGCTCTGAGTTTGAGTCCCAACAATTAAAAACAAAACCAAGTTATGTACCATGGCATACAACACCTTTAATCTCAGAACTTGGGAGGCAGAAGCAGGCAGATCTCTGAGTTCAAAGGCCTGGTCTACAGAGTGAGTTCTAGGATGGCCAAGGCTACACAGAGAAACCCTGTCTCAGCCTCTCTACCCCAACAAAATAAAATTGAAAGAAAGAAAAGAAAAATCAAAACAAAGAGGGTGTGGGTGTTGTGATCTAATTTTTGTAAAAATGTGCATGCAGATATATACAGAAAATATCAGGACAAGACACACAGCACACAGCACAGTATCTATTGCTTTCTTCTTGAAAGTGTCCTATACTATCTGAATTTCTCTCCAGTCAGTGTGTAGACAATTTATAATGTTGCTCCACCATACCAGCTCCAAAATCATGCTAACAGGGCTCTGAGGAGAGCTGTAGGCAGGGTATTCAAAACAAGCTCCTAACATTCTTTGCCTGGGGCCTTAGAAGGCACTAGCTCAGTGCATCTAGTGAATTCTGAGCCCCTGTCTTTTATTTATTATTTATCATCATCGTCGTCACCATCACCACCTTCATCATTGTTTTATTGTTTTGCCAAGCAGAGCACCATAACCAAGGCTTGTACCTTGTAAGTAGGCATTCTGCTACAGTCATATAACCAGCCCCTAAGCCCTGAAATTCTCCCAAGTCTCCTGGTGCCCCAGAGGCTGCTGCTGCTCCAAGGGTTTCACTGGAAACAAGGTTCAGAGGAATCCTGGATTTCAATCTCAGGGTTCTGGGAGCAGATCCTGACTTTGTCCCAAAAATATGACTTGGCTCAACCTTGGGAAATACACTTCTCTGCTTTAATCTTGGGTCTCTGTTTGTAGGGTGTGGAAACAGAGCTAGAATTGTTAAAATGACCCCTAGGGGCTGGAGAGATGATTCACAGGTTAGGAGCATTGTTGAATTTCCAGAGGACCTAGGCTGGATTCCCAGCACCTGGTGGCTCACAACCATTTGCAGTTCCAAGGGATCTGAGGGCCTCTTCTGGCCTCTTCATACACATGATACACAGACATACATGCAAGCAAAACACTCATACACATAAAACACTAAAATTTTTAAAAGAACAAATTTAAAAAGGAAAGAAAACCAATACTTAAAAAATAAAATAAATGCTTGGTGTGGTGGTACACACCTCTGATCCCAGTGCTCAAGAGGCAGAGACAAGTGGACCACTGTAAGTTCAAGGCCAGCCTGGCTTACATAGTGACTTTCAGGACAGCCAGAGCCACATCATGAGACTCTGAAAACAAAACAAAATAAATCCGGGTGGTGGTAGTGCATGCCTCCACAGGTGGAGCTCTGAGTTTGTCTACAGGGGGAGTTCCAGGACAGCCAGGGCCACATAGAGAAACCTTGTCTAGAGAAACATAAATAAATGAGTAAATGAATGAATGAATAGATAAATAACCCGGCCTTCTTTTTTAGGTCATTCTCCTGGGTTCCTCCCCAGAGGCTCACTTACCGCCGCTGTTTTTATAGCTCTCTATGGCTGTGTCACTGTCATTCCTATTACCACCAGCAGATGGCGGTAGAGGATCAGGAGAGTCCCGGAGGGACTTCTAGCTGTTTCCTTGATTGGTGGGTATTTGTTATTTAATATGGTTATTATTTATTTGATATATTTTTGCCTGTAAGATTAGTCTGTACACAACATGTGGGCATGGTACCTTCAGAGGCCAGAAGATGGAGTTGGATCCAATAGGTGGGCATTTGTAAAGTGTGTGTGTGTGTGTGTGTGTGTGTGTGTGTATACACGCACGCACGCCAAGGATTAAAAACAGGGTCTCTCTCAACCAGGCAAGCCCTCTACTATTGAACTACATTCCCAATCCTGTAAAAAAATATTTTAATTTTGCTGGGCAATGGTGGTGCACGTCTTTAATCCCAGCACTTGGGAGGCAGAGGCAGGCAGATTTCTGAGTTCGAGGCCAGCCTGGTCTACAGAGTGAGTTCCAGGACAGCCAAGGTTACACAGAGAAACCCTGTCTCAAAAAATCAGAACCAAAAAAAACCAATTTTTTGTTTTTAATCTGAGAGTCCACTAAGTTGCTGAGGCTGGCCTTGAACTGTGATTTCTGCTTCAGCTCACTAGAAGCTGGAATTTCAGGTATGTGTATCAATCCGTAAGCCTGACTTCTTTTCCTTCCTCTCACTCATCCCGGACAGAGTTTCGCTATGCACCGACACTGTCCTCCAACTCTTGGTTCATCCCCTGGGTAGCTGGGGTTTCACACACGCACCACTAGCTACTTGCAAACATTTTAAGCTCTTGTTTAGCAGGTTCCAAGACAAACTGCACCATTTCAAATTCCCATTTGTTTTACTTGCGTAGGAGCTAGACTCCAGCATTTCGGTGTTATGCCACGGGCAGAGAGCTCAGAGCTGAAAATAGGCCATTGTGCGGCACCACAGTACATGTCTGCTGGGAGCAAATATTCTTGGTATCGCAAAAAGAAACACATGAACAAAGGGAAAGAAACTCAGCAAGGCCCTTGTTTTTTGTGAAAAGGGCACTGCGCAGCGGAAACCAGGTTGGCCAGCACACCGAGGCAGGAAGTTTCCAGTAGCTTTTGTCCTAAGGCAGGTGATAACTTGTTTCTTTTCTCATTGGCAGGGGTCTGACCTCACAGCTTTTTGGGATTGGCTAGTTTTAATAGACTTGGCAGCCAGGGTTGGGGGTGGAGGCCTTTAATCCCTGTATAGACGTGGGGAGTGAGGAGTCCTCCGAGACTTCAAGGACAATTTGGTAGCTGCATATCGATCTCCAGGACTGCATCCAAAAAAGGAACCGGAGGAGGAGGAGGAGGGGGAGGACAGAGAGGGGGAGGAAGGAGAGGAGGAGGAGGAGGAGGAGGAGGAGGAGAAAGGGCTTTTCATAAACAAAATTTCTTCCAGGATTTGGACTTTTTGTTTTGTATTTTGTTTGTTTGTTTTTTGAGACAGGGTCTCTGGGTCGTTCTGGCTGTCCTGGAATTGTCTTTGTAGACTAGGCTATCCTCAAACTCACAGGGATCCCCCTGCTTCTGCCTCCCGTGCTGGGCCTCGTGCATGCACCACCACAGCCCCCTCTGACTTTTTACTTTAGTTACTTATTTACTGTTTGCTTGGTTTGGGTTAGGGAGATTCAAAAACTCAAATTTCTTTGCATAGAAGTTTTACACAGCGGGGGTTTATGGAATACTGGTTCTCAGTGGGGTAGCCACCTTTGACAGAAAAAAAAAAGCTCATTTATCAATATGTCTTTTATCCCATCACTTAGGAAGCTGCGACTGGAGGATCAAGAGTTTACGGCCCACTTGGGCCTTGTAGAGATTCTGTCTCAAAAGGTAAAACTGAGCAGGATGGTGCAGTCTTTAATCCCAGCACTGGGGAGGCAGTGGCAGCTGGATCTCTGTGGGGTTTGAGATCCAGTCTCAAGAGCAACAGTGAATAAATAAATAAATAAATAAATAAATAAATAAATAAATAAAAATTCAGAAGCCCTACAAAAGCCTTACCCGGCACTTGGATCACTCTCGGGCACTGATTTCAGAGTTCAACTCTGTGAAAGTAAAACGTGAAGTACGCTGGGTTTTAGAACCATGAAGAAGAGCCAGCCAGCCTCAGGCCTCAACTGAACCCACCTGTTTCTTTTCAGCCGAGGTGGGGTAGAATCCTATTTTACACACGTGGAGATAGATCTGTTGAGGCTGGCTTCATGGCAAGGTCCTCATCTTGTCAAGAGACAGGGTAGGGGCTCAGGGAGTGACCGCCACTGCCTCCCCGCTGAGTGATCCTGGTTTATTGTCAGGCTGTAGACACCTTCCCACAAGGGGGCAGTGTTTGCTTCCTTGGTTCTCCTGTCCCAGGGCCTAACTGAACAAGAGTGTGTGTGTATTAAGGTGACCTGGGGCCAGCATGGTCAGTGGACTCTAGAATGTCAGATATTGGACCCAGACAGACCACTGGCTTGCTGAGGGCTGAAGAAAACAGAAAACTTAGCATTTTTAATGTCGGGGTTGGAACCAGAGCCTGTCTATGCTAGGCAAGTGCTCTACCACTGAGCTACTCGGCCCCAATTGGGAAATTAATTCACCGAGGCTGAGAGAAACCACTCATAGGCTTCTGTTTGCTCCTGCTGTCCCTCGGTCTATGTCACACGTCTTCATCTCTGAGGTGGCCTCAAGTCCTGCTGAGGTTCTTCATGGTGTGCATCACCCGCTAACACACCACATACCTGTTCATTACACTTGAACACTTGACTTATTTCTGTGGGTCCTGTGTTGCTATGATTGTAGTTCTTATCTTTTTTTTTATTTTTTATTTTTTTTTTTTTTTTGGTTTTTCGAGACAGGGTTTCTCTGTGTAGCTCTGGCTGTCCTGGAACTCACTCTGTAGACCAGGCTGGCTTCGAACTCAGAAATCTGCCTGCTTCTGCCTCCCAAGTGCTGGGATTAAAGGCGTGCGCCACCACCGCCCAGCTGTAGTTCTTGTCTTGAACACAAGGTCTGCTTTCTTCATTGCTGTGCCTGCAAAGCCTAAGGGAATGACTGTAGGAACGCAGTACTAGCCAGGCAGTGGTGGCACATGTCTTTAATCCCAGCACTTGGGAGGCAGAGGCTGGTAGATCTCTGTGAGTTGGAGGCCAATGTGGTCTACAGAGTGAGTTCCAGGACAGCCAGGGCTATGTGGAAATGCCCTGTCTCAAAAAACTCAAAAAAGGTGAGGGGGTAGGGGGGAGAGAACTCAATACTGGATAAATGAGTGAATGCATGAATGGATGCATGAATGAGTGAATGAACGCATGAATGAATGAGTGAGTGAACACATGAATGAACACACAAACTACCTTCATTGGCTACAAGTCATACATGGACTGGACTTACAAGGTAAATACTGCCTCATGGATGAGTGAAAGTCAGGCCCTGACATGTAGAGATGTGAGATCAACCATGACAGGCACTGTACCAAGACGTGACAACACTGAAGAAAGCATGCAACATGCCAGCACACACATGTAGCAAGTGATGGGATGTACCACACATACAATGGAGATATTCAGGCAGTCCAGGTGAGGGGCACTTCCCACTCACCACCTGTGGGACTCCCCAAGCCCTTTCAGTAATCTGCAGAGGCACAGATTCACTTTGTATTCTGATTGATTGCCCTGGGTGTGAATCAAGCTGGCTTCAATTCACAGAGATCGGGCTGCCTCCACCCTCTGGGTACTGGGATTAAAGGTGTGGTGGGGGCATCTTTGGGTTCGGTTCACCTCAAACAGTGCTTGCTTTCCTTGGTCATTCTAGCTAAAGATTTGCTAATTTGTTTGTTTGTTTACTTACTGTGGTTTTATTGTCATTGCTGTTGTTTTGAGATAGGGTCTCTCTGTGTAGCCCTGGCTGTCCTGGAACTCACTGTGTAGACCAGGCTGGCCTTGAACTCAGAGATCCACCTGCCTCTGACTCCCAAGTGCTGGGATTAAAGGCACACTCCTATTTTTGTTTTGCTTTTCTAGTCTGTCCCACTTCTGCTCTGATCCTATTTCCTTCCACTAATTTTGGACTTTTTTCCCTTCTTCAAATCCTGGGCTCCAGGATCCTTCTGTCTCAGCCCACACCGTGCTGGGACAGTCAGTTTGCTCCTTGTTCTGTTCCTGAAGGTGTGATGTCAAGCTGTTTATTTGCGATTCTCCTTCACTTATGATGTTTATTGTTCCATAATCTAGAACCTGGATAGCAGTAAATGGCTCTTGCCTCAGCTCAAATATTTTCATTTCTGCAGTTCTGGGGATGGACCCAAGATCTCAAAGGCCAGGTAAACACACTTCTGCCTCTGGTTACATCCAAAGCTGATTTATAAATTTTGACATGGCCGGGCAGTGGTGGCGCACGCCTTTAATCCCAGCACTTGGGAGGCAGAGGCAGGCGGATTTCTGAGTTCGAGGCCAGCTTGGTCTACAGAGTGAGTTCCAGGACAGCCAAGGCTACACAGAGAAACCCTGTCTCAAAAAAAAAAAAAAAAAAAACAAGGAAAAAAAACTGTGACATGTTTATTTTTGTTAATCTGTGAACACTTATTTTTTTCATTGTTGTTGTTGTTTTCTTTTTGTGATTTTTGGTTTTTGAGACACAGTCTCCCTATGTAGCCCTGGCTATCCTGGAACGTACTCTGTAGACCAGGTTGGCCTCAAACTCAGAGATCCACCTGCTAAGATTAAAGTCTGTTTTTGCTCCTTCAGAATATTTAGTAGTCAAGATTGGGGATAAAGTCAGTTGGCACACACAACTCTGCCTTTGACCCCCAGCACTGAATGCGCTAGATGTGGTGGCACAGGCCGCTAATCCCACCATTTGGGAGGCTCCAGAGCTGTAGACCAGCCTGGTGTGCTGTAGTGGCTCATGAGTTTAATCACTCAGGAGGCAGAGGCAGGGGGCTCTCTGAATTTATTTTATGTATATGAGTACACTGTAGCTGTCTTCAGACACACCAGAAGAGAGCACCGGATCCCATTCTAGATGATTGTGAGTCACTATGTGGTTGCTGGGAATTGAACTCAGGGCCTCTGGAAGAGCAATCGGTGCTCTTAAGGGCTCCCTGAATTTAAGGCCAGCTTCCTACAAAGGGAGTTCTCTTGACTACCAGGGATGGTCAGTTTCAAACTGGAGACAAAGGGCTGAGGTGCCTATTTAACATATCAAAGGGGACCTGGCCTCCAGGTTCTCCCATCATCCCTCAGTCCCTACCTGTCACCCAACCCCTACCCAGAATTTTACAGCCCAGCGGCTGGGCCTTCTGCAAGAGGCTCTTCCTTCTGTAGTACATTTTGATTACCTGCCCCTTTTTGAACCTTTGACCTCCTAGCTATTGTACTTGGCTTTTTTCTCTTCCCCTCCTCCTCTCCCCACAAGGCTCAGGACCCTCACTACTCTGGACTCATTTGTCCCCCTCTGGCTACACTCTCCCATATATCTATAATAAACTTTCTCCTCCACCATACCTAGGAATAGTCATGCCCTTCCTTCTTTCTTCCTTCCTTTCTCCCTTTCTTTCTTTCTTTCTTTTTTTAAGATTTATTTATTATTATACATAAACACCCTGTAACTGTCTTCAGACACACCAGCAGAGGGTGCTAGATCTCATTATGGGTGGTTGTGAGCCACCATGTGGTTGCTGGGATTTGAACTCAGGACCTTCAGAAGAGCAGTCAGTGCTCTTACCCACTGAGCCATCTCACCAGCCATCTTTCTTTCTTTCCTTCTTTCTTTCTTTCTTTCTTTCTTCATTCAAAAGCTAAACAGAAAAGCCCTGTTTCAAAAAACAATAACAACAACAACAACAACAACAACAACAAAAGGTTTGGGGTGGGGCACATGGCTTTGATTCCATCACCCTTGGGAGGCAGAGGCAGGTGAATTTCTGTCAGTTAGAGCCAGCCTGGTCTACATAGGGAGTTCCAGGACAGCCAGGACTACATAGTGAGACCCTGTTTAAAAAGCTAAAGGAAGGGCTGGTGAGGTGGCTCCGCAGTTAAGAGTACTGACTGTTCTTCCAAAGGTCATGAGTTCAAATCCCAGAAATCACATGGTGGCTCACAACCCTCTATCCAGCTACAGTGTACTCATACACATAAAATAATAAATAAAATCTTTAAAAAAGGGGCTGGTGAGATGGCTCAGCGGGTAAGAGCACTGATTGTTCTTCTAAAGGTCATGAGTTCAAATCCCAGCAACCACATGGTGGCTCACAACCACCCATAATGAGATCTGATGCCCTCTTCTGGTGCATCTGAAGACAGCTACAGTGTACTAATAATAAATAAATAATAAATAAATCTTTTAAAAAAAATCTTAAAAAAAAAAAAAGAAAAAGAAAAAGAAAGAAAAAAATCTAGGGCCTGATTATGGCTTGGTGTTTTTTTTTTTTGGTTAGTATCAGAATTTTGAGTTAAGAGAATCTTCAGAGTGGTCTGCAGACTAGATAACAGGATCCGCTGGGACTCAAGGGAAAGGAGGAGAAGCCATGATGTAGATGGGTCCTGGGCCTGTCGGGTAACCCAACCCACACATATTGTATGGACTGGCTATGAAGGTGTGTCCCTGTATTAATTGTTAATCACTGTGCTGGTGTTCCCAGGCTGATAGGATATGTAAATGTCACTTTCTCAAAGAAGCCAGAAAGAAAGGCAAGCCACCATAGGAGAGGAATCTCTCCCACTAGGCTAACTTTTTTGTATGGGTGAGAGGGGTGTGTATTTGAGAAAAAAGTGCTGGCTGCTGAAGCTGGGGCAGAAGAGAACAAGAGAGGAGGAAGAGGCAGAGGGACAGAGACAGAATGGGAGCAGGGCAGAGAGGGTAGCCATGAGGTGACAGGGCACTCAGGTCGAGTTAGATGGACTAGCTGCCCCAGCAAACGAACTTATACTGTACCAAACCGATCTATACTATGCAGATGTCCCCGTGGCTCTCTTCTCAAACCACAAGTGGGACCCCCCCCCCAAAAAAAGCCTCACACTAAGGGCCCTTCCAAATGCTTCAAGTGCGACAGCTAGGGATGGTTCAGCCCATCATGCCATGCTCTGACGAGAGGCTGGACATTGCTTGGGCCTGGGCTTTGAGGCTGCCTCCCCAGGTTCCCTGCAGCGGTGCCTGCCATTGATGTCTGGCTAGGACATGTCAGGACTAGAGCCCGTGGTTTCTGTGCATTTCCTGGGTGGTGGCCATGACAGACAATCGGCCTGACCTGGGTGAACGCCTAGTAAGCATTTAGCCGCTGTTGAGTACCTCAGCGTCCTCCTCCTATTGGACACAATCCTCTCATGGGGTTGCAAAAGCTGCCTGTGGTGAGTCAGGCCTTGGGGCTGTGGAGGTGGGGAGACCTGCTTGCCCATGGTGGATGGGACCGTTCCCTGGCTGAGATCCCGGGCTGTCTGCAGTGCTGCCTGCGTTCATTGCTCTCCCTGTTTAACCCAGATGCAGTGTGGCCAGCATCTTCAGACCCCTGCTACCTTGACTACCACTATGATGCCTCAAACAGTGAAGCCAAAGATACCCATCTTTCTCTGAGCTGCTTTTGCTAGGAAGTTCTATCCTAACAGAAAAAAATAGCTATGATATCAGGCCAGTGTCTGAAGGACCTATTACACCTCTCTGTGGCCCTGGGTTTTCAGGATGACTTGTGGCAGCCCTGCTGGTGTGCTGGGGCACTGTGGGGACCTAGAAGGAGGGGCTGGGTCTAGCAAGTAAAGGAGTTGGGAGCAAGAGAGGTCAGGTGGTGTCAGGTGCGGGAGCTAAGGGTACCTGCAGGGAACCGCACACTTCTGCAGACAAGACACCTGGCCTCTTCCATAAGCCATCTGATTTCTGTTAAAAAAAGGAACGTCGAACCCTGAGGTCAGCTAGCGGTGGGAGTCCACAGGCAGTGAGCACCTGCGTGGGTCTCTCATCTCTTTTCATCTGTCCTTAGGAAGATGTTTATTGGCTCCATTTCCTGGGAATCCTGCCTGAAGGTTTTGCAAAAGAGATAAAGACCCACTTTCCTGCTGTCTTTCTTGTGTGAGAGCAGGGTCACAGATGGAGTGTTCCGTCCTGCCTCGCCGCACAAGGTGGACATTATTCTCCGTTTCCTGTGCCAACACGCAGGTCCCGGGTCTCCGGTTGTACTTCCATGGTTACTTTTTGTTTTGTTTTGCTTTTTTCCTCTTTTGTTTTGTTGCTAGGAGGAGGTCTGGTTTAATCTGTAACCTCCAGACCTTAGGAGAACCCCAGACCTTAGCACAACACACTCCATGATGGGAGCATCGGTCAGGCTGTGGACAGCACTGCCTGCCAAAACTAAAACAAAGGCCCAATCCATCAAAGTCTATATAATTCTGGAAAAGTCTCAGAGTGACCAGCCTTGCTTTCTAGCTTCTGTAGTTCTACTTCTAGCTGATTGTTCTTATTAACTGAAGCCTATCAACCCAGAACATGATTGTTGTATTTAAAAGCTCTCCCTGAGAAAGGCTCTTTGCTATACCGAGCTAGCTGGTGGCTAATAAAGACTTCTATTGGCTTAAACTGTGTCTGAGCCAGCTTCTCCTCACAGCATTTCTGGAGGTTCCCCCCGAGATCTCAGAGACCAGAACTTGAGACATTGAGGCCTCAGAGCCCCTTGGAGTGAGAAAGAACATGGTGGTCAAGGGACTTCTACAGGGGGTGCAACCTGAGAAGCTCTGGGTCCCAGGACTCCCTCCGATCAAGCGATGCCTGATGTTATAGAGGGGTCTGGCATCTCCACCCCAAAAGGAAACAAATTAAAAAGGCGCCTGGTCTGTCACCTCCGAGGTAAATCTGGTTAAGAAGCCTTCTGTTTGGATGCTGTGCTGGCTGGTTTTGTGTGTCAGCTTGACACAAGCTGGAGTTATCACAGAGAAAGGAGCCTCCCTTGAGGAAATGCCTCCATGAGATCCAGCTGTAAGGCATTTTCTCAGTTGGTGATCAAGGATAGAGGGCCCATTGTGAGTGGTGCCATTCCTGGCCTGGTAGTCCTGGGTTCTATAAGAGAGCAGGCTGAGCAAGCCAGGGGAAGCAAGCCAGTAAGGAACATCCCTCCATGGCCTCTGCATCAGCTCCTGCTTCCTGACCTGCTTGAGTTCCAGTCCTGACTTCCTCTGGTGATCAACAGCAATGTGGAAGTAAGCTGAATAAACCCTTTCCTCCCCAACTTGCTTCTTGGTCATGATGTTGTGCAGGAATAGAAACCCTGAGTAAGAGATACATAGGAGATGTTGAAGGGACTGCTGATCCAGCAGCTGGGGTCCATGTGAGATGTTACTGGATCCCTTGTGTGGTGGCCACTCTTGGTTGTCTTTACTGTGTCTTTGTGTGTCTGTGTATCTGTATGTCTTTCTTTCTTTTTTAAAAAAAATATTTATTTATTTATTTATTTATTTATTTATTTTATGTGTATGAGTATGCTATCTTCATGCTCCAGAGGAGATCATCAGATCTCATTACAGATGGTTGTGAGGCACCATGTGGTTGCTGAGAATTGAACTCAGGACCTCTGGAAGAGCAGTCATTGCTCTTAACTGCTGAACCATCTCTCCAGCCCCATCTGCATGTCTTTCTGTGTTTCTGTCAGTTCTGTTTGCCTGTATCAACCAGTGGCTTTCTCTGGTGTGAGAACCCCCTGGATTAAAACCTGTGCCCCTGCCAGGTGGTGGTGGCGGTGCATGCCTTTAATCCCAGCACTTGGGAGGCAGAGGCAGGCAGATTTCTGAGTTTGAGGCCAGTCTGGTCTACAGAGTGAGTTCCAGGACATCCAGGGTTACACAGAGAAACCCTGTCTCAAAAAACCAAGAAACACACACACACACACACACACCAAAAACAAAAAGAACAAAAAGCCTGCCCATGGGCTGGGCAGGGGGAATGTTGCAGGGGATTATTGCCAGTCAATGCAGCCTGGGCAGAACAGATTTTCCCTTCTGTCCAATACTGACCAAGGAGACTTTAAGCAATTTCACAAGGTACATTAGAAAGAGTAAAGACAGCTGCTAAAATTGATTTCCCTTGCCACCCAGTCGGCTCCAAATATTAGAAAAAGAAGTTATAAAAGTTAGAAAAATGTCAAGGTCTGAGTAGATCCCAGGTGCTAGAGGTCACTTATAAGGGTGTACAGCTACAGAGCACTGACTGGGATTCATCTTTCCCATAAACTGAAAGCCGAGGTCACCTTCTCTGATGATGAGCCCCAGCAAAGTGTTGGTGTCTAACCCTCTCTGTCAGACTAAACCAACCGCCCAGGACTCACCCAAGGCCAGGTGCCTATAATTGTTGGACTAACCAGTTCAGCTACCTCCATCCAGATTAAACAATACCCAGTGATCCTGGGAACGCAAGGGGAAATCTCAGTCCATATTACCTAGGTTGAAGAGACTGGCATCGTGGAGCTCTGCCGGTCACCCTGCAATCCGCCTCACCTGCCTGTGAAGAAACCCGGGCCCTCTGCTTCTCACGAGTCTGATTCTTCCAGAGAAACAGATGCACGCTGTTTCAGACCTGAAAGATTTTTTTTTTCAGCCACCTAGTGACAAGAGGCGAGTCAACCCATCCTTACCTTTAAATGGACAAACCCAGTGGGAGGTTCCAGTGGACAACATGCTTGGACCAGGTTACCCCAGGATTGAAAGACACTAAATGAAGACTTCCTGCCCTTCCATCAGAAGTTTCCTGGGAAATAGATTATCAGAGCGCCACTGAAGACTGCTGTACAGACCTTGGGCTACAAAATCTCAGCTAAGCAAGGCCAGCTTTGTACATCAGAGCCTACCTATCTTGGCTACCAGCTGAGGGAAGTCAAAGGGGATAGGATTACTTCATCCTTCAGATCCCAACTCTAAAGACAAAGAGAAAGGTTTAAGAGTTCCCAGAGGCAGCTGGGCATTGCTGCTTCTGAATAACAGAGTTTCTGGTATTACCAATGCCTCTATATACCAACATGGGAAGCCGGCACTGTACCGGTAGGCTGGCTTTGTGTGTCAATTCGACACAAACTGGAATTATCACAGAGAGAGGAACTTCAGGTGAGGAAATGCCTCCATGAGATCCAGCTCTTAGGCGTTTTCTCAATTACTGATCAAGTGGGGAGGGCCCATTGTGGGTGGTGCCATCCCTGGGCTGGAAGTCTTGGGTTCTATAAGAGAGCAGGCTGAGCAAGCCAGGAGAAGCAAGCCAGTAAGGAACATCCCTCCATGGCCTCTGCATCAGCTCCTGCTTCCTGACCTGCTTGAGTTCCAGTCCTGACTTCCTTTGGTGATGAACAGCAATGTGGAAGAGTAAGCTGAATAAACCCTTTCCTCCCCAGCTTTCTTCTCGGTCGTGATGTTTGTGCAGGAATAGAAACCCTGACTAAGACAGGCACTAAGCCCCTAATTTGGGTGAGACTAAACCAAAGACAAAGGGGGTTTTAACCTAAGCTTTGGAGCCATGGAAATGCCCTGTGACATACCTGTCCAAATGATAGGACCCTGCAGCCACAGGATGACCCACCTGTGGTAGCTACTGCTAGTTTAATGGAGGAAAGCAAACAAGTTACCTCTGGATTGAGACCTTATACTAGAAGCACCCCACAGCATGGCTGCTGCCCTCCTCTGAGGACCACAAGGACACTGGCTGTCACTGACTGTGATCCAGTACAGTCCTACTCTTTCCTGATCTACCCTTGAATCCAGTTTGCAACACCCACTGCCATCAATCCTGCTACCCTCTCGCCTGGTGATGCAGGTGCTCATCCATGACTGTTGAGGTGGAAGATGAAACTAGGGCCACCGGAGACGCAGTAGCTACTTTAATGGAAACAATTTGGGCCCAAGCCAGGTACCTCAGCTTAGAGAGCAGAACTGATTGCTCTGACTCATGGACCAACACTCAGTATGCTTCTAGTACCAGGCATGTCTACAATATGATTTGTAGAGAAAGAGGGCTCCTCATCACTAGGAAAAAGAACATAAAAAAAAAAAAAATTGGCTCTCCTAGAGGTCATTTGGCTTTCCTTACAACTGCTGGGTTGCTGACATGCCTGCCTGACAAATGGCCCTAAGGCCAGTGGGGCCTACTGATACTCTGATAATATACCTCGACCAAGCGCTGCCTCGGGCTCTACATGAAAAGGAGAAAATGACAGCTTAAACCCACAGGTTGATGGAGGACACCAGAGGGAAAGGTCATTCCCCCAAAAACAGTTGGCAGGACTCTGGGAACCAACGTTCACCAGGCTACTGGGTGGCTTAGACCAAGGTATGTTCTATCTAGGCTGGACAGCCTATGGCGAGATGTCCCGGCCAGATGCCAGGTTTGTGCACAAGTGAATCCAAAACAGAGAGCAAGTCCTTACCCAGGAAGGGGTCCAAGTGGGGGACCAACATCCCTAGGAACTCTGGAAAAACTAACTTTGTCAAGATCTGGCCTGCTAGAGGAGGCTAAAAGTATTTGGCAATTTTTTTGTTTTTGTTTTTGTTTTTCAAGACAGGGTTTCTCTGGGTAGTCCTGGCTGTCCTGGAACTCACTCTGTAGACCAGGCTGGCCTTGAACTCAGAAATCCACCTGCTTCTGCCTCCCAAGTGCTGGGATTAAAGGCGTGCGCCACCACTGCCTGGCTTATTTGGCAATTCTTAAAGATACCTTTTCCAGGTGGGTACAAATGTTCCTCACCTGGACTGAAACTGCTCAAACAGTAGCTAAAAAGCTCCTCTGGGACGGGTCCCTTGATTTAGCCTCCCCCTAGCAACGGGGTCCAACAATGACCTGGGTTTCATAGCCAACCCTTTTTAATTAATAGCTAAAGCTTTAGACATAGATTGAAAACATCATTGTACATAGAGATCTCAGAGTTATGGATAGGTAAGAAGAATATACAGGACTTAACAAACTGTCAGTAGAGTCTACCAAAGGATGGATAGTGTCCTTGCTTTGCTTTGCTCTGCTTGCTTTGGGCTGCATCCCATATAGAGGGGGATTTATTTCCTATGAGATTATGTTTGGAAGACCTTCCTAACTGCTTCACAGGCTCAGAAAGTGATGCTGGCAGAATCCCCTGCTAGTGCGACTACAGACCAGCAACCAAGATTCCACCCTGCCCTTGGCTTGCTGATGCCCACTGTAAGTGTCTGCTTGTATGGGGAAACGGAGATCTACGTGAATTTATCTTCTCAGATAGGAATATGGAGTTTACAATTCTATATATGCCCTGTGGCTGGACCCCTTGGTTGCAAAAAAACTAGGGAGTTTGAGAGTTTTCATTGCAAAAGTTGCGACTTCCTACACCTGCCTGGTATCTGCTTGTTGAGAGGACTGGGCTGCAGCTGTTGGTTCATGCCTGGTGTCTGCCTGCCTAGAGGACTGGGCTGCAGCTGCTGAGTCACATTTGGTGTTTGCTGCCCAAGAAGGTCAAACTCACCCCCGAAAATCTATTGCTCAACAGGTCCACTTCCCCCTTTTCCTACTAACTTTTCTCTTGCACTACCTCCGCTGGGTGGTAGACTAGAGGAGAGGTTGAACTCTTATTAAATGTAGGTTACAAAGGATTTCTGCCTATGTCACTGGGAAATTTATGACTTGAATCTAGCCTACAGTCGTTGAACTCAGCCATAGGGAGGCCAGGGCTCTCTCTGCATCTACTGTTTCAACTGGAAAGTGAAGGCATGCTGGGCAGTGGTGGCACATGCCTTTAATCCCAGCACTTGGGAGGCAGAGGCAGGCAGATTTCTGAGTTCGAGGCCAGCCTGGTCTACAGAGTGAGTTCCAGGACAGCCAGGGCTACACAGAGAAACCCTGTCTTGAAAACAACAACAACAACAAAAGAGTTCTTTGGAAAGTCAGTTGTGTTGGATGGTGTTTCGTTCCTACAAACACATGAAGGAGTGCTTTCCTGATGTAGACACAGGTGAAAGGCTAAGGCCAAATCATGAAGGAACATTTCGCTGAAACAGAAACAGGAGAAAGGATGTTCTGCTAAAATAAACATATAAAAGGACACATGATGAAGGGTTCTTTGCTAAAAACAAGCATTTAGTAGTCTGCCTTATATTTCATAGTTGAGGTCAATTTGTTTGGACTCTGAGGACTCAGGCTGACAGGATGCACGTGCTAAGGCACGTGGAGGACAAGTGGTGTTTGGAGGGGATAAATACGACCGGACGGAATGATGGAGACAGAGCTCGGCTTGCTGGTACAGCTAGCTGTGCGATGCTTGTGGGTCTCCAGTCTTCACTGTTCTTCGATTCCCTGAGAAAAGCACAGCCAAAAACTTCTGGTGTTCCTGCTGGTCCCTGCTGCTGACTCGAGGCCTAGCTGACTCGGCTAGGTCATGCCACTGCTGTTGCTAACCCTACTCTATGGAACTGGACTATTGGTGTATCTGTGAAGTGTTTGCAAAGGATCACACTGCTGCTGCTGCCTGCTAACCTATGAACTGAACTGCCAATTTCCAGACAACACAGATGGGGGTTGCTCCAAAGAACCTTTCTAAACAGGTCCAGTTCCCCCATATCCTTTCTTTTCCACTCCCTCTGGTAGGTGGTGGGCCACAAGAGAAGATAAAGAGTTTAAGAACCATCATTGAAAATAGGATTTGAGCAGGACAGTGGTGGCGCATGCCTTTAATCCCAGCACTTGGGAGGCAGAGGCAGGTGGATTTCTGAGTTCGAGGCCAGCCTGGTCTACAGAGTGAGTTCCAGGACAGCCAGGGCTATACAGAGAAACCCTGTCTCGAAACACAAAAACAAACAAACAAACAAAAACAAAACAATAGGATTTGAAAACATTAAGTTACAAGTCTCCACAGGAAGTTTTCTGTCAAAATGGCAGGAAACCACTCACATTTGGATTCAGCCATTCACCCAGAGCAGCTAGCACACAAGAGTTTCCTCAAGTGGGTAAAATTAAAATACATTCCCAGCCGAGCAAAGTAGTGCATGCTTGTGATCCCAGCTCTCAGGAGGTAGTGGCAGGAGAATCCCATGAGCACAGGCCCTAACACAGGCAATACTGGGAGACCTCATCTTTAAAGAAGAGGAATTGTAGGGCTAGGGGGATAGCTCAGTTGGTAAGTGCTTGCCTTCAAGTATGTGGACCTGAGCACAGGCCTCAGACACATAGAAAAATCCCAGGACTTCTGGAGCTTGTTGGCCAGCCATCCTGATCGACTTGCCCAAGGCTCCAGACCAGAGAGATATACACTGTTACAGAAAGATGGGCAGAGCCTGAAAAGTAATACGTGAAGTTTTCCTATGATCCCGCCCTCCCTCTCATACGCGCGTGCACACACACACACACACACACACAGAGACAGAGAGAGAGAGAGAGAGAGAGAGAGAGAGAGAGAGAGAGAAGGGAATATGCAAATTCCTGTGATCTCAGACCTCAGGAGACTTAGACAAGAGGACAATGAGTTGAAAGCTAGCCTGGGCTACATAGTGGAAGTGTGTGTGTTCCAACCCCACAGTGGTACAGTGCCACCACCATCTGAGTCTTTGAAGTCTTCCCTCTTCATTCATCTCTGGTGTGAGCAAGAGCCACTATCCCAGCCCTGAGGGTGAGGATAAAGCCATCATCCCATTTATCTCTGCAGTGAAACATCTGCTAATTCTTGCTGTGACACTGAAATTTCTACAGTTTAAATAAAGCTCTTTCCTGGCCAGGAAGAACAAGATCTGCATTCACTCAAATGGCCTTTGCCAGCATGAAAAGCTCTTGTGCTAAGTGGCACAAAGAAAACTGACTTCTTTTTAAAAACAAACTTTTAGGGGTTGGAGAGATGTCTCAGCAGTTAAGAGCACTGGATGTGGGCTGGAGAGATGGCTCCAGTGGTTAAGAGCACCGACTGCTCTTCCGAAGATCCTGAGTTCAAATCCCAGCAACCACCTGGTGGCTCACAACCATCTGTAATGAGAGATCTGACTTCCTCTTCTGGAGAGTCTGAAGACAACTACATTGTATACATAAAATAAATAAATAAAAATCTAAAAAAAGAGCACTGGATGTCCTTGCAGAGGATCAGGGTTCAATTCCCAGCACTGACTAGACAGTTCCCCACCATCTATAACTCCAGTTCCAGGGGATCCGGGTCGTCTTCTAGCTTCCCTGGACACCAGGCATTTGATGCACAGACATATGAGCAGTCAAATACCCACACAGAGAACATAAGTATTATCGTAATGGTAACAAATCCTTTTAAAAAAATATTAATGTTTAAAGTCAGTAGAGTCAAAGGAAGTCACATGATGGAACAACAAGACAGCAGGTGGCAGGACACACATGCCTATAACTGCACTCTTCAGTCTGACAGGGCAGGGTTGAGAATTCACATCAAGCACCTGGACCATGAGTCATCAGGGCCCTGCAGAGAACGCTGAGGGGAAAGTACTGCCTGCACAACTGTGGGGACCTGAGTTTGGATTCCCACCACCCATGGAACAAGCAGATCGTGGTCACATAAATTTATTATTAACCCTGTGCTGGTGGGTGGATCCCAGAGACTTCCTGTGCAGCTAGCTTATCTGAAATGATGAACTTTGGGTTCAATAAGAAGTCTGGTCTCAAAGACAAGTAGGTAAATAAATAAATAAATAAGCAGGGCGGTGGTGGCACACGCTTTTAGTCCCAGCACTTGGGAGGCAGAGGCAGGCAGATTTCTGAGTTCAAGGCCAGCCTGGTCTACAGAGTGAGTTCCAGGACAGCCAGGGCTACACAGAGAAGCTCTGTCTCGAAAAAAACAAAATAAATAAATAATAAATAAATATAGCTCCATGGAAGAGACTAGGGCCTCTCCACAGCCCTCTGAGCTCCACATGTAACCTTGAGTGGGCATACACATGCATAACACACAGATGCATTGTCCCCCCTTCTCTGCTGTGATAATCATCCTGACCAAATGTCCCTTGGAGGACAAAGGGGTTTCTCCTGCTTACAGCTCAGGCTTAGAGTTCATGGTGCAGGGAGGTTACAGTAGCAGGGGCTTAGAAGCAGCTGCTCCCATTCATAGCCAAGAGCGGAGAGAAAGGAGTGTTCACAGGCTTGCTTGCTCAGTCTGTGGGGCTGGGCGCCTGAGCTTCCCCATCTGGTTCCTAGCAGTCCTGGACAGCTGCTGGTCTTTAGTCAACCTCTGAAGGCAGAAGAAACGGGTTCCAATATCACTGAAGGAACCAGTAGAGGCAGCAACAGGGTAGATGAGCAGACCAGAGAGAGTGAAGGGTAAGAAAGTAGATGGCACAGCTTGCCTTCTTTCAGCTCCTCTTATGTGGGCTGCTGAGAGAAGGTGCCACTCACATTTAGGGTGGGCCTTCACCCTCCAGTTAATACAAGAGAACTCCCATAGTCCCACCCACAGTCTAGCATGATGTAAACAACCCTCATTGAGGCTCTGCCCTGTGATTCCAGCCCATATGAAGTTGACCAAAATAACAACAAAAAAAAATGTATACACAACAACCATACATACAACATACACACACATATAAAACACATGTATACAACATACATATACAACACAACAAATACAACATACGTACATATAAATACAAAATACACATGAAAGGCTAGAGAATCTTAGAATTTAAAATGAGGGCATTTAATAGAAATGTATGTATAATGTGTAACCTTTACCTAAAAGGGGGCATGGAAAACCTCTGTATCAAGCCAAAAATGTGAAGTAGGTAGTTCCAGGAACTTGGCTAACTCATTGTGGATGAGTCAGGAGGAGCAGGTATAGGGAACCAGAACCCTGAGGCTCTGAGTTAGCCAAGTTCCTGGAACTACCTACTTCACATTTTTGGCTTGATACAGAGGTTCTCCATGCCCCCTTTTAGTAAAGATTATACATTATACATACATTTCTATTAAATGCCTTCATTTTAAATTCTAAGATTCTCTAGCCTTTCATTCCCCACTTCTTCTAGTAGATAGTTATAATCATAGAACTAAATATCAGTATCATTATATTTTAGATTTTCCTGGCCTAGCAAAGTATAATATTGTTGGCCTAGCATTAGAATCTGAACAGCACTTATTCTTTCTCTAACAAAGGCAACTAATCTATTAAGCACACACGGGCCTATGGTTATTTAGTCTTTCTCTGAGCTTACTCGTGGAGTCTCTAATGACTCCTGAATGGTTTACATAAAAACAACATTCTCCTATATTTAAATTAATGGCAGCTCTTATTCTCTATAAGCCTTATGCTGCACTACCATAGGGGATGTTCCTGTAGCTTCCCCTGTAGTCCCTAAGCACAGTTCCAACATAACTGTCAGGGGAACTCCTAATTCTCTTCTATTGCCAGGCATTACCTTACTGGCTCTCAAGCTTCCTAGCTTCTCTTCTTTCCTGTCTTTATCTCCAGCTCTCTAGCCTCTTATTCTTTCTGACTCTCACACTAGACTCCATCTTCAAAGACTCTCTTTTAAACATTCTATCTCTTCACTATGCCCTTTCATAGTCTTTCTGTAACTTTTCTTTTTCTTTCTCCGTTTAAAACACTTTCTCAGCCACCTGTCTTAATGACTTATCCTGCATCTCTTTTAACTTTCATAGTCTTTCAACTCCACCAGAAATCCAGGAATGACTGAATAATAGAATATACGGGGAAGCTTAACACAGCTTCCAGAAATATTGCCAATTAATAAGAGACTGCTGGACACCTGGACAGCCCTTCAAAACTTTGGAGCATCAATCTTCAGCCTTCTGGCCCGTGAATGTCTGAGAACAGGTACTTTAAGGACTGGCCTACTCTGTCTCGGCAGATATAAGCTGTCCTAGGCCTGTGTGTCCTTTTTGGACAGTATCGTCTGCAGATGAAGAGGCAACTTTTGCCCAGTGGCTGTCTTGCCACAGCTGGAGCAGCTCAAATGATGCTCAGTTTCTTCTTTGAGTCTGAGAAAGGGGTACTGTCAGTCGCAGACAGGTCTCTAGCCAGATGAATAAATAATATCAAATGCCATATTCTGTGGATTTCTGATGTTTTTGAAAACCAACTATCCATGTAATGTAATCTGGACTATTGTCTACAAACTACTCCCAGTTATTTTTCTTTAAATCACCCTAATAATAAACTCAGAGCCATGAATTTGCTAATTTGGCCCTAAACTCACAGGTCTAAACATCTCAGATCTGTCTATAATAGCAGTAAAAAAAGGAACTGGTTCTAAGCCCTGTCTACTAGGGAAATACTGAAACCAGAAATCTCTTAAGTGAATATAGAAAACTTCATCTTTTGGTCTTGAAGTATGCACAACAGAACTGTATTAGCTACACCTCACAGTCAATAAGAATACCATTGTACACCCAATCTTAACAACAAATTCTCAACTTAAAAGCTCTTACCTTTTTCTTGCATATTAGTTTAAGATGGAAATGGTTTATAACACAAGCCTCAACTTTTATCAATCACTACTGCATATAGGATACAAAACTCAAAACTAATAATATAAACATCAAAGCAAGCTTTCTGAGAATAAGCTGTGTATCTGAAGAAATACTCTAATACCTGATTAAATTCTAGTCACACAATGTTTCTAGATTAAATTATCTTTACACCAATTAAATCACTTTCAGTACAGGGTAAATATTATCAGAAGAGTCTAAGATTCTCCTTAGTAGGTTTTTCCCAATACTAGTGTTTGAAGTCGGAGCCTTGAACATGTTAGACACTCTACCACTGAGCTGTATGCCCAGTCCTTCATAAATTATAGCTGCCTATAAACAAATTCTGTAAACATACCTACCAAGTCTACAAAAGCAAGACTTGTTCATTGGCAAAAGAAAAACCCTCAAGCAACGCTAAAGAATATAAAAGATAAAGTTTGGGCTAGATAGATGGTATTGGCCACTCTTGCATAGGACCCAGAATCCATTCCCATCACCAATAATATGGCTCCTAACTGTCTGGAGACCAGGTTACAGAGGTTCTGATGCTCACTCCAGCCTCCTAGGTTACTGCATGCCCATTGGCACATACATACACATGCAGGAGAAACACTAATATAGATTAAGAATGAAATCTTAAACTGGGCAGTGGTGACGCACACGTTTAATCTCAGGAGTTGGGGGGATAGAGGCAGGTGGAGCTCTGAGTTTGAAGCCAGCCTGGTCTACAGAGGGAGTCTGGGACACACGGAGAAACCCTGTCTTTACAAGACTTTTGGTTGTTGTTTTTAAATCTTCAGTTAACCACCTGCTTACTGTTCTCAGTAGCTCTCACACCCTTCTGGAATGGTTGGAGCAGCAACTGGGCTTGAACATGTTAGGAAAATTCTCTACTATGTACTATGAGCTATGTTCTCAGCCACCATCCCCACCATGGCTTTAACTCATTGTAGCTTGGGCTAAACTCAGATCTCTAATATCCTGCCTCAAATTCCTAACTAACTTGGAACTATACCACAGCACCTGGCTCTTCTAGATCTTAATAGGCATGAAGAGAAATATACACATTTATAAAAATGTAACAATTAAGTTTATTATACAAAAGTTGTCTTATCTCTCAATAAGACAGACACAATGTAGGTTGGCAGGACAGATCCCTCATCCTCAGGGGATGGGTCTTCAGTGTGGGTGCATGTCTTACAGAACAAGCACCCATAGGTCAATGGATGTGGACCATTGTTTCACACCCTACCTGGTCCAGTGCACCAGAAGATGCACATCTGCATCTTTGTGAGCTTTGGTGTGTGGGTCTCTCTGCAAGCTTGTCCTTAGAAGTGGCACTGTACCTGGTCTCATCCTGGATACCCAGGACAGGAATAGTAGAGCAGTGGCTTTTTAAATATTGGTGGGAGGGACAGTGCAAGATCACTTCTGAGAAGGTGACATCTCTCCACTCTCACCCACAGCAGTGACTATACTGACTGGGAATAGAATCACTAGGGGATTGGAGAGATGGCTCAGTGGTTAAGAACACTGGCTGTTCTTCAGGACCTGGATTCAATTCCCAACACCCACATGGCAGCTCATAACCATCTGGAATGCCAGTTCTAGGATTTGACAACTTCACAAAACACCAATGCACATTTTAAATATAATAAAATATTTGATACCCTCACAGAACACAGATGCACATCTTAAATATAATAAAATATTTCAGCCACTGAACTTCAGGAAAGCAGCCATACAACTGAATTAAAATCCCCATACTATCTTCAATGTCAGGTAGGTGACAAGCAGGCTGAGGTGACCTCCTCCTACAGGGAAAAGCCCAGTTCTCAGAGCCTGAATCTAGCTGGAATCCCTGTCCTGTCATCTTCTAGGGTGGCCCAGGGATGAGTATTCTTGAGGGTCCTGAATGTGAAGCCAGCCTGGTCTCCAGAGGGAGTCCAGGACAGCCACACCTGCCCTGCCTGCACATTGGCCTTCAGCCCTCTGCAGCACACCATCAAAACAGGGGTAAGGTGCTAAGGGATGGGAACCAGGAACTATCTTCACTCCTCAGATCCTCTCAAAACAGTCCAACCTCCAAGCTGTGCTCAGTCCCTCTGCCACAGGACAAAACCTTCTTTCCTTCAGGAGTCAACTTTGAGCTGGGTTGGCCTGTAGAGCCTAGAACCCAGGCTCAGCAGGAGGAGGAGCAAGGATCTGCCTCCTCTCCCCAAGGGATTCCAGGAGAGGAATGATGTGGAAGGAAGCATTTGATGTCTTCACACCACACAAGTCTGACCAAGGCTGATTCTCCAGGCTTTCTCCCCACCCAACCTTCTCCCGAAGGTTATATTCTGGCTTGTATCTCCCTAAGAGTCCCATGCTTCATCAAGTTCTGGTCTTCCAGGAAAGCAGGTCCCAGGACTAGAACAGAATTGTGGGAGCTTTCCAGTGCATTTCTTTAGTGTCCCCGAGGCCCCAGGAAGCTGGAGGTCTAAGCTTTCATTCCCAGCTTGGATGCTCCACCCTCCCAGCAGGTGGTCAGTGCAGTCAGTCATCACTGGAAGCAGGTGCCAGTGTTTCCTTAGCCTCTGACCTTGTCTCCATCCCCACTTAGCAGCCAGCTGGGGAATCTCAGTGCCTGTGTCTCTGCATTGCTATAGAGGTAGAGGGAGGTTCTCTCTGCGCAGGTGTGGTTGGAAGATGGCTCAGAGTCTGCGCAGCTCAGTCTTCAATCTCTTCCAGGCTCAGATGTGCTTCTGTAGGATGGCAGAGTGAGCTGTCCAGTCAAGATTGGCTCTCCACTAGCCATGATCTGTCTACATCCACTACAGGTACCCCCAATTCTAAAAATGTCAACAGCCTTTCGTGTGGGACAGAGATTATGGATGCAGCTTAGCTCTCATAACAAAAGGGGAGGGGAAGGCAATGTATAAAAACAGTAAATCAATTCAAAGGACAAGAGACATGATGTGATAGGCAGTCATTCCAGGGTCAGGGGCTTGATCCAGGAGGTTTGTGTGTGAGGTAGCTCAAAGGGTTGCATAGGCATGCCCTCCCATCTGGTCAGCAGGGCCCTTAGACCTGAGGCTGTAGGGAGGAGGTAGTTCTGTAGGAGTTGAGTTCAGAACAACCTGCAGGAGAAAAGGGATCTTCGTTTTACTTATAGGGTCTGGGTCAAGAATGACAAATATGGTTGGCAGAGCCATCCCCAATCCATTATCGCCCCCTCCTCCAATCCATTATTCAACATGTTGGAAAGCCAGCTATGAAACACATTAGGTACTGGGACAGAAAGACTCACCTGACTGTAGGATGGTGGGGGACCCAAGGAGGTGACCCAAATGCTCTCTAGGGGAGCAATGGAGGGTGGTTCTGGAGGTATGTGATGATCTGCTGTTCTGAAGTCATGCTGAAGTTCTCTGCAACTGGGACAGAAGTGCCTCACTAGGCCCCAGATGCACAAGATGGGTACCATGGCCAAGAAGATGAGAAACAGGATCCTAGGGATTTTGGCAATGGTATTGTGATAAGTGCCTAGGTCATGCTCCCTTGCAATACTTCCTACATCACCCACCCCTACCCTGTTTCTGATGGATCCAGCCCTTAGTGAAGATGCTCAGAAGTGGTCACCCTGTGCTTACCAGAAGGGTGCATTTTGAGGATTCCAGATTTTAGGATCCCAGACCTCTCTTTCTGGACAGCATTCATTGTCACAGCATATGAATCCTTTGGGGCAGCTTCTACTCAGGAAAAACAGGGATGGGGAGATACTCATGGCATCAGAGTGTCCAAAAAAGGGGTCCCCGTTTCTCTAGACACTTAGACCCTCAGGTTGCCAGCCCCCCTTAGTGGGTGTGGGGTACAGATCCATCCTGGGATCACTGGGAGGAATTGGGGTCTGGACTTGAGACCTGAGTTCAGAGTTCATCACGGCAGTATGCCCTTATCCCTCAGGCAGAATGGTCCTGCTGATCTTACATGGGAGGCACCTGTGGGACATTTGACTCACCCCCACCCCTACCTCCCATCTATGAAAGGTTGGGGATTAGCAGTTACAGACTTGCAGCTCTCGAGGTTGAGTAAGCTGAAAGGAGCTGGGGTTTCAGCAACAGGAGTGTTTATAGCCTGTAGAAGAAAAAGGACAGAGGTCAAAGCTCAAAGCCTGAGAGTTGGGTCTCAGGTATTAGAGTGCTTGTCCAGCATGGCGGTAAGTCAGGTAGGTTATGCAGAAACCACGGGTACTTGTCCATCATGAGAGAACTCATGAGAAGGCAGAACTATTCAAGGCTACAGAGCCATTTTGAGGCCAGATTGGGAACAAAAAAACTCTGTCTTGCTGGGCGATGGTGGCGCACACCTTTAATCCCAGCACTTGGGAGGCAGAGGCAGGCGGATTTCTGAG
>NW_022196911.1:90664908-90666549 GCF_008632895.1 Mastomys coucha
AAAAAAAAAAAAAAAAAAAAAAAACCAGAAACTCTGTCTCAAAGAGAACTGGAGGCTCGTCTTTGCTAAGACATTGTTCCAGACAGTGGGTCTCAGACTCTCCCTCTCTCCAATTACCATGTCCAGGGTCAACAACTAGAATCTACCTCTGCCTCCTCAAGTGTTAAAGGCATGACTTACCAAGCAAGCTCCTTCTCCCTTTTTTATTGACACAGGCAAGGGTCTCACTGTGTTGCCCAGGTTAGCCTGGATTTCGGAGACCTAACAGGCACTGCCTCCAGACTGCTGGATTAAAGATGTGGACAGCTACACTTGGCTGCCCCACCCCCACCCCAGACATTTAAAGATTGGCCTAGGAAGCCATCTTTAGTGGGTGCTTAGCTTCAGAGTCTCCCAGAAAGCATCCTAAAACCCCAATTCCCCTACACCTATGATTCAGTGTCATAAGTAGAACAACACTGGGACTTCACCAAACATACTCAGGTCCTATTCATCCTCAGGTCCCTGCTGGAGACGCCCTGCCCTGTATCCTTCAGTATTTTGAGGCATCTAAGTATTCCATACAGAATCCCATACTATTGATAGCAATACTGTCTAAGCTCTTAATTAGGACTCTCTCCCCTCAGGTATCAAGGCATTGCCACCTCTGGCTACTTCACTTAGAACTATTGCCAGTTGTGGTGGTGCATGCCTTTAATGTCAGGAGTCCATAGTTTCTGACGTTAGAATTAGGCCCTCTCTCAACAAATAAAGAATAAGATTTCAGTTTTTGGCTTTGCTAAAGATCCTCTCAGTAGCATTTCTTTTGCTAAAGTAAAGAAAAAAGGATGGGTAACAGTCACAGCTGAGATCATTCCTTCTCCATTCTCACAGAAGCTCTGTTTTGGGTAAGGATGGATATAGTAAGCTAAAAACACAAGTGGCTCAGTAACTCAGAACTCAGTCTCTCTGTCTCTCAGTCTCTGTCTCTCTCTCTCTCTGTGTATGTGTGTGTCCCCACCACCAACTTTCCAAATATCAGACTCTTGTCTTGGACCATTTGTTTTTCCAAGAGCCTGTGTAGCCTTGGCTGTCCTGGAAATGCCTCTGTAGATCAGGCTGGCCTAGAACTTAGATCCACCTGCCTCTGCCTCTGGACTTCAGGAATTAAAGGTGTTGAGCTGCTAACACCACTGGGTTCCTACACTAACTACAGCAGCGGTTAGGCCAGGCATGGTGGACATTGTCTTTAATTCCAAAGCAGAGGTACCAAAGCAGGTCTCGGTTGAATTCAAGGTCAGTATAATCCATATAGTAAGACCCTGTGTCAAAAAAAAAAAAAAAAGGCTGACCAGTTTGATAAACTGGACCAGGATTATTCCCTGTCCCATCTTAACCAAGTGGTCTGATCAAGATGGTTGGGAGCCTGAGGTTTAGTCAACATGGATTGATTAGATCTGATTGGGTGGACTGACCTTACTTGGGGCTGCAGAGAGGGGACAACAAAAGAGGCAGAGGTCCCAGATTGGAAGTGTCTTGAGCCTGGGTTCACTCATGCACGGCCCTGGATGGAGAACTACAGGTTCCAAACAGCCAGTGGACACTGTTCTGGGGAGCAGACTTGGGACTTCACTAACCACCACCACCCTCCATAGCAGATTC
>NW_022196911.1:90667609-90668656 GCF_008632895.1 Mastomys coucha
GGAAGTGGAGAGGAGCTGGCCTTGCTTGAGTTTGAGGATTTGGGAATTGGGAGGTCAGAAGAGATTGATTTGCCAACCTTGTAAGTTGGAAGGAGCAGAGCGATCTGGAAGTCCCTCTGATGGGCTGTCGTAAATAGTGGTTAGGGCAGGGCATGGTAACACCACCTTTAATCCAATCAGGGAGGAGGCAAATCTCTGTGAGTTCAAAGCTAGTGTGATCTAAGCAGTGAGATTGGATCCAGCCAGGAGTCAGGATTAAATTTAAAAAAAAAGGGGGGGGGGCCAGGTGGTGGTAGCATAAGCCTTTAAATCCCAGGAGACAGAGACAGGTGGATCACTGAGGCTAGCCTGGTCTACAGAGCAACTTCCAGGACAGTCAAGACTACACAGAGAGCCGGGCAGTGGTGCCACACACCTTTAATCCCAGCACTTGGGAGGCAGAGGCAGGTGGATTTCTGAGTTCAAGGCCAGCCTGGTCTACAGAGTGAGTTCTAGGACAGCCTGGGATACAGAGAAACCTTGTCTCTAAAAAACAAACAAACAAAAAGACTACACAGAGAAACCAAGTGGGGGTCGGTAAGGCTGGACAGTCTGGGAAGTTGACTCACAGGTTAAGAACAGTTGTCCTTACACAGGGATTCAGGCTGGCCTTGAACTCAGAAATCCACCTGCCTCTGCCTCCCAAGTGCTGGGATTAAAGGTGTGAGCCACCACTGCCCAGCTTAGATCTCTTATTTCAAGGTCAGTCTACAGAGCAAGTTCCAGGAGAGCCAAGCTTAGACAGAGAGGGAATTGGGAAGCAGAAAGCTAGTAATAGAATAAGGGTGGCCATGTTCCAGCCCCAGCAAACAGCAGAACTGGGCAGCTTGAGCCATGTAGCTCTGGCTTTAGAGTGAAAAATAGAAGGGACTCCTGGGACCATTGATGTTGGTTAGCTGGATCTAAGATATTAGCTGTGATTAAGAATAAACCAGCTTCAAAGGCCGGGCGGTGGTGGCGCACGCCTTTAATCCCAGCACTTGGGAGGCAGAAGCAGGCGGATTTCTG
>NW_022196911.1:90669667-90672765 GCF_008632895.1 Mastomys coucha
AAAAAAAAAAAAAAGAAAAAAAAAGAAAAAGAAAGAAAGAAAGAAAAAGGAGTTGGAGACCTGAAAAGTGCTTTGACATGAAACATGGAGATTCAGAGTTTGGAGTTTGCCCAGCTGGTTTCCTGTCTTGATTCTGGGATTACAGTTAAGTGATTGGATGAATCTCAGAAGAGACTTTGAACTTTGGACATTTAACATTGTTGATACTGCTATTAACTATGGGGACTTCGGAAGTAGGACTAAATATTTGTACAAACGTATGGGGTACAGGGAGTGGAATGTGATGGTTTGTATGTGCTTGGCTCTGGGAGTGGCACTATTGGAAGGTGTGGCCTTGTTGGAGTAGGTGTGTCACTGTCAGTGTTGTCTTTGAGACCTTCATCTTATCTGCCTGAAAGCCAGTATTCTGTTTGCAACCTTCAGATGAAGGTGTACCACTCTCAGCTTCTCCTGCACCATGCCTGCTTGGATGCCACCATGATAGCCCCAATTAAATGTTGTCCTTATAAGAGTTGTCTTGGTCATGGTGTCTGTTCACAGCAGTAAAACCCTAACTAAGACAACTTGTTATGTGAAATTCAAAATTACTTTTTTTTTTTTTGGAGACAAGGTTTCTATGTGTATCCCCGGCATCTTGGCACTCATTCTGTAGACCAGGCTGGCCTCAAACTCAGAAATCTGCCTGCCTATGCATCCTGAATACTAGAATTATAGGCTACCACCCTACCACTAAAAAACCCCAACATATATGTTAAAATATGTTATATGAAATTCCAAGTGTCTTAGAAATTACTTGGTGTGTTTGGCTCTGCTCACATTTCCAATGTCACAACAATAGACATTGGAAAACAGCTGCTACCCCCTTTGCTCTAAAACTTCTGAAAGAAGAAAGTGTGGTACCTATACTTGACTCATCAGGCAGAGTCAGAAGGATCCCTGCAGGTTGCCTCTGACCTCCCAGCTTTTTTCCAACATACCAAATTGTCCTTTTATGTCCCTATCTGCGTTAGGGTGGGGATAAGACTGGGATCTGACGATTCCTGGACAGGACAAGACCCCAAGGCCCTTGTCAGCATTTATTAATACTGAGCCTCAGGATTCCTGTAAGCAAAGTCAGGGATGGAGCTCAGTGGGAGGGCTATTCTTTCTCTGTGTCACCTTGGATGTCCCAGAACTTGCTCTGAAACCAGGTTGGCACTGAGATCAGATATCCACCTGCTTCTGCCTCTTGATTGCTTAGGATCAAGGGTGTGTGCCACCACTGCCCAGCAGAGGATCTGCTGTTGTTCAAAGAGACAGGGGGCCCACTCTAGGATTGCACCCCTACCTTACCCAGTGAGAGAGTCATGGGAGGGTGGCATGTGCATACAGGTGTGGATATCCTCTTGCATGCTGGGAAGCAGAGGCAGGAAGACCCAGAGAACTTATGAAGTCTTTATGGCATTTCAGATTCCACACCAAATTCCAGCCTGGGTTCCCCACAGTGACACAGTCCCCATGCCTTCTGGACATCCACTCTTCTTTGCTGAAGAAAGATGGATTCCTCATAGGGTCTGGGGTCCCTCATAGGGTCTGGTTGTAAGGGCCTAGAGGTCAGTTGGCCACCTACGCCTTCTCAGAGAAGGCAGCTGGAGTCCAGAGACCAGGAAGGGCAACTCCCAGAGGACATAAGGACAGACATGTGAGCAGTCAAGACACCCATACACAGAAATAATAATTACTATAATGGTGGCAAAGCATTATTAAGCAGGGCAGTGGTGGTGCACACCTTTAATCCTAGCACTTGGGAGGCAGAGGCAGGCAGATTTCTGAGTTCAAGGCCAACCTGGTCTACAGAGTGAGTTCCAGGACAGCCAGGGCTATACAGAGAAACCCTGTCTCGAAAAAAACAAAATAAATAAATAGAAATAACATACTATTGATTTTGGGGCTGGAGAGATGACTCAGCAGTTAAGAGCACCTACTGCTCATCCAGAGGTCCTGAGTTCAATCCCCAGCAACCATCTGTACTGGGCAGGCGATGTCATCTTCTGCTGTGTCTGAGGGCAGCGACTGTGTACCTACATATATGAAATAAATATGGCTGAAGCGGGGCCTGAGCCAGTGGGGCAGAAACAAAACAAAACAAAACCAGAAACCTATTAATGTTTAAAGTCAGTATAGTCACAGGATATCACATTATGGGACAACAGCCATCAGGTGGCAGGACACACATGCCTGGAACTGCACTCTTCAGTCTGACAGGGCAGGATTGAGAATTCATATCAAGCACCTGGACCATGAGTCATCAGGGCCCTGCAGAGACTGCTCAGGGGAAAGTCCTTCGGCACAACTGTGGGGACCTGAGTTTGGATTCCCAGCACCCATGGACCAAGCTGATCGTGGTCACATAAATTTATTATTAACCCTGTGCTGGTGGGTGGATTCCCAGAGACTTCCTGTGCAGCCAGCTTATCTGAAATGGTGCACTCTGGGTCCAATAAGAAGTCTGGTCTCAAAGACAAGTAGGTAAATAAATAAATAAATAAATAAATAAATAAGCAGGGCAGTGGTGGCACACGCCTTTAATCCCAGCACTTGGGAGGCAGAGGCAGGCAGATTTCTGAGTTCAAGGCTACCCTGGTCTACAGAGTGAGTTCCAGGACAGCCAGGGCTACACAGAGAAACCCTGTCTCGAAAAAACCAAAATAAATAAATAAATAGATGTAGCTAGATTGAAGAGACTAGGGCCTCTCCACAGCCCTCTGAGCTCCACATGTAACCTTGAGTGTGCATGCACATGTATGACACACAGGTGCACTGTCCCCCCTTTGCTGCTGTGATAATCATCCTGACCAGGAGAGGCAGCAACAGGGTAGATGAGCAGACCAGAGAGAGTGAAGGGTAAGAAAGTAGACGGCACAGCATGCTTCTTTCAGCTCCTCTTATGTGGGCTGCTGAGAGAAGGTGCCACTCACATTTAGGGTGGGCCTTCACCCTCCAGTTAATACAAGAGAACTCCCATAGTCCCACCCACAGTCTAACATGATGTAAACAACCCTCATTGAGGCTCTGCCCTGTGACTCCAGGCCATATGAAGTTGACAGAACTAAAAAAAA
>NW_022196911.1:90672775-90673629 GCF_008632895.1 Mastomys coucha
AAGTAAATATACAACACACACACATACACAATACATATATACAAAACACAGACAACACATACATACACATATGAAATGCACACATATACACACACAATCCCAAGGCTCCATTTGCCCAGCTTCTCCCACAGGTTACATACTTTTGTGGTGGCTGAGAGTTACATGTTGTCCAAAATATCAAAATCAAGAAACGACATGGGTACAAACTATCTACAATTCTACTTTATTTTACATCATAGAGATATCTCCACACACACATCCTTTCTCTTTTTATATGCGTTTGAATTGTGTTGTTCCTTTGTTTGAGGAAGGGTTTTACTGTGTAGCCCTGGCTGACCTGAAACCTACTGTGTAGACTGTGGAGACCAGGATGTCCTTGAACTCAGGAAGATCCACCTGCCTCCTGATCCTAACTGCTTGAATTAAATGCATGTACCCCCAGGCCAGGTTCACATCTGGAAACTTATATAACCACTGCAGCAATTAAAATGTATAATGACAGAATTGTTCAGCATACAGAACAAGTTCCATGGCAGCCAGGGCTACACAGACACACACACACACACATACACTCACACACACATACTCATACACACACAGGCATGCACACACACACACACACACACACACACACACACACACACACACTAATTCAAAGCTGCCATGCTTCCTTGAAGCTCTGTCTGGTACACACCCTGCCCAGTTGCACCCACTCCTGCACCTCTTAGTAAAGTCTCCATCTCTGACTCTTGGAGGAGCCTGAAGCCCAGCTCTCCTAGTTGTCATTGAGAATGAGGGAAGGCCACATGCCACCCATTGCTGTGGGATGAGGAGAAGTCAGCATTCCCTAGGGA
>NW_022196911.1:90673713-90674801 GCF_008632895.1 Mastomys coucha
AAGCTAACAATGGCTGTCTACCAATGGGGAGTCCAAGAATCTAGTAGTGAGTCAGTCCTCAAGGCTGGTGCCTCCATTGGTCTTCAGTGTGCATGAAAACCCTGAAGAAGTAAAATCTAATGTCAATAAGGAATGAATTTGCTCAGGTATAAGGTGTATCTTCTTTCCTCAAAAGATCTCTGTTAAGGGAGAGTCTTACTGCATCCATTGATTTAAGGACAAAATCCCTTACAGGTGTACCCAGGCAGTTGATTTAATCAATCCCAGATGTAGTCGAGTTGCCAATTAATAACAGCCATCATACTATGGGGAAGGCATGAGCTGGGAGGGAGTGTACTTTGAGATGTGTTGTTTTGAGTGTTCTTTTAGGTTCCTAAAAGGTTTGCTTATTTTTATTTTATGCGGATTCTATGTTTTACCCAAATGCATATCTAGGCATCATGTACCTTGGAATTGATGCAGAGAATCAAACTGAAGACCTGGGCAGGAGCAACAGGTTCTCTTATCCACTGAGCCATCTCTCCAGCTAGGTAGTCCCTTCTTGTCTTGTCAGGAATATCCAGGGGTTTGTGCTCTTGCTTCCTCCTCTTCCTCATCCTTCTCCTCTTCCTCCTCTTCCTCCTCTCCTCCCTCCTCTTCTTCCTCCTCTTCCTCCTCCTCCTCCTCCTCTTCTTCTTCTTCTTTTTTGAATTATTTATTTATTTTATATATAGGAGTACATTGCCACTGTCTTCAGACACATCAGAAAAGAGCACTGGATCCCATTAGAGATGGTTGTGAACCACCATGTTGTTGCTGGGAATTGAACTCAAGGCTTCTGGAAGAGTAGTCAGTGCTCTCTATTGCTGAGCCATCTCTCCAACCCCATTTTATCATTTCTGTAGCTCTCTAAATTGGTCACTGGAAGCTCAGGATGAGACCTTTTTTTGTGATAAGTTGTCTATTATGTGAGACTCTTCTTGGGGATCCATGAACAAACATCTATTTTTCTCAGATAAAGAATCAAAGTAAGGACACTGTCAAAGACCAACTTGGTGAGCCAGTCAGTTTTATTGTGGTTACTGACAGAGGTATGGGTGAGGGGTGGT
>NW_022196911.1:90675536-90680671 GCF_008632895.1 Mastomys coucha
ACTTCCTCAAAGAGCACAGGCCTGGCCTCCTTCTCTAAGCAGACTCAGCCCCACCCCCTCCAGGTGGAACTCTCTAGAGTCCCCTGATTGGGCTTTTTGTCCCCACAGTCAACCTGCACTAGAAGCAGACTCCCTTGTTGGGTTGTGAATGTCTTTCACAGAGACAGGAATGGTGTCTGCCTGAGGTCCCTCCTACCCTCCAACCACCATGGCTCCCCTTCAGTGTCTGGTATTTTTGGAGGGGCTCACTGAGAACTGACTGAAGAAAGGAAAGAGGAAGGAGAAGGAGAAAGTGCGCATGCACATGCAGTGAAAGGTGAATGACCTAAAAGAATGCTGGGCTAGCTAACAACTCCTGGCTCAGCTTGAAGGATCTGAACACCTGTGTGACTAATATATCAACAAATCGAGAAGACCGGAAGCACTGCGGGTTGAGGGGTTCCTGAGAAGAAAGACAACACGTGATAAAGACTCTCTGTAGCATTTTACTACCCTGAGACTGCAGGAAACTAATCTGGGGATGGAATTTTTCTACCCTCAAAATTTCCCTTTCTTTTCTACGCTATAAAACCCTCAGGCCTCCTGCTCCTCTGCCCTGAGTCTGTCTCCCCTGCCATAGGGAAACTGCTGCCCTCCATGTTCTGATCAATGACCACCTGCTTCTATTAAAGGACTGGGTCCCGCCCCTTTTCTTTTATATTCAGGATCCTTCCATCAATCCCCTCCTCCTGCCTGGGGACCAAAGTTACAGATGCTACCAGGTGTCTCCAAACCCATTTTCCCCACAACACAATTCTGGCTTTCTTTCTAACTGCACATGAGTGCTGTGGTCCACAAGAAGTCAATCATCAAGGTGAGACCCACCATGGACTGGGCATACCTAGTAAAGACTCTGTCTTGTGACAGTGGCGGCTCCCTCCTTGAGGAAGCTTGGGTGCAGAGTGGACACAGTCCATGAACACACATGACAACACAAAGCAAGGCAATGTTAGGAAGGGTTGGGGCTCCTCTTTCTGCAGCATCAGAGAGGTCTCTCAGACAGGGAGAACCTGGAGCCTGGATGATGGAGAAAAGCACTCTGGGTAGGATCTGTGGTGATGGGGAGGGGGTTCAAGTGTCATCCAAAGATCAAATCCCCTGAGGCAGGCTGCTATCAGGGACTCTTCAGTTGAGAAAGAAGCAAGATTGAGGCTGGAAGGGAGAGACCCCATCTTAAGACCTGGTTGCTACAGGCAGAGGTGTGCTGCATGCCCCAAGATGGGGGTGGGGCACACCAGAGGAGTGAGCACTGTATCTATGCTAAGGAAGGATTGCTATTGCCCTAGGGCTAGGAATCAACTCATTTGTCCTTATCATACTTGATGCCAGAGGCTGAATCCCCAGCAGTGTGCGTGCCTGGAGGCAGGGGTGTGTGTGGGTGGGGTGGGGGGGGTAGATAGTCAGGCTTGGTGAGCCATGCTAGTAATCCCGACACTCAGGAATCATGTAGTTTAGGCAGGATGATCTCTATGAGTTCAATACTATCCTGGGTTACACAGGGAGTTCAAGGCCAGTCTGTGTGTGCTTTCAGTGTTGAAGTCCTGTCTCAAAAAAAAAAAAAATTTTTTTTTTTTTTTTTGAGAATTTTTTTCTCTCTGTATAGTCCTCACTGTACTGGAACTCACTCTGTAGACCAGACTGGCCTTGAACTCAGAAATCCACCTGTGTCTGCCTCAGAAGTGCTGGGATTAAAGGTGTGTGCCACCACTGCCTGGCTCAAATTTTTAAAAAGGGAAGACCACCCGTAGTGTACTGCATAGTATGACCTTCAGGGGGCAGGATGGACATTAGAGCAGAAGCAGAAGTCTAGAGAGTCATAAGCCCAGCCTAGAGACAGTGCTCAGCAGAGCCTGGAGTGGCCTGCTGTGGACTGTGACCCCCAAATAGGGAGGGGTAGATGTGGGGCTGCTTTGGGTCCAAGTAAGAAGGGCAAGAGAGAGTGGGCAGTGGTGGCACACGCCTTTAGTCCCAGCACTTGGGAGGCAGAGGCAGGCGGATTTCTGAGTTCTGAGGCCAGCCTAGTCTATGGAGTGAGGTCCAGGACAGCCAGGGCTACACAGAGAAAAACCCTGTCTCAGAAAAAAGAAAAAAAAGGGTAAGAGAAAGAGGAAAGAGAAACCAGAAAACACCTCTGGTTTTGTTTGTTTTTACCTGAACAGCCAGGTTTTTGATGGTCCATCTACCTGTGAGGCGACATCATGAAGTGAAAGAGATAAATTTAAAACTTGTGCTGGCTAATGAGAAAATTGCAGGTTTGAGAAAAACACAGTGGACCAAGGTCGAATATGTCCAAATAAGCCTGGGCAAAAATAAGCAAGCTGTTAAGGCATTCTGGGAACTAACAGGCCAAAAAGATATAGAAGAAGAGTGTTGTTTTTACATAGATCACTCAGGAAGAGTCAAAGATAATTTAGTCAAAATAAGAAAAGGTTTAGAACAAAGGAAACAAGAAAGAGCTCAAGGCAAAGGAAAAATTAAAGCTTTAGACCTGTGCTGACTAGAAGAAAAGTCATGGGCCTAAGAATCCATCACAAGCTGGCCCACATAGGCCTGGGAATGAGCAAGCAAGTTGTTAGATATCATAAGAGCTGGCAGGTCAAGAAGACATAAAACTATAAACATAGAGGAAAACATGTCTAGGCAAACGAGGACATGTCCAGGGCCCAGGCCTGCAAGGACTTGCCTGGGCAGACACTAAATAATGGATGGACCATCTTGGTCCTCTCAGATATGGTTTAAGGTCAGATGCTTTGTTGACTCAGATTAACACCAACTTTAGGAATTTTCCACTCTGTTCTGCACGTAATAGTTAATATTTGAACTAGCCAATCATGTATGGCCACAGTGATTCCTTTGTTCCCCCAGACCTTTTCCCTATATAAACGCCTAACTTTCGAGCCTCGTGGTCGGCTCCACTATCTCCTGTGTGAGATAGGTGTGGTGCCGGCCCAGAGGGCCCCAAAATTAAAAACTACCTCTTGTAATTACATCAAGACGGTCTCTCGTGATTCCTTGGGTGCACGTCCTCCCGAGATTTGAGTGGGGGTCTCCCCATGGGGGTCTTTCAGAAGGAGGCCCTGAGGAATGTCAAGAAAAAGCCAGAGCTCACTTTGAGCCTTGAGGTCCCCACAGGTTCTAAGTGGCAGAGCTGCATGATGAAGTATTGTCTAGAGTGCCACAGGGAGGTCTAGGCCAGAGATAAAGATCCCAGATTCAACAAACAAAACCCAGTCTGTGAAGCTGATGTAGGAGGAACTGAGAGCTATATGCTCATGTTAAAGGCGTTCCTCAACTTCCCTAGGATATAGAAATAGAACTTGACCATAGGAGCACACAAGGATGTGCTGTATAGTAACCTGGTCCTTAGAAACCATAAGGACAACGGGTGTGTCTAACATAATGAGTTTAGTCTCTGAGTGAAACTATAAGACAATGGTGATTTCAAAGAGAAAAGAGGAGGCAGAGAAGCAGATAGACTGCATCTCAGCAGGCAGGGGGCTCCAACCTTTCCTTAGGGTGAAGGTTGAGTACATTAAGGGGAGCCAGGGGGACAGAGAAAGCCAGACAGTGGTACAGTGGTGATGCACACATCCTTAATCCCAGCACTCAGGAGGCAGAGGCAGGTGGATCTCTTGAGTTTGAGGCCAGCCTGGTCTTCCAGGACAGCCAGGGCTCCACACAGAGAGAAACCCTATCTAGAGGAGCTAGGGGAGGGGACATGTACACATACATAGGTAGCTACCAGGAAGTCACAGAATCTTTTTATGGTCTGACTGGGAACAGGGTGGGTTATTTTCCATACCCCAGCATTTTGTTTCCACAGTTGGACCAGACCGGTCAGTCTGTAGCCAAAGAATTATGTAGAGCTAGAGTAACACCCAGTATAGCCCTGCTCAATTCCTCACGACCAGAGGCTATTACCTAACAATTTCAGTTCAAGGCCAGTTTCCTTTTGTATATTAGCCAGAACTAGTCACCTGGCATAGCAGTTTCCAGTTGTCCTTATCTCTTATCTCTAAGTACTCTGAGTGATTTCTCCCAGGGAAGGGCTATTAGTTCTGTGACAAAGTCACAGGAGGAATGATGGCACTGTGTGAGTGAGCACAGATTAGGACAAAATAGAGAGAGCCTCAGGTCCACTGTTACTCAGAAGGGACAGGGGAGGTGGAAGATGCAGCCAGTGCAGGAGAGGAAAGCTAGGCAGAGTGGACCCAGACAGGTATGGGGAAATTGTTGGAGCAAGAACACTGGCCATGTGGGTCAGAGGCTAATGAGGGTGAGATCAGGAAACAGACATTGTCTTCAGCAGAACTGTGGTCAGATGACCCGGAGGGAGAAGAGAGGTAGTTCAGAAGGACAGGGGACTGAGGTGTTCAGAGAGGTTGGTGGCAGGGCAGGGTATAAAAGACCAAGCCTCCAAAATGAAATGGCAAGAATGAGATTTGGGAGGGAGTTGGGAATGGGAGGGGCCACCCAGGGCCGGTTCCAAGGCAGCCAATCGGTGCACACTATCTGTGCAGGTGGGGCAGAAATTCCTTGGCCTTGCTGAGATAGTTTCCTTTGGTTTAGTTTGGTTTGAGATGGGGTGGGTTGTCCTATTTATAGTCCTGTCTGGCCTTGAACTCTTCCCTATGGTCTATCACTGAAGGAAGTCAGGATAGGAACTCAAACAAGGCATGAATCTGGAGACAGGAGCTGATGCAGAGGCCATGGAGCCAGGCAGCTTAAGGCTCGCTCCTCGTGGCTTTTTCAGACTGCTTTCTCTCAGACTCTGATCTCTCCCTCTCCCCCACACCCCCTTCTCTCTGATGTAAATAAATAAAAAACAAAGGGCTTGATCCATGATGGAGGAGGGAGTTCCTTGTAGACCAAAGGTAGAGCTTAGGCAGAGACAGGGCCATCTGGGAAAGTCCAGAGTCATCATAGCCCTGAGCCACGTGGGGTTGGTGACAGAGATGGGGAGTAGAGCACAAGGACAGAACAGGACAAGGCCTAGGTGCAGCTGCCGAGAAGACAAAGGTACAAAAGAATCTGGTAAGAAAATGGTTGGATTATACAGGGAAGAGCATCTGCAGGAAGAGCAGTCCAGTTCTGGG
>NW_022196911.1:90681953-90684993 GCF_008632895.1 Mastomys coucha
TCCCTGGAGCATGCTCCCTTAGCTCTCCTTCTGTGTCTTCCCAGCATCCTTGGGGAACTGCTGTTAAGGAGATCCTATTCCCAGCTCAAAGAGCTGCTCCTAGGTGCCAACCAAGCTGCTGTACAAATGCTTAGAGGCAGATCCCATCCCCCAGCCACAACACACACACACACACACACACACACACACACTCACTCATTTCCTCCTTCCTTCACCCACTGTCTTTCATCATTCATTCATGAGTTTGAGTTGCTCAGTCTCTCTCCATAAAAGATGATTTCTCAGTCATTGACAAACAGCTCATTTAGCCCTCAGCTAACAAGGCTAAGCTCAGTTTCTCATGCATGCTATACCCAGAGCTCATGAGTCTCAGGCTGAGAACATGGACAACAAAGTTTTTCCTTAAGACTGGGCCTTTCGCCGGGTGGTGGTGGCACACGCCTTTAATCCAGCACTTGGGAGGCAGAGGCAGGCAGATTTCTGAGTTCGAGGCCAGCCTGGTCTACAGAGTGAGTTCCAGGACAGCCAGGGCTACACAGAGAAACCCTGTCTCAAAAATATAAAAAACAAACAAACAAAAAAGACTGGGCCTTTCTACAGACACTTCTTACTTATTCCTCAGGATGGTACACATGCCACATGTGCCACCTGTCAGTCTTACTTGTCTGCCTTTATAACAGGGCTGAAAAGTATACACGATCATCATTGATCAAATTTCACTTAGTATGGTTTTTTCCATTGCTAAGGTCTGAAGCTGGAGCCATAAACATGCTAAGCCCCCAACCACTGAGCTGTATCCTGAGCCCTTCATGAACTATATTTGCCTATAAACAAATTCTGTAAACACATCCACCAAATCTACAAAAGCAAGGCTCGTTCACTGGAAAAAGAAAAAAACCTCAAGCAACGCTAAAGCATACAAAAAGTTTGCACACGAAATATAAAAGTTTGGGCTAGAGAAATGGTTTAGCATTTGGAACATTGGCCACTCTTACATAGGACCCAGGATAAATTCCTCACAACCACAATGTGGCTCTTAATCATCTGGAGCCCAAGTTCCAGGGGATCCAATGCTCACTCCAGCCTCCTAGGGTACTGCATGCCCATTGGTACACAGATACTCATGCAGGCAAAACACTTATATAGAATAAAAATAAAATCTTAAACTGGGCAGTGGTGGTACACACCTTTAATCTCATAAATTGAGAGGCAGAGGCAGGTGGAACTGTGAGTTTGAAGCCAGCCTGGTCTACAGAGGAAGTCTGGGACACCAGAGCAGCCCTGTCTTCAGAAGAGTTTTTTTGTTTGTTATTTTAATCTTCTCTCTCTCTCTCTCTTTTTTTTTTTGTTTTTTTCGAGACAGGGTTTCTGTGTAGCCCTGGCTGTCCTGGAACTCACTCTGTAGAGCAAGTTAGCCTCGAACTCAGATACTTGCCTGCCTCTGCCTCCCAAGTGCTGGGATTAAAGGTGTGTGCCACCACTGCCTGGCTTTAATATTCTGAGTTAATCACCTGCTTACAGCTATCAGTAACTCTCACATCCTTCTAGAATGGTTGGAGCAGCAACTGGGAACTTAACTCCAGGCATGCATGTGCTCAAGCAACCCTCCATACCTTGGCTTTAAATTATTGTAAAGCGGGCTAAACTCAGATCTCTAATCCTCCTGCCTCAAATTCCTAACTTGGGACTATACCACCGCACCTGGCTCTTCTAGATCTTGATAGGCGCGAAAAGAAACATACACACATATTTATAAAAATGTAACAATTGAGTTTATTTTACAAAACTTGCCTTCTCTCCCAATAAGACAGACACAATGTAGGTTGGCAGGATAGATCCCTCATCCTCAGGGGATGGGTCTTCAGTGTGGGTGCATGTCTTACAGAACAAGCTCCCATAGGTCAATGGATGTGGACCATTGTTTCACACTCTACCTGGTCCAGTGCACCAGAAGATGCACATCTGCATCTTTGTGAGCTTTGGTGTATGGGTCTCTCTGCAAGCTTGTCCTTAGAAGTGGCACTGCACCTGGTCTCATCCTGGATACCCAGGACAGGAATAGTAGAGCAGTGGCTTTATAAAGATTGGTGGGAGGGACAGTGCAAGGTCACCTCTGAGAAGGTGACATCTCTCCACTTTCACCCACAATAGTGACAATACTGAGTGGGAATAGACTCACTCAGGGGACTGGAGAGATGCCTCAATGGTTAAGGACACTGGCTGCTCTTCAGGACCTGGATTCAATTCCCAACACCCATATGGCAGCTCATAACCATCTGGAATGCCAGTTCTAGGATCTCACACCTTCACAAAACACCAATGCACATTTTAAATATAATAAAATATTTGATACCCTCACAGAACACAGATGCACATCTTAAATATAATATTTCAGCCACTGAACCTCAGGAAAGCAGCCATACAACTGAATTAAAATCCCCATACCATCTTCAATGTCAGGTAGGTGACAAGCAGGCTGAGGTGACCTCCACCTACAGGGAAAAGCCCAGTTCTCAGAGCCTGAATCTAGCTGGAATCCCTGTCCTGTCATCTTCTGTGTTGGCCCAGGAATGAGTATTCTTGAGGGTCCTGAATGTGAAGCCAGCCTGGTCTCCAGAGGGAGTCCAGGACAGCCACACCTGCCCTGCCCGCACATTGTCCTTTAGCCCTCTGTAACACACACAGTAAAGAGAGGGGTAAGGTGCCAAGGCATGGGCACCAGGAACTGCCTTCACTCCCCTGATCCACTCAGGACAGTCCCAACTCCAAGCTGTCTTCAATCCCTCAGCCACAGAACAAAACCTTCTTCCCTTCAGGAGTCAAAGTTGGGCTAGGTTGGCCTGTAGAGCCTGGAACTAAGACTAAGCAGGAGGAGGAGCAAGGTGTGGTCTGCCTCCTCTTTCCCTCCAGGGGATTCCTGGAGAGGAATGTAGAAAGAAGCATTCAATGTCCTCATTCCACATGGGTCTGACCAAATCTGCTTCTCCAGGCTTTCTCCCACCCAACCTTCTCCCAAAAGTTATATTCTGGCTTGTATCTC
>NW_022196911.1:90686317-90687794 GCF_008632895.1 Mastomys coucha
AAGCGCCTCACAAGCCCACAGATGCACAAAAGAGGAAAAATGATGCATGTCAGGATGAACAAGATCCTAGGGAGGTGGGGGATGGTATTGTCAGAAGTGCCTAGGTCATGCTCCCTTGCCATACCTCCTCTATCATGCATCCCCAACCATATTTCTGATGGATCCAGCTCTCAGTGAAGATGCCCAGATGTGGTCACCCTATGCTTACCTGAATGGGTCCTTTGCAGGATCCCAGATGTTTCTTTGTAGGCAGCATTCATTTTCACAGCACGTGAATCCTTCGGGGCAGCTTCTAGTCGGCACAGACAGGCATGGGGAAATACTGATGGCATCAGAGTGTCCAAAAAAGGGGTCCCTGCTTCCCTAGACACTTAGACCCTCAGGTTGCAGCCACGCTTAATGGGTGTGGGGTACAGATCCATCCTGGGGTCACTGGGAGGAATTGGGGTCTAGACTTGAGACCTGAGTTCAGAGTTCATCATGGCAGAATAGTCCTGATGCTGATCTTTTTTTTTTGGTTTTTCGAGACAGGGTTTCTCTGTGTAGCTCTGGCTGTCCTGGAACTCACTCTGTAGTCCAGGCTGGCCCCAAACTCAGAAATCTGCCTGCCTCTGCCTCCCAAGTGCTGGGATTAAAGGCGTGGGCCACCACTGCCTGGCTCTGATGCTGATCTTACATGGGAGGCACCTGTGGGGCATTGCTCATTTGACTTCCCCCTCCCTGCCCCAGCTATGAAAAATTTGGGATTAGCACCAGTTACAGACCTGCAGATCCCAAGGTTGGGTAAGCTGAGAAGGGCTATGGTTTCCGCAAAAGTGATAAGAATTAGCAGTCAGTCCCCTTATCTCGGGCAGAATCTGGACACATAGACACACACCCCTTTACTGACAATTATTGACTACACTCCATACTTACAAGATGTCACATGTGTTTACAGTCTGTGGAAGAAAAAGACAGAGGTTAGAGCTCAAAGCCTGAGAATTGGGTTTAGAGTGCTTGTCCATCATGGTGATATATCAGGTAGGTGCAGGGAAACCAGGGTTGCTTGTCCATCATGAGAGAACTTAAAAGAAGGCAGAACTATTCAAGGCTACAGAGCCAGTCTAAGGCCAGTTAAGGAACAAGAAACTCTCTCTCAAAGAGAACTTGAGTCTTGTCTCTGCTCAGAAATTGTTCCAGACAGTGGGTCTCAGACTCTCCCTCCCTCCAACTACCATGTCCAGGGTCAACAACTGGAGCCTACCTCTGCCTCCTCAAGTGTTGGGGCTAAAAGCCTGATTTACCAGGCAAGTTCCTCCACCTTTTTCTAAATTGAAACAAGCAATCGTCTCACTGTGTTGTCCTGGCTAGCCAGGAATTTGGAGATTTACCTGTCTCTGCCTCCAGACCGCTGGATTAAAGATGTGGACCACTAGACCTGGCACACACACACACACACACACACACACACACACACACACACACACTAGGAGACTTG
>NW_022196911.1:90688981-90694062 GCF_008632895.1 Mastomys coucha
AGGCCAGCCTGGACTACAGAGCTCTCCTCTAGGATAGCCAGAGCCAGAGAAACCCTGTCTCAAACAACGAAACAAACTAACAAATAGATTATATTAAACAAAGGCTTGTTCTGACTACCTCAGGAAAACCTGCCAACCCAAGACACTTAGTATTTGAGTATGAACAAGAGCTCAAATCCTGCCTCCCTGGCATGACTGCAGGAGTCTACCCAGCCAGGCAGCCAGGTCTACTCTAAGATCAAACTTGAACTAACTAATCTGAGAAGTGAGAACTTCAACTTCCCTGGTATACAACAGATAAGTCCCAGAGAGGGGCCAATAAACTACACCCCAAGGTCACCAGCCATGGAGAAACAGGGAAGGAGTAACACCTAAGGCAAACAAGAAGACCTCAGCTTCCTCTGCCTGACTCAGAGCTTAAAAAGACATGCCAAGACTAAAATGGGGGGGTCAAAGATCTTATCCAGGGCTGTGGTTGGGGCCAGTTCCCAGTTAGGAACACAAACAACCCTGCCAAGACAGGGGCCCAGGTTCCCCAGAGCCTCCCTCTGAGGTCCCCACCCCCACTTTCCCCAGAGCTTCCCTCTGAGGTCCCTACCCCCACTTTCCCCAAATACAACAGAAAGGAAGTTACCAACAGCCTTCCAATTAAGGAGATTCCTGACAAGTAAAAGCTGGGACTGGGCTCCTAGGCAAGCCTCTGCCCCATAGGGTCCTCCAAAAGTCACAGAGGTCTTGCTTACCCGATTGGCACTTACTGGTTGGAGACTGGAAAGCAGGCCAAAGATCAAGGGGAGTGTGCCAGGGACCCAGGTGTCCTGCATCCTGACAAGGGTGCCAATGAACTTCAGAGTGTAAGGACAGAGTGACAGGGCAAGACCTTTCACTTCTTTCCACCTATGGGGCCCAGCCTCAGTACAGGGGCGGAGTTAACACACCTGAGTTGGGCGGGACCAGGGCTTTGTGCTGAGCCAGAGCTCAGGGAAGGGAAGTGGAGAGAGAAGGGAAGTCTGTCCTTGCTTGAGTTTAGGAATTAGAAATTGGCAGGTTAGAAGAGATTGATTTGCCAACCTTCTAAGTTGGATAGGGCAGAGAACTCTGGAAGTCCCTCTGCTGGACTGTGCTTAAGTAGTGGTTAGGGCAAGGTATGGTGACACAACCTTTAATCCCATCATGGAGAAGGCAAATCTCTGGGAGTTCAAAGCTAGTATGATCTAATTAGTGACATCTAGGCCGACAAGGGTTAAATAAATAAATAAATAAATAAAAAGAAACCAAGCAAGGTGGTGGTAGCAGAAGCTTTTAAATCCCAGTACTCAGGAGACAGAGACAGGTGGATCACTGAGGCTAGCCTGGTCTACAGAGCAAGAGTTCCAGGACAGCCAAGACTACACAGAGAAACCCTGTGCATGTTGGTAGGCTGAAAATCTGGAAAGGTGACTCAGGGGTTAAGAGCAGTTGCTTTTGGACCTGGATTCAGTTTCCATCATCTATATACAAGATGGCTCATTAGATTCTGAAACTCTAGTTCTACACTATAGCCTCTTCTGAAGTCTGATTTTATCACACGCCTATGGTTCGGGTCTGGTATATAGCTCCCTGGGAGGGCTATATTTCCTCTGTGTGGCCTTGGCTGTCCTAGAACTTGCTCTGAGGCCTGGTTGGCCTTGAGATTAGAGATCCACCTGCCTCTGCCTCTTGAGTGCTAGGATCAAGGGTGTGTGCCACCACTGTCTGGCAGAGGATCTGCTGTTGTTCAGAGAGACAGGGGCCCACTCTAGGACTGCACCCCCACCTTATCCAGTGAGCGAGCCAGGAGAGGGTGGCATGTGCATGCATGCCTGGATATCCTCTTGCATGCTGGGAAGCAGAGGCAGGAAGACCCAGAGAACTTATGAAGTCTTTGTGGCTGCTCAGATTCCACACCACATTCCAGTCTGGGTTTCCCCACAGTGACAAAGTCCCCATGCCTTCTGCACATTGAGTCCTCTTTACTGAAGAAGGAGTTGATTGTCTGGGGTCCCTCATAGGGTCTTGCTGTGAGGGCCTGGAGGTCAGCTGGCCACCCACGCCTTCTCAGAGAAGGCAGCTGGAGTCCAGAGGCCAGGAAGGCCAACTCCCAGAGGACACGTGGGCTGAGTCACAGTTACGACCATGCAGGTTCTGAGAGCCCACACGCAATTCAAGTGACTCCATCTCAGCCAGGAGGGCTGCAGCTCTCTTGGAGGAACACCCAGCTGGTGCTGGGAGGAGGGAGACTTTGTCTATACCTGCCTGGCAGACCCTGGGGAGGAAGAGCTGGGCTGGGCTCTGTTTCATCATCCCTCTGCATTTTATCCAACCATCCCTTGCTTCTCCACATTCTACTAAAACTCCTCTGTATCTATAAGACCTAATAGCACTGGGCTTGGGCTTCTTTCAAGGAGGGTGAATACTTGGCTTTAGTCGGGTTCTGCCTGTAGGGGCAGTATTGAGTCATTTTTAGCAGTTATGCCATGTCTGACTGGTCAGCTGTGTGACCATAAGTCATGCAGTCCCTAACTCTCTCCAAACTCATTTGCAAAAGGAGGACCCATGAGTCGGAGACAAATGAAATGACACACGCAGACTGTGAAGGGATGACATGAATTGTTTCCTAACACTGAGCGATCTTATCCAAAAGTGAACACAGTTCACCTTTCCTCCCCAGGGTCTGCTGGGCAGGCATAGGCAAGGTGTCTCTCCCCAGCCCCAGTTGCCCAGTGTCTGGCATACAGCAATAGCAAATAAACATGAGCTGATGTAGTTTGTGGCAGGATGAAGTATCCAGGAATGAAGGGACTTGCCTCTTTCCAAAGCAGCTATCACTCTGTTCCTCTATATAGGCTGCAGGGGACAATGTTGCCCATGAATGGCTCGGCAGCCCCCTCTGCTGTCCAGTTCCTGTTCTGCACCCCAGCTAAGGTCAAATTAGAAGGGGTAGGACAGTGACCTGTCTGGGAGGATGACTGGGACTGATCCCTCCAACACACATGGCAGGAGGTAACACTGCAACAGAGCCCTGAGATCTCTCTCTCCTCTCTCTCTTTCTCTCTCTGTCTCTCTCTTTCTCTCTCTTTCTCTCTCTCTCTCCCTCCCTCTCTCTCTCTCTCTCTCTTTCTCTCTGTGTGTGTGTGTGAGAGAGAGAGAGAGAGAGAAAGAGAGAGAGAGAAGGAAAGAGAGGGAGAGAGAGAGAAAGAGAAATGAGTATAATGACAAATCCTTGTGACTTCAGCCCTCAGGAGGCTAAAAGAAGAAGACAATGAGTTTAAGGCTAGCATGGGCTACATACTGGAAGTGTTTCTGTGTGTGTGTGTGTGTTCCAACCCCACAGTGGTGCAGTACCACCATCCCAGAGGTGGAAGTCTTCCCTCTTCCAGTTTCCTCTGGTGTGAGCAGGAGCCACGTGCCTAGCCCTGATGGTGAGTATAAAGCCATTATCTTTTATTTATCTCTGCAGAGAAATACCCACTAATTCTTGCTTTGCCTCCAAAAGTCCTAGTTTAAATAAAGCTCCTTCCTGGTCAGGAGGAACAAGATCTGCATTCACTCAAACGGCCTCTGCCCGCATGCGAAGCTCTTGGGCCTTACCATTTCAGAAAGCTGAGTTATTAAAAACAAACTTTCAAGGGCGGTGGTGGCACACGCCTTTAATCCTAGCACTTGGGAGGCAGAGGCAGGCGGATTTCTGAGTTCGAGGCCAGCCTGGTCTACAGAGTGAGTTCCAGGACAGCCAGGGCTACACAGAGAAACCCTGTCTCGAAAAACCAAAAAAAAAAAACAAAAACAAAAACAAAAAAAACCCTTTCATGGGATGGAGAGATGGCTCAACAGTTAAGTGGACTGGATGCTCTTGCAGGGGATCAGGGTTCAATTCCCACTACTTTCTTGAAAGTTTCCAACCATTTATAACTTCAGTTTCAGGGGATCCGGATCTCTCTGGCTTCCCTGGACACCAGTCACTGGATGCACAGACATATGAGGAGTCAAATACCCATACACGGGAAATAATAATTATCATAATGGTAACAAATCCTTTTTAATATCTATTAATGTTTAAAGTCAGTAGAGTCAAAGGAAGTCACATGATGAGACGACAAGGTAGCATTTGACAGGACACACCTTTCGATGCCTGTAACTGCACTCTTCAGTCTGACAGGGCAGGGTTGAGATTTCACATCAAGCACCTGGACCATGAGTCATCAGGGCCCCGCAGAGAACTCCGAGGGGAAAGTGCTGCCCGCACAACTGTGGGGACCTGAGTTTGGATTCCCAGCACCCATGGACCAAGCTGATCGTGGTCATATAAATTTATTATTAACCCTGTGCTGGTGGGTGGATCCCAGAGACTTCCTGTACAGCCAGCTTATCTGAAATGGTGAACTCTGGGTTCAATAAGAAGCCCTGTCTCAAAAAATAAGTAAGTAAAGAAGTAAAAAAAATAAAGCTAGATTGGAGAGACTAGGTGTCAGCCGCCTTTCCGTCCAGCAGAAATAAGTAGGCAACAACGAGCTCTTCTCCCAGCAGTTTAATCAGGAACCTTCATTTTTACTTCTTCTTAATTATCCCAATAATCATAATAATCCTCCCATCTCAGCCTCCCCAGTAGCTGGGACTACAGGCGTGTGCCACCACCGCCCGGCTCATAATAATCCTCTCTCGAACCCCCAGCCCTCACAGGTTAAATACTTTTCCTGGTCCCAATCAGCATCAGCTACATGGCAAAGCATAATAGGCTGGGGGAAAATCATGCCAGCTTGCATCACAAACTAGAGGCACCCAGCTTCTCCAACTAAGGCTTGTTTATCTCAATGCTCGCTGCTCTGGCCAGGTGTTCAATATATATATATATGGTGGCAGCTGCAGCTCCCCACAACTAGGGCCTCTCCACAGCCTTCCGAGCTCCACATGTAACCTTCAGTGGGCATACACATGCATAACACACAGGTGCACTGTCCCCCCTTCTCTGCTGTGATAATCATCCTGACCAAATGCCCCTTGGAGGACAAAGGGGTTTCTCCTGCTTACAGCTCAGGCTTAGAGTTCATGGTGCAGGGAGGTTA
>NW_022196911.1:90694678-90695557 GCF_008632895.1 Mastomys coucha
AATATATATATATATATATATATATATATATATATATACATATATATATATATATATATATACACAACACCCACACTTACAACATACACACACATATAAAACACATATACAACACATACGTACATACAACCTATATACATGTACATACAAAATGCACACATATACACACACAGTCTCAAGGTCCATTTGCCCAGCTTCACCCACAGTTACACACTTTTGTGGTGACTGACAGTTAAATGTTGTCCAAAATATCCAAATCAGGAAACTACATGGGTACAAACTATCTATAAATCTACTTTATTTTATGTCATATAGATCTCCTCCTACAAACATCCTATCTGTTTTCATATTTGTGTGAGTTGTGTCTGTTTGTTCCTTTGTTTGAGGAAGGGTCTTACTGTTTGACTCTGGCTGCTCTGGAACCTATTATGTAGACCATGGAGACCAGGATGGCCTTGAGCTCACAGAGCTACACCTGCCTCCCCATCCTAACTGCTTGAATTAAATGCATGTACCCCCAGGCCAGGTTCACATCTGGAAACTTATATAACTACTGCAGCAGTTAAAATGTATGATAATAAGATTGTTCAGCATACACAGCAAGTTCCATGGCAGCCAGGGCTACACAGACACACACACATACACTCACACACACATACTCATACACACACAGGCATGCGCACACACACACACACACACACACACACACACACACACACACTGATTCAAAGCTGCCATGCTTCCTCGAAGCTCTGTCTGGTATACACCCTGCCCAGTTGCACCCACTCCTGCACCTCTTAGTAAAGTCTCCATCTCTGACTTTTGGAGGAGCCTGAAGCCCAGCTCTCCTAGTTGTCACTGAGAATGAGGGAAGGCCAC
>NW_022196911.1:90696100-90697528 GCF_008632895.1 Mastomys coucha
CCTGAGTTCAAATCCCAGCAACCACATGGTGGCTCACAACCATCCATAATGAGATCTGACACCCTCTGATGTGTCTGAAGATGACTACAGTGTACTTATATATAATAAATAATTAATTAAAAAAAAAAGAAAATCCTGAAGAAGTAAAATCTAATGCCAATAAGGAATGAATTTGCTCAGGTACAAGGTGTATCTTCCTTCCTCAAAAGATCTCTGTTAAGAAAAATAAAATAAAATAAAAAAATTAAGCATTCAATTTTTGCTGGTGAGATGGCTTAGTGGTTAAGAGCATCCACTGCTCTTCCAGAGGTCATGAGTTCAAATCCCAGCAACCACTTGTAGGCTCACAACCATCCGGAATGAGATCTGATGCCCTCTCCTGGTATGTCTGAAGACAGCTACAGTGTACTTACATATAATAATAAATAAATCTTTAAAAAAAAAAAATCTCTGTTAAGGGAGGGTCTTACTGCATCCATTAAGAACAAAATCCCTCACAGGTGTACCCAGGCAGTTGGATTTAATCAATCCCAGATGTAGTCGAGTTGCCAAATAACAACAGCCATCATACTATGGGGATGGCATGAGCTGGGAGGGAGTGTACTTTGAGATGTGCTGTTTGGAGTGTTCTTTTAGGTCCCTAAAAGGTTTGCTTATTTTTATTATATGTGGATTTGATGTTTTATCCACATGTGCATGTGGGCATCACATGCCTTGGGGCTGGTGCAGAGAATCAAACTGAATTCTCGGCAAGAGCAACAGATGCTCTTAACCACCGAGCCATCCCTCCAGCTAGCTAAAGTCCTTTCTTGTCTTCTCAGGAATATCCGGGGGTTTGTGCTTTCACTGCTGCTGCTTCTTTTCCTCCTCCTCCCCCACCCCTCCTCCTCCTCCTTCTCCTCTTCCTCCTCCTCCTTCTAACATTTATTTGTTTATTTTATGTATAGGAGTATGTTGTCACAGTGTTCGGACATATCAGAAGAGAGCATTGGATCCCATTACAGATGGTTGTGAGCCACCACTTGGTTGCTGTGAATTCAACTCAGGACCTCTGGAAGAGCAGTCAGTGCTCTTAACAGCTGAGACATCTCTCCAGTCCCATTTTCTCACTTCTGTAGCTCTCCAAATTGGTCACTGGACGCTCAGGATGAGACCTTTTTTTGTGATAAGTTGTCTATTATGTGAGACTCTTCTTAGGGATCCATGAACAAACATCTACTTTTCTCAGATAAAGAATCAAAGTAAGGGGCTGGAGAGATGGCTCAGCTGTTAAGAGCACTGACTGCTCTTCCAAAGGTCCTGAGTTCAAATCCCAGCAACTGCATGGTGGCTCACAACCATCTGTAATGAGATCTGGCATCCTCTTCTGGTGTGTCTGAAGACAGCTACACTGTACTCACATAAATAAAATAAATAAATCTTTAAAAA
>NW_022196911.1:90698490-90703568 GCF_008632895.1 Mastomys coucha
TCTTTCACAGAGACAGGAATGGTGTCTGCCTGAGGTCCCTCCTACCCTCCAACCACCATGGCTCCCCTACAGTGTCTGGTATTTTTGGAGGGGCACTGAGAATGGACTGAAGAAAGGAAGGAGAAGGAGAAAGTGTGCTGGGACAGGCAGTCTAAGCGGAATGATCTAAGAGACCCCAGGGTAGCTAGAAACTCCTGACTCAGCATGAAGGATCAGAGCACCTGCCTGACAAGAATATCAACTTAGTGATAAGACCAGAGGCACTGGGGGTTGGGGTGGGGGGTGCACTGAGAAGAAAGTCAACACTGGATAAAGACCTTCCCTGGCATTTCACAACCCAGAGACTGCAGGAAACAGATCTGCAGATAGAATTTTTCTACCCCCAAAGTTCCCTTGCTTTTCTTCCTTATAAAACCCTCAAGCCCTTGTGCCTCTGCACCGACTTTCTCCTCCTGAAGGGAAATGGCTGCCCTTCATGTTCTGATCAATGACCATCTGCTTCTAATGAAGGACAGGGACCACCCCTTTTCTGTCTTTCTTTCTTTCTTCCTTTCCATCTTTCTTTCTTTCTTTCTTTCTTTCTTTCCTTCTTTCTTTCTTTCCTTCTTTCTTTCTTTCTCTCTTTCTTTCTTTGGTTTTTCGAGACAGGGTTTCTCTTTGTAGCACTGGCTGTCCTGGAACTCACTCTGTAGACCAGGCTGGCCTTGAACTCAGAAATCCACCTGCCTCTGCCTCCCAAATGCTGGGATTAAAGGCTTATGCCACCACTGCCTGCCCACCCCTTTTCTTTAATTTCCATGTTGTCTCCATCAATCTCTTTCTCTAGCCTGGGAACCAAAGTTACAGATGGTACCAGGTGGTTCTGAAGCCATTTTCTCCAACAAGACAATTCTGGCTTTCTTTCTGAACTGCCCATGACTTCTGTGGTCTGCAAGATGTCAGTCTCCAAGGTATGAGACCCACCATGGACTGGGCATACCTAGTAACGACTCTGGACTGCCTTGTGACAGTGGCAGCTCCCTCCTTGAGAGAGTATGGGTGTAAAGTGGACACAGTCCATGAACACTCATGACAACACAAACCAAGGCAATGTTAGGGCAGGATGTGGTCCTCTCTCTGCAGTATCGGAGGTCTCTCAGACAGGCGGAAACTAGAGCCTGGATGATGGAGAAAAGCCCTCTGGGTAGGACCAGAGGTGATGGAGGATGAGTTCAAGCTTCCTGGAAAGATCAAGTGCCCTGAGGCAGGCTCTTAAGTTGAGAAAGAAGCAAGACTGAGGCTGGGAGAGACCTCATCTTAAGACCTGCTCTCTACAGGCAGAGGTGTGCTGCATGCCCCAAGCTGGGGGTGGGGCCCACCTGAGAAGCTAGCACTGTATCTCTGCTAATGGTGCTATTGCCCTGAGGCTAGGAATCAACTCAGTTGTCCTTGCTTAGCACACTTGATGCCAGAAGTTGAATCCCCAGAAGAATGTGTGTGTGGGGTGTGTGTGTGGGGTGTGTGTGTGTGTGTGTGTGTGTTTGTGGCTGGGTGGGTGTGGGTGTGTGTATGGGGGAGTGGATAGCCAGGTTTGCTGGGACATGCTTGTCATCCCAACACTCAGGGAGTTGAGGCTGGAGAGTATCTATGGATTCAGTGTTATCCTGGGCTATACAGTGAGTTCTAGGCTATTCTGTGTGAGCTACCAGTGTTGAGGTCCTGTCTCAAATTTTTAAAAAGGGAAGACCACCCGTAGTGTACTGCATAGCATGACCTGCAGGGGGCAGGATGGACATTAGAGCAGAGGCAGAAGTCTGGAGAGTCCTAAGCCCAGCCTAGAGACAGTCCTCAGCATAGCCTGGAGTGGCCCGCTGTGGACTGTGACCCCGAAATAGGGAGGGGTAGATGTGGGGCTGCTTTGAGTCCAAGTAAGAAGGGTAAGAGAAAGAGGAAAGAGAAACCAGAAAACACCTCTGGTTTTGTTTGTTTTTACCTGAACAGCCAGGTTTTTGATGGTCCATCTACCTGTGAGGGGACATCAGGAAGGAGGCCCTGAGGAAGGGCAAGAAAAAGCCAGAGCTCACTTTGGGCCTTGAGATCCCCACAGGTTCTAAGTGGCAGAGCTGTGTGGTGAAGTATTGTCTAGAGTGCCACAGGGAGGTCTAGGCCAGAGATAAAGATCCCAGATTCAACAAACAAAACCCAGTCTGTGAAGCTGATGTAGGAGGAACTGAGAGTTATATGCTCATGTTAAAGGTGTTCCTCAACTTCCCTAGGATATAGAAATAGAACTTGACCATAGGAGCACACAAGGATGTGCTGTATAGTATCCTGGTCCTTAGAAACTATAAGGACAACAGCTGTGTCTAACATAATGAGTTTAGTCTCTGAGTGAAACTATAAGACAATGGTGATTTCAAAGAGAAAAGAGGAGGCAGAGAAGCAGATAGACTGCATCTCAGCAGGCAGGGGGCTCCAACCTTTCCTTGGGGTGAAGGTTGAGTACATTAAGGGGAGCCAGGGGGACAGAGAAAGCCAGACAGTGGTACAGTGGTGGTGCACACATCCTTAATCCCAGCACTCAGGAGGCAGAGGCAGGTGGATCTCTTGAGTTTGAGGCCAGCCTGGTCTTCCAGGACAGCCAGGGCTCCAAACAGAGAGAAACCCTATCTAGAGGAGCTAGGGGAGGGGACATGTACACATACATAGGTAGCTACCAGGAAGTCACAGAATCTTTTTATGGTCTGACTGGGAACAGGGTGGGTTATTTTCCATACCCCAGGATATTGTTTCCACAGTTGGACCAGACCGGTCAGTCTGTAGCCAAAGAATTATGTAGAGCTAGGGTAATACCTGGTATAGCCTGACTCAATTCCTCATGACCAGAGGCTATTACTCAACAATTTCAGTTCAGGGCTGGTTTCCTTTTGTGTATTAGCCAGAACTAGTCACCTGGCATAGCAGTTTCCAGTTGTTCTTATCTCTTATCTCTAAGTACTCTGAGTGATTTCTCCCTGGGAAGTGATATTAGTTCTGTGACAAAGTCACAGGAGGAATGAAGGGCACTGTGTGAGTGAGCACAGATTAGGACAAGATAGAGAGAGCCTCAGGTCCACTATTACTCAGAAGGGACAGGGGAGGTGGAAGATGCAGCCAGTGCAGGAGAGGAAAGCTAGGCAGAGTGGACCCAGACAGGTATGGGGAAATTGTTGGAGCAAGAACACTGGCCATGTGGGTCAGAGGCTAATGAGGGGTGAGATCAGGAAACAGACATTGGCTTCAGCAGAACTGTGGTCAGATGACCCGGAGGGAAGTGATGTCCTGGAATGGTGGCAACAGTAAGGGAGAAAAGGTGGAGAGAGGAGATGTGTCAGCAGGACAGGGGACTGAGGTGTTCAGAGAGGTTGGTGGCATGGCAGGTTATAAAAAGACCAAGCCTCCAATATGACAATGAAATGGCAGGAATGAGACATGGAAGGGAGTTGGGAATGGGAGGGGCCACCCAGGGCCCAGCTGCGTTCCAGGGCTGCCAATCTGTGCACACTATCTGTGCAGTTGGGAGCAGAATTTTGACGGCCTTAGTGAGATAGTTTCCTTTGGTTTGATTTGGATGGAGACAGGTGTTGTGTTATATTTAATCCGGTCTGGCCTTGAACTTGCTATGTACACCAGGATGACCTCCATCTTGCAGAACTGCCTACCCTGGCCTCCTAACTGTCAGGACTAAATAAGTGCACCATCAGGCCAAGATGGCTTCTGTCTTTTCCTTAGAGGAACCTGAGGCCGGGGTATGAGAGGCCCGAGAAGGCAGGTCTGCATGAGTTGCCTTGAGAGACTCTGGAGTGTGTTGGAAGAGTGGGGCCTCGGGAGACACATGGACTGGATTTGAACGTGAGTCTGCTCACACAGGTGTACTGGTTCTTGGGGAACGGACCAATTCATCCCATGTGTGGTTTCTTCCTAGGTGAGCAGGATGGATGGAGAGTCAGGTAGACTTTCGATGTGAGACAGTTGTAGTTACAATGAGGCAAGCAAGTTGACTCTGAAGGCATGAAGTTGGGGCTTGGAGTGTCTTGGAGAATGGCCAGTATGGAGGTTGACACACCTGGACCAGAGCAGTAGATGGTGCTCACCATGGAAGGTGTGATGTTAGGAGGATGTCCTAGTTAGGGTGACTATTGCTATGATGAAACACCATGACCAAAAGCAAGTTGAGAGGAAAGGGTTTATTTGATATATATCTCCACATTATAGGCTATCACTGAAGGAAGTCAGGAGAGAGACTCAAAGAGGGTATGAACCTGGAGGCAGGAGCTGATGCAGAGGCCGTGGAGGGGTGTAGCTTGCTCCATGCTTTTTACTGGCTTGCTCCTCATGGCTTTCTCAGACTGTGCTCTCTCTCTCTCTCTCTCTCTCTCTCTCTCTCTCTCTCTCTCTCTCTCTCTCTCTGTCTCTCTCTCTATCTCTCTCTCTCTCTCTCCCTCTCTTTCTCTCTGCAGTAAATAAATAAAAAGCAAAAGACATGACCGTTGCTAGGTATGAAGGAGGAGGAAGTCCATTGTAGACCAAAGGTAGAGCATACGCAGAGACAGGGCCATCTGGGAAAATCCAGAGACACTGTGACCCTGAGCCACGTGGAGTTGGTGACAGAGACAGGGGAGTGGAGCACAAGGACAGGACAGGACAAGGACTAGGGGCCAAGAGGATAAAGGTACAGAAAGAAATCTGGTAAGAAAATGGTTGGATTATACAGGGAAGAGCATCTGCAGGAAGAGCAGTCCAGTTCTGGGCTGCAGAGTTCAGGGCAGGGGGCTGGGTACCAGCCAAACCCTGTAACAAGTAGGAACTCGGGGATGCTGGGAGAGCCTGGAGTTCAGCTCCACTTTAATGTCAAGTAGGCACCTCAGGTTTTGTCCCAGGTTTGAAACTTAACTCTTTTTCCACCCCCCTCCAGGGGGAAACCCTCCAGGGTTCCTCTGGCTGTTCTAGAACACTTTATTTGTTTAATTTCTTTTTAACTCAAAGAATTAGCTGCCTGCCTGCCTTTGTCTCTGGTGTTAAGATTAAAGGGATGTGCCACCATGCCTGGCTCAAATTCC
>NW_022196911.1:90704449-90708725 GCF_008632895.1 Mastomys coucha
TGAGTTTGAGTTGCTCAGTCTCTCTCCATAAAAGATGATTTCTCAGTCATTGACAAACAGCTCATTTAACCCTCAGCTAACAAGGCTAAGCTCAGTTTCTCATGCATGCTATACCCAGAGCTCATCGTGAGTCTCAGAGGATGAGAACATATACGAAAATCTTGTTCCTATGCCCACAGATGTGCGGGCATTTCCATAGATGCTGCTTACTTATTCCGCAGGATGGTATAGATGCCACATGTGCCACCTGTGCGTCTTACTTGTCTCTCTTCATAACAGGGCTGAAAATTATACTAATCGTCATTGATCAAATTTCACTTAGTTGTTTTTTTTCCCAGGTCTAATGTTTGAAGCTGGAGCCATGACCATGTTAGACACTCTGTTGGATTATAGGGTGTGTCCCGCATCTGTTCCGCCACTCAGGAAGGTTTGAGGGCTCTTACCCACACCAGCACCGGGTGGGTGTTGGGCTATAGGAAGCTGCGGGACCCTGCTCCTGGGTGGGGGAACACAGTCTGAGGTCCCCCAGGGACTGCTGGAGCCGGCCCAGGGGTTCCCGGGCCTACAGGGAGGCCAGGGACATCAGTTTGTTAGACTCTTGGGCAGCCAGGCGCCACTGGGAGCCCTCCAAGAGCTGAGAATGGAATAGGGGCCCATGGGCTGAATCTAGCCCCGGGCCTGGGAGAAAAGAGGGGAGAGCTCCAGATGGGTCCTGCAGGGAGGAGAGTCCTTGGCTTGTAGGTGGTTGGTTGGCTTGCTGGAGCCCAGACATGGGAGTGCTGAGAGGCCTCCAGTAAAAGATCAGTGGCTGGCTCTTTAGGTGAAGGTCTGCTCTATTGCTCCCCCTGGTGGATTCCGATGAAAATTCACAGTCCATGGTTTAAGGCATCTATTTCATGGTGGAAAGTGGATGAGTAAAACTGTACCCCTCCCCCCCTTTCTCAGCGTGGGCCTGAGGTTAAATACATTTTGAGGGAGGAGTGTCTGGGAAGTGGGGCTTATTGGCTAAGCCTCTAGGCCTTTAGGTACTTCATTAAAATGGAGATCTGTCTTGAGGCTATGTGACCTGTGATCATGTCCTCTACTTGTGGAGGGACTTGGGGCATTGCCCTTTGGAGACTATGGAGAGTTGTGGCCTCATGGCAGGAGCCTGGTGTCTGAGAGTGGGGCAAAGCGCCTACCATCCCCAAGGGTCACATGGGTTTCCAGCCTGTGCTACACCAAAAAACAAGGCTGCCTTTCACCATCCTACCACACTCTACCACTGAGCTGTATCCCCAGGCCTCCATAAACTAGAGTTACCTATAAACAAATTCTGTAAATACATCAACCAAGACTTGTTCACTGGAAAAAGAAAAGACCTCAAGCAACGCTAAAGCATACAAAAGATAAAGTTTGGGCTAGAGAGATGGTTTAGCATTTGGGACATTGGCCACTCTTGCATAGGACCCAGGATAAATTCCCCACACCCAAAATGTAGTAGCTCTTAACTGTCTGGAGCCCAAGTTCCAGGAGATCCAATGCTCACTCCAGCCTCCTAGGGTACTGCATGCCCATTGGTACACAGATACTCATGCAGGCAAAACACTAATATAGAATAAAAATAAAATCTTAAACTGGGCAGTGGTGGTACACACCTTTAATCTCATAAATTGAGAGGCAGAGGCAGGTGGAACTGTGAGTTTGAAGCCAGCCTGGTCTACAGAGGAAGTCTGGGACACACAGAGCAGCCCTGTCTTCAGAAGAGGTTTTTTGTTTGTTTGTTTTAAAAGACTTATTTACTTTATGTAAATGAGCACACCATTGCTCTCTTCAGACACACCAGAAGAGGGCATCAGATCTCATTACAGATTGTTGTGAGTTACCATGTGGTTGCTGGGAATTGAACTCAGTACCTCTGGAAGAGCAGTCAGTGGTCTTAACCACTGAGCCATCTCTCCAGCCCTTTTTTTTTTTTTTTTCAAGACTTCTCAGTTATCCACTGCTAATTGCTCCCGGTAGCTCTCACACCCTTCCAGAATGGTTGGAGGAACAACTGGGGACTTAAATCTGGGCTTGCACATGCTAGGCAAATTCTCAACCACTGAGCTATGTTCTCAGCTACTCTCTCCAGCTGTTTTTGGGGTTTTTTTGTTTGTTTGTTTTGGTTTTTTGTTTTTTGAGACAGGGTTTCTCTGTGTAGCCCTGGCTGTCCTGGAACTCACTCTGTAGACCAGGCTGGTCTCAAACTCAGAAATCTGCCTGCCTCTGCCTCACAAGTGCTGGGATTAAAGACGTGTGCCACCACTGCCTGGCTTGGATTTTTGTTTGTTTGTTTGTTTGTTTGTTTGTTTTGTTTTTTCTAGACAGGGTGCTGAGATTAAAGGTAGACACCACCACTGTCAGGCCCCCATCGTTAGTTTTAACTCATCCTAACTCATGCTAAACTCAGATTTGTAATCCTCCTGCTTCATATTCCTGACTAACTTGGGACTGTACCACAGCACCTGGTTCTTCTAGATCTAAATAGACATGCAGAGAAACACAAACACATATTTATAAAAATGTAATGATTCAGTTTATTTTACAAAGTTACTATGAACTTATCTTCTCTCCCAATAAGACAGACACAATGTAGGTTGGCAGGACAGATCCCTCATCCTCAGGGGATGGGTCTTCAGTGTGGGTGCATGTATTACAGAATTGGCTCCAATAGGTCAATGAATGTGGACCATTCTTTCATGCCCTCCCCAGTCCAGTGCACCAGAAGATACACATCTGCATATTTGTAAGCTTTGGTGTGTGGGTCTCTCTGCAGGCTTGTCCTTAGAAGTGGCACTGCACCTGGTCTCATCCTGGATACCCAGGACAGGAATAGTAGAGCAGTGGCTTTATAAATATTGGGGGTATGAATGGACAGTGCAAGGTCACCTCTGAAAAGGTGACATCTCTCCACTCTCACCCACAATAGTGACAACACTGAGTGGGAATAGACTCACTCAGGGGACTGGAGAGATGGCTCAATGGTTAAGGACACTGGCTGCTCTTCAGGACCTGGATTCAATTCCCAACACCCACATGGCAGCTCATAACCATCCAGTTATGGAGTGCCAGTTCTAAGATTTGACACCTTCACAAACCACCAATGCACATTTAAAATATAATAAAGTATTTCAGCCACTGATTTTCAGGAAAGCCAATCTCTGCAGGTCATCCCACTGAATAAAAAGTGCTCTACCATCTTCAATGTCAGGTAGGTGACAAGCAGGCTGAGGTGACCTCCTCCTACAGGGAAAAGCCCAGTTCTCAGAGCCTGAATCTAGCTGGAATCCCTGTCCTGTCATCTTCTGTGGTGGCCCAGGGATGAGTATTCTAGAGATCCTGAATTTGAAGCCAGCATGGTCTACATGAGAGTCCAGGACAGCCACACCTACCTTGCCTGCACACCAAAAGAGTGAGCTTTGGTAGTGGTGTCTGTCTGAAAGGAAATATTGGTCTTCAGTCCTCTGCAGCATACACAGTAAAGAGAGGGGTAAGGTGCCAAGGCATGGGCACCAGGAACTGCCTTCCCTCCCCTGATCCACTCAGGACAGTCTAAGATCCAAGCTGCCCTCAGTCCCTCAGCCACAAAACAAAACCTTCTTCCCTTCAGGAGTCAATGTTAGGCTGGGTTGATCCCTAGAACCTGGAACCCAGGCTCAGCAGGAAGAGGAGCAAGGTGGGGGTCTGTCTCCCATCTCCCTCCAGAGGATTCCAGGAGAGGAATGATGTGGAAGGAAGCATTTGATGTCTTCACACCACACAAGTCTAACCAAGGCTGATTCTCCAGGCTTTCTCCCCACCCAAACTTCTCCCTCTTCTATTCTGGCTTGTATCTCCCTAAGAGTCCCATGCTTCATCAAGTTCTGGTCTTCCAGAAAAGCAGGTCCCAGGACTAGAACAGGATTGTGGGAGCTTTCCAGTGCATTTCTTTAGTGTCCCCGAGGCCCCAGGAAGCTGGAGGTCTAAGCTTTCATTCCCAGCTTGGATGCTCCACCCTCCCAGCAGGTGGTCAGTGCAGTCAGTCATCACTGGAAGCAGGTGCCAGTGTTTCCTTAGCCTCTGACCTTGTCTCCATCCCCACTTAGCAGCCAGCTGGGGAATCTCAGTGCCTGTGTCTCTGCATTGCTATAGAAGTACAGAGAGGTCCTCTCTGCGCAGGTGTGGTTGGAAGATGGCTCAGGGTCTGTGCAGCTCAGTCTTCAATCTCTTCCAGGCTCAGATGTGCTTCTGTAGGATGGCAGAGTGAGCTGTCCAG
>NW_022196911.1:90708963-90711054 GCF_008632895.1 Mastomys coucha
AAATGTCAACAGCCTTTCGTGTGGGACAGAGATTATGGATGCAGCTTAGCTCTCATAACAAAAGGGGAAGGGAAGGCAATGTATAAAAACAATAAATTAATTCAATGGACAAGAGACATGATGTGATAGGCAGTCATTCCAGGGTCAGGGACTTGATCCAGGAGGTTTGTGTGTGAGGTAGCTCAAAGGGTTGCATAGGCATGCCCTCCCATCTGGCCAGCAGGGCCCTTAGGCCTGAGGCTGTAGGGAGGAGGTGGTTCTGTAGGAGTTGAGTTCAGAACAACCTGCAGGAGCAAAGGGATCTTCGTTTTACTTATAGGGTCTGGGTCAAGAATGACAAATATGGTTGGCAGAGCCATCCCCCATCCATTATCGCCCCCTCCTCCAATCCATTATTCAACATGTTGGACAGCCAGCTATGAAACACATTAGGTACTGGGACAGAAAGACTCACCTGACTGTAGGGTGGAGGGGGATCCAAAGAGGTGACCCAAATGCTCTCTAGGGGAGCAATAGAGGGCGGTTCTGGAGGAGTCTGATGATCTGCTGTTCTGAAGTCATGCTGTAGTTCTCTGCACTTGGGACAGAAGTGCCTCACTAGGCCACAGATGCACAAAAGGGGTAAAATGATGCCTACATTGATGAACACGATCCTAGGGAGGTGGGGGATGGTATTGTCAGAAGTGCCGAGGTCATGCTCCCTTGCCATACCTCCTCCATCATACACACCCACTGTATTTCAGGTGGAGCCAGCCCTCTCTGAAGATGCCCAGAAGAGGTGACCCTGGGCTTACCTGAAGGAGTCATTTTCAAACCCCCAGATCTTTTTTTCTGGGCAGCATCCTTTGTCACAGCATCTGAATCCTTTGGTACAGTTTCTAGTCAGGACAAACAGGCATGGGGAAATACTGATGGCATCCTAGTGTCAAAATAAAGGGTCCCTGCTTCCCTAGACACTTAGACCCTCATCTTGCCAGCTACCCTTAGTTGGTGTGGGGTACAGATCCATCCTGGGGTCACTGGGAGGAATTGGGGTCTGGACTTGAGACCTGAGTTCAGAGTTCATCAGGGCAGTGTGCCACTGTCCCTCAGGCAGAATGGTCCTGATGCTGATCTTACATGGGAGGCACGTGTGGGACATTTGACACACCCTACCCCCCACACCCCGCCCTGCCAACCCAGGCTCCAGCTATAAAAGGTTGGGGATTAGCAATTACAGACCTGCAGTCTCAAGGTTGGGTAAGCTGAGAAGGGCTGTGGTTTCAGCAAAAGTGATATGAATTAGGTGTCTGTCCCCCTATCCAGGGCAGAATCTGGACACACACCCATCCCCCCTGCTTTTACTGACAATTACTGACAACATCCCATACTTACAAGATGTCACATGTATTTACAGCCTGTGGAAGAAAAAAGACAGAGGTCAGAGTTCAAAGCCTGAGAGGTGGGTCTCAGGTGTTAGAGTGCTTTTCCAGCATGCTGATAAATCAGGTAGGTGTGGGGAAACCAGGGGTGCTTGTCCATCATAACAGAACTCAAGAGATGGCAGAAGTGTTCAAGGCTACAGAGCCAGTTTGAGGCCAGATTGGGAACGAGAAACTCTGTCTCAGGTAGAATTGGAGGCAGGTCATCTGCTCAGAAATTGTTCCAGACACTGCGTCTCAGACTCTCCCTCCCTCCAACTACCATGTTCAGGGCCAACAACTGGAGCTTTCCTCTGCCTCGCCAAGTGCTAGGCTTAAATGCATGAGTTACCACGCAAGCTCCTTCGCCCTTTTTTATAGAAACAGCAAGGATCTCACTGTGTTGCCCTGGCTAACATGGAATCAGGAGATCTACCTGTCTCTGCCTGCAGACCACTGCAGGATTAAAGATGTGTACCACTACACCTGGCATACACACACACAGACACACAGACAGAGAGACTGGCCTAGGAAGCCATCTTTAGTGAATCCTTAGCTTCAGAGTCCCCCAGAAAGCAACCTAAGCCCCTAATTCCTCTACACCCATGATCCAGTGTCATAGGTAGAGACAACTCGGAGTTCACTAAACATACTCAGGTCCTATTCATCCTCAGGTCCCTGCTGGAGACCC
>NW_022196911.1:90711950-90714884 GCF_008632895.1 Mastomys coucha
GCCAGAGCCAGAGAAACCCTGTCTCAAACAACAAAACAAACTAACAAATAGATGATATTAAACAAAGACGTGGTCCTGACCACCTCTGAGGAAAACCTGCCAACCCAAGACACTTAGAGTTTGAATATGAACAAGAGCTCAAATCCTGCCTCCCTGGCATGACTGCAGGAGTCCACCCAGCCAGGCAGCCAGGTCTACTTTGAGATCAAACTTGAACTAACTCATCTGAGAAGTGAGAACTTCAACTTCCCTGGTATACAACAGGTAAGTCCCCGGGATGGCCAATAAACTACACCCCAAGGTCACCATCCATGGAGGAACAGGGAAGGAGAGACTTCTAACCCAGACAAGCAAGACCTCAGCCTGACTCAGAGCTTAAGAAGTCGTGCCAAGACTAAAACAGGGGTCAAAGATCCTATCCAGGGCTGTGGTTGGGGCCAGTTTCCAGTTAGGAACACAAACAACCCTGCCAAGACCGGGGCCCAGGTTCCCCAGAGCCTCCCTCTGAGGACCCTACCCCCACTTTCCCCAAATACAACACAAAAGCAGTAACAAAATGCCTGTGGTTAAGGGAATTCCTGACAAGTAAAAGCTGGGACCCAGCTCTGAGGCAAGCCTCTGCCCCATAGGGTCCTCCAATAGTCACAGAGGTCTTGCTTACCTCCTTGGTGCTTACTCCTTGGAGACTGGAAAGCAGGCCAAAGATCAAGGGGAGTGTGCCAGCGACCCAGGTGTTCTGCATCCTGGCAAGGGGGCCACTGAGCTTCTGTGTGTAAGGACAGAGGTAGAAGACAAGTCCTTTCCAACTTCTCTCCACCTATGGGGCTCAGCCTCAGGATAGGGGCAGAGTTAACAGGGAGGAGTTGGCTGGACCAGGGCTTCAAGCTGAACAAGAGCTCAGGGAAGGGAAGTGGAGAGGAGCTGGCCTTGCTTGAGTTTGAGGATTTGGGAATTGGGAGGTCAGAAGAGACTGATTTGCCAACCTTGTAAGTTGGATGGAGCAGAGGATCTGGAAGTCCCTCTGCTGGGCTGTCTTAAATAGTGGTTAGGGCAGGGCATGGTAACACCACCTTTAATCCCATCATGGAGGAGGCAAATCTAGTGTGATCTAATCAGTGAGATTGGATCCAGCCAGGAGTCAGGATTAAATTAAAAAAAAAAAAAAGGCCAGGTGGTGGTAGCATAAGCCTTTAAATCCCAGGAGACAGAGACAGGTGGATCACTGAGGCTAGCCTGGTCTACAGAGCAACTTCCAGGACAGTCAAGACTACACAGAGAGCCGGGCAGTGGTGGCACACGCCTTTAATCCCAGCACTTGGGAGGCAGAGGCAGGCAGATTTCTGAGTTCAAGGTCAGCCTGGTCTACAGAGTGAGTTCCAGGACAGCCTGGGATACAGAGAAACCCTGTCTCGAAAAAAACAAACAAACAAAAAGACTACACAGAGAAACCAAGTGGGGGTTGGTAGGCTGGACAGGTTGGGAAGTTGACTCACAGGTTAAGAACAGTTGTCCTTGGACCTAAATTCAGTTCCTATATACAATATAGCATCTATATACAAGATGGCTCATAAGCCTCTGAAACTCTATTTCTACATGATAGCCTCTTCTGAACTCTTAAGGCATCAGGCATGCATATGGTACACATACATCTACGCAATAAATACTCATACACATAAAAGTGAAATAAATAAACCCTAAACAAAATCATACCAAAACAACCCAGTAAGGACAGCCTGGTGATTCTGTGGGTAAATGTGCTTAGCACCGAGCCTGGAAACCTGAATTTTGTTTTATTTTTTTGGTTGGTTTTCTTTTAGAGACAGAGTCTCTCTCCATAGCCCTGGCTGTCCTGGAACTCACTATGTAGACCAGGCTATCTTCTAACTTACAGAGATCCCCCTGCTTCTGCCTCCTGAATACAGTGATTAAAGGCCTGTGCCATCACATCCAGAATTTGATCTCTGTATCTCGTAGATCTTTCTGGATTATGTGGATCCTTCCACATAGTGTAAGTAGAAAAGCAACTTGATGTACTTGTGCGAAAACACACACACACACACACACACACACACACACACACACAAAGAGAGAGTAAATGCCTAAATGTAATTAAAATATCTTTTGTTATCATTTTTTTTCTTTTAAGATTTATTTATTTATTTTATGTATATGACTACACACTATAGCTGTACCAATAGTTATAAGCCTTTATCTGGTTGTTGGGAATTGACTTTTAGGACCTCTGCTCGCTCCAGTCAACTCCGTTCAGCCCTGCTAGCTCTGGACCAAAGATTCTTTTATTATTATAAGTAAGTACACTGTATCTCTCTTCAGATGCATCAGAAGAGGGCGTCAGATCTCATTGTGGGTCGTTGTGAGTAACAATGTGGTTACTGGAATTTGAACTCAGGACGTTCGCAAGAACAGTCAGTGCTCTTACCCACTGAGTCATCTCACCAGCCCATCATTTTAGTTTTTCAAGACAGGGTTTCTTTGTGTAGCTCAGGCTGTCCTGGAACTCACTCTGTAGACCAGGCTGGCCTTCAACTTAAGAGATCCACTTTCTTCTGCATCCAGAATACTAGGATTAGAAGTGTGTGCCTCCACCATCTCATATAAAATACTCTTCAAAATGAAAATTTAAAATTCAAGACAAGCAGTGGTGACACACAGCTTTAATCCCAGATCTTGAGAGGCAGAAACAAGCAGGTCTTTGAGTTCAGGGCCAGCCTGGTCTACAGAGTGAGTTCCAGGACAACCAATGCTCCTCAGAGAAACCCTGTTAAAAAATCAAAATAAATAAATAAGAGTTGAGAAATGAGCTCAACACTGGAGGGGTGGTATACTTACCCAGACACAAGAGAGGCATGCAAAGGGAGGGAGGCAGAGGCTGTGGGAAAGGCAGGCGAAGGCACAAGTAGGACAATGGCGGGG
>NW_022196911.1:90714894-90715349 GCF_008632895.1 Mastomys coucha
GGGTGTCACAAAAAACAGTGCCATTTTTTGTGCTCTGTCCACGAGGAGGGAGGAGACCCTGAGTTGGGGAGGAAAAACTTTGGAAATGCATTCCCCACAACACGGGGATATTAGTGTCCCCTCTGGCTTGCAACTGTATGTGGGAGATGCTGGTACAGTTCCTTTCTGACTAAAGAAAAATCGAGGCTCCCAACTTTGTCTACTGTGGCCAAAAAAACAGTTAGCCCACAACAAGGATGAGCAGGCCAGGTGGGATTCATGGAAGGACTCAGGCGTTCGGAGTATGGCCGCCAGGTGGCAGCATCGGACAGTGCCGAGGTGTGCACAGGAACCTGGGACTTGACCTGAGAGGCTCTTTCAAGAAAGCTGGAGGTCGCAGAGTGGTGGTGGCACACGCCTTTAATCCCAGCACTTGGGAGGCAGAAGCAGGCGGATTTCTGAGTTCGACGCCAGCC
>NW_022196911.1:90715359-90720751 GCF_008632895.1 Mastomys coucha
AGGTGGATACATGGTGACAGTCAAGGATGAAAGAGAGACATGTGGCAATGGAGCTAGGGGAAGGGGCTACAATGAGGTAGTGGCTGGGTCCCTGGCCTGAGGACACAGGAGGGACTTGGAAACCTCCCCTGACCACTGGTCCCCTTTTTCTCTGTCATACTGGAGAGACTCTTCTAGCCTCACTTCTTCTCCCAGTCTCTGTATTCCAATTCCAGTGTCTCTCCCTCTACGAAGGCACTCACTTGCACCCCCTTACTTTTTCTCCTGTTTCTATCACCCACTGGTAGGCCAGTCGATCCAGATTGTTTTGGTTTTGATTTCCCACGTGTCCTTGATTGCTTTGGTCCCCACACTCTTGTGGCTCATGGATCCTAGCTCAATCATTCTCTTCCAAGGAAGTGGCCTCTGGTCTCTCTCCCCTTTTCTGCCTCTGTTTCTCATTATCCGTAGGCCCCTTCTAGCACTTAAAAACAGAACCTTCCAAAACCAAGCCAAGTGCAATTGGGATCTGGCCCCTGAGAATCTGCTCTGTCCTTTCGATCTCTGGTGACTGAGTCTAGGAAGAGAAAGGGGGGGCAGGGGAGTATGCCTCTTGCCAACCCCCTGTAGTTAGTAATGGAGCCTGGCTGAAGCCCCTTCTGCCTGCTGAGGTAGAACCTCCTTGGGATAGAGCTGAAACTGCCCAACAACACTCACACTTCTGTCCTCTTGTGTGAAATTGTTGGTAACTTACACCTCAGGCTCTACTGCCTCAGCCCAAGTCCCATTGTCTCTGTCTGTCTCCATCCTGAGATATACTTCTATGGCCCTTCATGTCCTGCTGCCTGCCATCCTGTCCAGGCTTGGAGCCCCCCTCTATAATTATGTCTCAGGAAAGAGGAGAAGACCAGCGACACTCGGTAGTTGAGAAGAGGGGTGGGGATGGTTGGGCTGGAGAACTGAAGGGAATTAGCTGGTACCAGTGGCCCAGATGAGCAGAATGGGGCTGGTGGTATTTCCTTTGAGTTTCTGGCATCCATTTAACCCAGATGTATAGTTGCCAGAAAGAGGAAAGGCAATTAAAGTTGTATTTACATAATACTAAAGTTTCCTTGTGTGATGGTTTGTATGTGCTTGGCCCATGGGATGCCACTATTGGAAAGTGTGGCCTTGTTGGAGTAGGTATGTCACTGTGGGTGTTGGCTTTGAGACCCTCATCCTAACTTCCTGTAAGCCAGTATTTTGCTAGCTGCCTTCAGATGAAAATGTAGAACTCTCAGCTTCTCCCGCACCATTTCTGCCTGGATTCTACCACGTTTCTGCCTTGATGATAATGGACTGAGCCTCTGAACCTGAAAGCCAACCCCAACTAAATGTTGTCTGTGTAAGAGTTGCCTTGGTCATGGTGTTTGTTCACAGCAGTAAAACCTTAATCAAGACAGAAATTGGTACCAGGAGTGGGGCATTGCTGAGCTAGGCTTTTGTTTGCAAGAATGTGGATTTTGGGACTTGGACTTGGAAAGCAGTAGAATGCTTTATATGGGGCTTAATGGGTCATCCTAGTAGGGATATGGAAGGCATTGTTACTGAGAATGGCTTGAATTGTACGGACCTGGCCCAAGAGGTTTCAGTAAAGAATTTCAATATGTGGCTAAGAGACTGTTTTTGTAGTATTTTGGTGAAGAATGTGGTTACTTTTTGACATTTTCTGAAGAGTCTGCCTAAGGCTAACGTGAAGAGACTCAGATTAATTTCATTGATAAAGGAAGTCTCAAAACAAAACAAAACAAAACAAAACAAAACAAAAAGCCCAGCAGAGTCTTTGTTCTCTGGTTAAGTCTCAAGAAGAACATTGTGAGCCAGGCACTGATGGAGCATGCCTTTAATTCCAGCACTTGGGAGGCAGAGGCAGACAGATTTCTGACTTCCAGGCCAGCCTGGTCTACAGAGTGAGTTCCAGGACAGTCAGAGCTACACAGAGAAACCCTCTCTTGAAAAACAAACAAATAAACAAACACAATAAGAAAACCCAAAAGCATTTTGAACAAGTATAGGAAGCTGAGAAAGGAAAAATATAAAATATATGGCCGGGTATTAAAGGGGCACCAGGAAGTGAAATGGAGCTGAATTCTATGTTCTAGGAGATAACAGATTAAGAGATTTGGGGGCAAGATCCTACCCAGCTAATTTTAGATCCAATCATGGTGATACATACCTTTAATCCCAGGAGACAAAGCCAAACAGATTTTTGAGTTCAAGGCTAGCCTGGCATAAAGGAGTTTCTACTTGAAGAAAACCTTAAATCCAGGCCTGATGGCACACACCTTTAATCCCAGCTTTAGAGGAGACAGAGGTATGCAGATCTCTTAGTTGAAAGTCAATCTACAGAGCAATCTCCAAGAAAGCCAAGCTTAGGCAGAGGGATTTGGGAAGCAGAAAGCTGATAATAGGAAAAGGGGGTCATGTTCCAGCTCCTGCAAGCAGCAGAACTGGGCAGCTTCAGGCATGTGGCTCTGGCTTTAGAGTGAAAAATAGAAGGGACTTCTGGGACCATTGATGTTGGTTAGTTGGAACTAAGAAATTAGCGGTGGCCGGGCAGTGGTGGTGCACACCTTTAATCCCAGCACTTGGGAGGCAGAGGCAGAAGGATTTCTGAGTTCGGGGCCACCCTGGTCTACAGAGTGAGTTCCAGTACAGCCAGAGCTATGCAGAGAAACCCTGTCTCGAAAAACCAAAAAGAAGAAAAAGAAGAAGAAGAAGAAGGAGGAGGAGGAGGAGGAGGAGGAGGAGGAGATGGAGAAGGAGAAGGAGAAGAAGAAGAAGCAGCAGAAGAAGCTGTGTTCCAGAGATAGCCAAGGTTGTACCTCATGCTGTAGCTGTATTTGGTAATAAGAGTTTAAGAGTCACCCAGGTGGTACTGGTTTTGAAGGCATGAAGGGGTCATGAAAAGCAGTTGAGGCTTGGCACAGTGAGAATATATGGAAGGCCATTGGTGAAGATGCAAGCTCAGCTGTAGTTGATGGCCCAGGCCGGAAGAGGTCATGCAAAATATTGAGGCTCGGTACCATGAAGAGAGCCTATGAGAGGCTATTGGTGAAGCCTAATTCCATCAGAAGACCCCCGTGTATTAGATATGCCAGTACCATGGGATTATCACCAAGAACAGCAGCAGCACAGGAGTGGATCAACCTGAGCTCAGAGTGCTGCAGAGGGTAGAACTGGAGAAGTGATGCCAGCCCTTTGGTGAAGCCCAGAAGATCTTGTGTCAGTCCCAGACACTGAAAGGAGAAGCTGTAGCATTAAAGCTGTCTTGAAGAACCCAAGATTTTCGAGATGCCACAACTACGGGAGAAAAAGCTACTGCTGAGAAAAAGCTACTAACATGGAGAGGAACCAGCCCAGGAAAATACCATTAAGTGATTGAATGAATCTCAGAAGAGATTTTGAACTGTGGACTTTTAACATTGTTGATACTGCTATAAAGTATGGAGTCTTTGGATGTTGGACTAAATATACGTTTTTATTATGTTATGGCTAGATATGGCCCCCATAGACTCATATGTTTGAACAAGCCTCTGAGGGCCAGGGAGTGGAATGTGATGGTTTGTATGTGCTTGGCTCTGGGGGTGGCACTATTAGAAGGAGTGGCCTTGTTGGAGTAGGTGTGTCACTGTGGTTGTGGGCTTTGAGACCTTATCATAGCTGTTGGAAGCCAGTCTTCTGCTAGCAGCTTTCAGATGAAGATGTTGAACTCTCAGTTCCTCCCGAATCATGCCGGCCTGGATGCCACCATGTTCCTGCCTTGGTGATAATGGACTGAACCTCTGAATCTGTAAGCCAGCCTCATTAAATGTTGTCCTTATAAGAGCTGCCTTGGGGCTGGTGAGATGGCTCAGCGAGTAAGAGCACTGACTGCTTTACTGAAGGTCCTGAGTTCCAATCCCAGCAACCACAGGGTGGCTCACAACCATCCATAATGAGGTCTGACGCCCTCTTCTGGTGTGTCTGAAAATAGCTACAGTGTACTTACATATAACAATAAACAAGTAAATCTTTAATTAAAAAAAAAAAAAGAGTTGCCTTGGTCATGGTGTCTGTTCACAGCAGTAAAACCCTAAGACAACTTATTTGGTTTTTCTCCCTTTCTCTTTTTCTTTTTTAAAAATAACTTATATTATTTATGAACACACTATATCTACCTTCAGACACACCAGAAGAGGACATCGGATCCCATTACAGATGGTTGTGAGCCACCATGTGGTTGTTGGGATTTGAACTCAGGACCTCTGTAAGAGCAGTCAGTGCTCTTAACCATTGAGCCATCTCTCTAGCCCCCTAAGACAACTTGTTATGTGAAATTCAAAATTACTTTTTTTTTCTTGAGACAGGGTTTCTTTTGTATCCCTGGCATCCTAGAACTCACTTAGTAGGCCAGGCTGGCCTTGAACTCAGAGATCAGCCTGCCTCTGTCTCCTGAATACTAGGATTAAAGACCACTACCTCGACACTAAATAAGACCAACATAACAAATAAATGTTAAAATATGTTATATGAAATTCCAAGTGTCTCAGAAATTACTTGGTGTGTTTGGCTCTCTCACATCTAAAATGATACAGGAATAAATAATGGAGAACAGCCGCCCAACCCCCCTTTGCCCTACAACTTCTGAAAGAAGTATGGTACCTACACTTGACTCATTAGGCAGAGTCAAAAGGGTCCCTGCAGGTTGCCTCTGGCCTCCCAGTTTTTTTCTAAGATCCTAAATTGTCCCTCTGTTTCCCTATCTGCAGATAGGGTGGGGATAAGAGCAGAAGCTGAAGATTCCTGCAAGAACAAGAGGCCAGTGCCCTTGGCAGCATCCATTAAAACTGAGGCTCGGACTGGGGAGATGGCTCAGCGGTTAAGAGCACTGACTGCTCTTCCGAAGATCCTGAGTTCAAATCCCAGCAACCACATGGTGGCTCACAACCATCCATAACAAGATCTGACTTCCTTTTCAGGAATGTCTGAAGATAGCTACAGTGTACTTATATATAATAAATAAATAAATATAAATAAATAAAACTGAGGCTCAACATTCCAGCAGGGGAAGTCAGGTATGGAGCTCAGTGGGAGGGCTATTCTTTCTCTGTGTCGCCTTGGCTGTCCTAGAACTTGCTCTGAGGCCTGGTTGGTCTTGAAATTAGAGATCCACCTGCCTCTGCCTCTTGAGTGCTAGGATCAAGGGTGTGGGCCACCACTGCCTGGCAGAGGATCTGCTGTTGTTCAGAGAGACAGGGGGCCCACTCTAGGACTACACCCCCACCTTACCCAGTGAGCGAGCCAGGAGAGGGTGGCATGTGCAGGCATGCCTGGATATCCTCTTGCATGCTGGGAAGCAGAGGCAGGAAGACCCAGAGAACTTATGAAGTCT
>NW_022196911.1:90721290-90725308 GCF_008632895.1 Mastomys coucha
TCTTTCAAGGAGGGTGAATACTTGGCTTTAGTCGGGTTCTGCCTGTAGGGGCAGTATTGAGTCATTTTAGCAGATATCACTCTATCACTCTGTCCCTCTATATAGGCTGCAGGGGACAAACAATGTTGCCCATGAATGGCTCGGCAGCCCCCTCTGCTGTCCAGTTCCTGTTCTGCACCCCAGCTAAGGTCAAATTAGAAGGGGTAGGATAGTGACCTGTCTGGGAGGATGACTGGGACTGATCCCTCCCACACACATGGCAGGAGGTGACACTGCAACAGAGCCCTGAGATCTGTCTCTCTGTCTCTGTCTCTGTCTCTGTCTCTCTCTGTGAGAGTCTGTGTGTGTGTGTGTGTGTGGTGGAAGGTGACACTGGGACAGAGCCCTGAGATTGAGATCTCTCTCTCTCTCTCTCTTTCTCTCTCTCTTTCTCTCTCTCTCTCTCTTTCTCTCTCTCTCTCTCTCTCTCTCTCTCTCTCTCTCTCTCTCTTTCTCTCTCTCTCTTCCTCCCTCTCCCTCCCCCCCCCCCTTTTGACAGTGTCTTCTACAGAATCCTGGCTGTCCTGGTACTCACTATGTAGACCAGGTTAGGCTTGAACTCATGGAGATCTGATTAACTCTGCCTCTGGAGTGCTGAGATTGAAGGCATTTGCCACCACATCTCACCTGAGAGATTTCTGTTCTTTCTAGTTCACTCCTTTCCCATTGTCCTTCACTGGTCTCTGGAGAGCTCTCAGAGACTGGAGAATGTCACAGCTGTGCTGTGAAATGCAGTCTTTTTCATTGGGGATTTCACAGCCATTTTCCCTATGATCTTTAGCCTGGGTGCCGTGTTGACCCTGATGGAACATGTTTCTCTTTTGCTCCTAGCCTTCAGAGGCTCCCTCTGCCACTTCCATAAGGCCCTGTCAGGAGGACTTTCAGGCCCCATCTCCAAAACAGTCCCTCATCCAACATGCTCTCCCCGCCCTGCCATCATATCCTAGAAATCTTCACCCCCCTCTCTCAAATTCTCTTCTGGTCTCAGCTTGGATCGCTTCCCACCTGGAGTAAACCTTGCCCATATACCTCTCGAGCCCAATAAATTCCTTCTTACCACCTCCTCCAGAAAGCCTTCTTAGTCTTGGGTCTTGTGAAAGTAACCCTCTAGTGCCCTCCCCATGGTCTCTAGGGGCCTCTCCCTTCTCTCTTGAAGATGTGTGGACCCAGTCCTCTTTGTTCCCAGCAGGCTACAGGGAACCAGCCAGCTCTGATTCAGTCTTCATTTCCCATGGTGCTTTGTCCCAAGTAAACAGAGGCTATGTTGTCAGAGAGGAAGCTGGTTAGAGCCTCCAGGGTCAGGAATGGGTTTCTCTGAGGGAAATCTGTTTCCAAAGTCTTTGTTGAAGGGCCCTCGGTTAGTGATGGGGTTCCAGATTGACCCTACTTGCTATGTGTTTCTGCTTCTTGTCCCCCAACTGCACATTGAAGCTTATGAACTCTTCTGCTAGCAAAGTAGCACCCCCAGAAATTGAGATACTCTAAGGGTAAAGGGGGAGCAACTGCTGACCCACCTTCTAGGATGGGTGGAGAGCCAGCCCTGTCTTGCCAGTGGGACCAGGGTCTTACTCTCCTTCCCAACACATTCCTTTGACTAGGGGAGCCCACTAGCCCTTCTTCCTGAATGATAGACACGGGGGGGGGTGGATTAAGTGACTTTTGGAGATGACCCCCAAATCAGAGCTGCCAGTCTGTGGGCCAAGATAGAAAGGGAGGGCCTGAAACTGTCGGTTCAGGGAGCTTATTACCCTAATGACTAGGTTGGAGGGTCTCTACTAATGCTCACCTTCCCCAAGGCTTAACAGAGGGGAAAAAAAGACATTTTGGGAACTATTATACTTCCAAAGTGCAGGTTTTGGGGCCCAGACCTGAGGCAGGCATCCAGGAAATGGATGGTGGTGGCGAGAGGAGCCGATTAGCTAATGGGCTTTGGCTGTCTGGGGTGGCAGATGAAACAGAACCACCAAGATGCTAGCTTCAGAGGCAGATCTAACACTGGACTGAGGGTCTGGAGGTCCCCGGTCTCCTCCATCTGGGGCTCCATCCACTCCCACAACCGCGGTTTCCCTCTGCTCCCCTCCCCTTATTCCTTGAGATAGGCCCCTGGAGCCATAAAGACACAAGGAATTTGAGATTCCTAGATCTTTCACTTTTCAGCTCTATTCTTTCCCCTTGAAAGAGGCGTCTACTGTACCCTGCTTTACAACACTCCACGGTGTGACTGGGGCTTGCCGTTACATTTTCAAGAATCTCCAAGTCCCAAAGAAGCTGGGAGCTAAAAGCAGGCCCTTTGAGGGCTGGGCATATTGAAGAGAGAGTCTCTTAATGGTCTGGGGCTGCAGATTAAGTTTGGACCAGGGGACAGCCTGGGAACATCCAGAAAAGAAACCAGGAAGGCAAATAAATAAATAAATAAATAAAATAAAATAAAAAGGAGGGCGAGAAGGGGCGGAGGAAGGAGGTGGGTGGAGAACGCATTCTTCCTGCTATCCTGGCTTCCCAAAGCAGCCACATCATCTGGCTCCCAATTGAGGACAGACTTGGCTTCAGTCGTGTGCACGCACACATGTGACGGTGCGTGCGTCCGAGTACATACGTGTGCACGTGCGGTGTGCACCCAGCCAGTGTCTGTGCTGACGTGGCCGCGCCCCTCACCCCAGCCTAGCCTCCTTATCTCCAAGTTGGCTCCAGGATTCCCCCTCTCCGCAGTGGCCCTGTTAACGCCTCCCGCTCCAGTGTTAGCACCTCGCCGCTGGGCTCCCTCCCTCTGCCCCTGAGGGCCCCCAGAGAGACCCTGTGGCTCGCAGCCCAGTTTTTGCCTTCTGATTCTACTTCAGCTTTTATTTTTCCAACCCTCGGTTCTCCTTCCAGCCTCTAAGTCCCCTGCCCTGTCAGTCCTTGCCTGAACAACGTAGAAAGGGTCCTTACAGAGCAAGGTCGCCTGGAGAGTGAAATTAGTCCCTTCACAGTTAATGATCCTTTTCTTCCAAGCTGTGTACGAAATATTAGGGTGCAAAGCGACTATTAACCTTTCCTGCATGGAGAATAGGAAGGGACTCAGGGCGGCACACACAGTTTAAGAAGAAACTTCTAGGGACCAAATAGCTCCAAAAGCGCGAGCTGGGGTGGGGGTGGGGTGTAGACAGAAATGACCCTTCCAGACCACTGCTTCCAGTCTGATCCAGCCGGCTGATACTGAGTGGGACAGGGTGGTCCTGTGCCGGGAGCCAGGTTGTCAGGCGTCCAGAACTTCAGGTTTCCTCTACGGAAGGGCCCCTTTCCTTCAGGCTTTGATGTGTCTGCTAGGTTAGTGGAGGATGTTTGGCTTGGGGCCTTGGGCCAGGATAAACTCCTTCTGCCTGCCCCTGCCTTCTGAGCCAAACCACTGCCTCCTTACCACCAGACTCTCTCAACCCTGGGTCTCTCTCCCAGCCCTAGGTCTGGGCTCCTCCAAGGCTGCTTGCACGGCCGGTCCAAGCCATGGACACCCGAGCAGCGGCTCTTACTGCTACTGGGGAGAGGCCTTATGGGCCTGATGGCTTACCGATTCCTCCAGTCTGGCACTGGGTGCATGCCTGCTGGCAGAGCAGCCCACTCTTGGCAGGGGTGGGGTGGGGGGCTGTAAGAGGCAAGACCCCATTGCCAGTAGAGGACAGGATGAGATGCAGTGGGGAGCAGGGGAGTGCCTCTGTGAGCTGCCTGAGTAGGCTGCAGTGTCTCCAGATGGGTCGACTCCAGATGTGGGATGACTCACACTGGATGGGGTAGGCAGTGGAGGTGGGGGGGTGTGAGACCCGAAGTCACTTCCAGCTGCTGTTCCCTGTCCTCTAAGAGCAACTCCACCACCAGTCAAGTGGGAGTACCCCAAATGTGCAGCCTAGTACACCCCCACCACATGCTCGGAGATGAAAAAGAGAAAAGGCCTCTGGACGCATCACCACGGAGGGTCCGAGAAGGAGAAGGGGCGTGGCAATAGGGG
>NW_022196911.1:90725541-90735296 GCF_008632895.1 Mastomys coucha
GCATCACCACGGAGGGTCCGAGAAGGAGAAGGGGCGTGGCAATAGGGGGAGGGTGGGAGGGAGGAGTGAGAAGGGAAGGGGTTGGGAGAAGCCCAGGGTGAAAAATGCTGGCCTCCCTTGGGCCTGCTTCAGAAGTGTAAGCACTGTATGTAGGGGGTGGGGGTGGGGTGGCACAGAGGGGGCACAAAAGAATAGATATTCAGGTCTAAGTATGTGGGAATGAAGGGCTTCAGGGGAGGGGCCACACTGAATGAGTACCTTATGTCTGCTGGGGCTTGTGAGCCTTTGTGCTGCTGAGGGGCGCTGCTTAGACTGTGCATGGCACAGCAGAGAGGAGCAAATCTCCATCCATTTGGTGAAGGAGAAATAGGAAGACAGTGGCCACTGGCTTGAGTGGGTAGAGGGTTGCGACATGTGTGTTTAAGCCAAGTCACTGTGCTTTTAGGCATTGAGGGTGGACTCCTCCCCTAGGGTGTGAGAGGCAGACAAGAGGTAGTCAGGTGCTTTAGACTAGGGCTCCAAAGACCTAGGCTCCCATCAGCCAAGCAGCATCCAGCCTCCTGGAGCTGCAACATCTTTCATAGTGTCCAGCAGGCCGATTGGTCCAGTCAGGTAGCTGGAGGCTCCAAGCGCTGCAATGCTGGTGTGCTGCAGCTGGGTACAGCTCCGCCTGCCCTCCTGCCTTGGCAGAGCTGCTGTCCTGGTCTCCTCTGTGGCTTCCAGGTGGATCTGCTGACAGAGTTGCCAGACTGCTCCCTGGAGAGGGCCACCTGTGCCAACCACCCGAGCCAGGGTAAACAGGGCACTAAGTGTCTGGGCGGGTGCCTGGCAGGCTGGGCACTGATTCTTTACACACAGCTCTGCTCCAGCCTGGCTGGGCTGCATCCTCTCACCAAATGACAGGTCTGATGCCCCAGGCCCATAAATTGTGTTTTCTGGTTAAGTGGAGAGGCATGGGGGCCGTTAAGCAGACGGATAATCAAGTTGAATGAGGAGAAAACATGTCACCTCTGGAGGCGGGGGCTGTGGCGACTGTCTCACTTGATGTAGGGATTCTGGCTTTTCAGAGCAGACATAGTTGATTCCTCTAGTCTCCCACTAAATGCCCACTCATAGCACACTCACACGTACTCTCGCACAGTCAGGTGCTCACTACAGCAGACACTCAGCCCACAGCTCCTCTCGTAGTATTGCACACTTCCTCTCTGAGCATGCTCAGTGGCTGAGATCCTGCCAGTTGCTATGTTCTATCGTGGTCTCACTTTTTACAGTGAGGGGATAAAGCCAGAGAGGTTGAGTCTTATCTCCTTAATCACTCATGAGGTATGAACTTAGATGTAGGCATGCTTCTCCAGGTCCTATAATGCCATCACGAAAGTCCTACTGGTCCTCAGTCTCTGTCCCTTCTCCTCAAACGTGAGCTAGAAGCGGCTCCTTGAGCTTGCCTTGCCTTTGGGGCCTCATGTCCCTCTTTACCCTGCAGAGTGTGTGCCAACTCTCATAGGGCACAGGGCAACTCCTAAGGGAGAATACAGAGAGTCAAGGCTAGAGGAGTCAGGCCTTTGAGGGGCAGAAAGGAGGGGCATGAACAGGATGCAGGCTGCCTACCTCAAGGGAACAGAAGATCTAGCCAGGTTAGGAAGAGTAAAAGGAACTAACTCTACCACTCTTCAGCCTCCTAGAGTGTGAGCAGGTACTGACCCAGTTTGCCCAAGGCTAGAGAGACAGTGAGGGACTAAGGGGAGGAGCATCCTCTAAGACCTTCTACCCCTTCAAGCCTAGAGAGGCTGAGAGCAGGAGAGAGTGATCAGTAGTCATGGGCAGGTCTCCAGGCACATAGGTGTCACGAGGGTCCATTCTCAATTTGTCATTATCCTGTTCCAGTGACACATAGAGACATCTCCCGCTCCCATATCTCTTCCCTGTCCCCTCACTGGTTAAAGCAGCAGCCCCAGAATTGAGGGCTACTGGAGCAGTGTTCCCAGGATGGAAGACAGCTTTGCCCAGAGAGGCCTTGGCCAAATTCATGATCTCAAAATAGCTATGCCAGCTTGTCCCTGTCCTTTGCTCAGAGCTCCCCAGAGCTCCCCTGTGTCTAGGGGTCCTTAGAGTCAGAACACGGACCTTGCCAGATGGTGTGAGAAGGGGTCCAGTCAGATCTGATACAAAAGTGACCAGTGACTGATGTCAGATCTGTGTGTGTGTGTGTGTGTGTGTGTGTGTGCGTGTGTGTGTGTGTGTGTGTGCGTGTGTGTGTGTGTCTGTGTGTGTGTGTCTGTGCGTGTTTCAAGTTGCAGCACTCAGGGAACCTGGAGCCTGGGACCCATCTCTGGAAGACCACCCCGTGTTCAGGGTGCTTGTCTGGGACTAACCAGATCTATCCCAAGCCTGATGTTATCATTAACAGTGTCCCAAAGTAGCCTGCTTAGGCCATAAATTATCTTCGGCCCAGCAGACAGGTAGGTCATAACCTCCCATTCCCCTGGTCTCTGGGAGGAGCTGTGGAGCCTGCTTGGGCCTCACCCAAGCATAATAGGGCCAGACAGCAAAAAGGGAGAACTGGAGCTATATAAACAAGCCTATGGGGGGAGGCCCTCCAGCACTGGGTAGAGTTGGGCTGCCTGCTCGGCCAGGGAGGAAGAATTGTGGTTGCCCCGGAGCATCATATAATTTAGGGTGTATTTTGGGCACTCTCCCGTAGCTCAGGGTGGAGCTAAGGTTAATTTAAGGGTTTAATGGATTGAGGAAGGAAGAGAGGGAAACCCTCCCATTCAGGCTGGTTGGCAATGGAGGTTCCTTCCCAAGATGTCTGCAACCTTTAGAGTCTTCTCTCCTCATCCTTGCCCCTCCCTCAGCACCTCTCCTTAGCAGTGGGCAGCTATCTGCAGTCCTTCCCAAAGTGTGAGGAGTTGGCTCTCAGGCCTTAGGTACCACCCTCCCCCCCCCCCCCCCCCCCCCCCCAACAGGGACAGGAGAAGCTGGGTGTGAGAGAAGCACTGGAGACCACGGAGTCACTCCGGAGATGATCAGGATATTCTGGAAGTTTCTGAGTTGTCTCGGCTTCTGGTCCAGACGTTCTGCTGTGCCCTTCCTGAGTCACAGGGTACTTTCAGCCTAGTAGAGAGGGCATAGGCTCTGCTACAGTCTGATGATGAAGGTGTAAGCTCCACTGCAGTCTAAGGGAAGAGGCACAGCACAGATAATGCTAGTCCGATGCATAAGCCTGCTGAAGCAGGTGTCCCAGGCCCTGCATTAGCCTGATGGAGAAGGCTGAGGTTCGGCTTTTAAGGGAATTTCACCCGCAGGCCCAGCCCTCTAAGAGTAACCTCTTCTATCATTTTGCTTCTTACTTGCATTTTAACTTTAGGATCTATTCTCCCCCTCCCCCCAACTGTAACTTAAACCTGTATTCTGGGACTTTATTCTGTCTTCTATAGTTTTCAGTACTTGCTTAGGCACAGAACAGAGATTTTCTGATTGCCTGAATGAGCTTGGAGGCAGCACAAGATCCAAAAGGCCCGGGGCAAGACCCTGCAGTGGACAAGACGAGTGACCTCCTGGTTGATATGCTGTGGTCCTTTCATCTTGCAGCTTGCTGCATTTCTGATCACACTCCGGGGATCACCAGCCACTCTGAGCTGTCAGTTTCAGTATCTTGTCCCAGTTTCCTATCCATGATCTCCTTCCCTTCCTTCTCTCCTCTTCTGTAAAATCCTGCTGGTCCTTTCAAATTCCCCCATCCCCTGCTGCTTTCCTAACAACCACCCAGTTCATTTGCAGGTCTCCCTTCTCCCTCTGTGTGGGGCTTGTATTTCCTCCTTCTTCCTCCTTTAGGCTGAATGAAGGTCCTGGGAGGCCCTGGTTGTCTGGAGCTGTCTCAGAGCCTGGTACCTTGTGGAGGCTCAACTGGGGATGAGGCCCCAGGGAGCCAGGGGCTGACCTTGCTCCAACAAGTCTCAGTGGGAGGTGCAGGTGGCTGCTGGGGAGGGGAATGATTTCAGAGGTTGAATTGATGGGCAGGTAGGAGTGCCCTTAGAAAAGTGTTGAGCCTTCTAATAGAGAAGAAAGCAAAAGGAGACATACAAGAGGCTTGGGAAAGAATGAGGGGCCACTAAAGGGAAGCAATGGGGCAGGGTGAGAGTGCAGGGACAGAGGGAGGCAAGGACATTTGGGTCACTAGACTACATAAGCTCAGACCCCTTATGGGGGCCTCCAGGTTCTGACTTTTCCTTCTCCGGCTCCTTTGTTGGCCACGCCCACACCATCTTTCCTGGGATCTGGACCAGCCTCCTCTCTGTGTTTTCTCCATGAGGCTTGGGTCTAACCTATCTAACCTCCTTGGTGATCTCTACATGGCTACCCAAGCTTACCTTTTTCACAAATGCTGCCTGGCCTGACACTCATACTAGAAGCCAACTTCGGGCCTCATCTTTCTGTCATCAGTTTCCAAGCTGATAGGTTTCCGCCTCTTACATCTCATCAGTGGATTATCTTTTTCCATCTTGTTACCACAGGCTGGACCTGTCTACTATGGCCTGTCACCTGGAGCTTAGTGGCAGCGTCCTAGGAATCTGCTGCATCTCACAGTGACTACTTTCCAAGAATCCTCATACTGTACACAAGCTGTCCGAATTCTGTCTCCTTTTGGGTCTGGTTGTCACATATCCTGGGAGCTCTTCCTAGGCTCTTTAACCAAGATTGGGTCAAAGTCCCCTTCAGGTCCTACCCTGTCCCCACAACACAGCCTATTGGTTGGGTCTTGGCTTCACCAAAGCTATAGCAGGCCCCAGTAAGTCCTAGGATACAGTAGGTCATATGCCATTGATTGATGAGACCTTCCTCCAAGAATATAACAGATGGTTGCCATCACAGTCAGGTCTGGGGTCTAGGGGACTAGAACAGGGGCAGGGACCTCGTGTTAGAGTCAAGGCTGTCCCATGCTGGCCCTGGAGAAGCTGACCTCCAGGGAACCAGCAAGGCTCCTGACCCCCACCAACACACCCAGAGCCTCTGTCTGAAGGAAGGATCAGGATTCCCTATCAGCTGTCACTGGCATTTTTATCAGCAGCCTAGAGTTGGACAAACCAGGAAGGGTAATGATAGCATCTCATTCCCGTTCTGGACCATGCCAGGGAGGAGGATGTCACTGCCAGAGCTCGCCATAACCCGAAGTGGGGACCTTTGAGGATTATTTTTACCTTAAAAACTCCTAGGGGCCTGGAGAAATGGATCACTGGTTAAGAGCACTCATTCATCACCCCTGCAAAGAACCAGGGTTCGATTCCCAGCACCTACATGGCGGCTCACAATTATCCATAACTCCAGTACCAGGTCCTGTGCCCTCTTCTGAAGCCAGAAGAAGTGAGTGAGAACCAGGCACACATGTGGAGCACAAAGAGCCAAAACCAAACCAAAACAGAAAACAAGAACAAAACCCCCCAAAAGTTCATAAAAACAAAACAATTGCTCATACCCATAATTTGCTTTAAATTTAAATTTAAAATTTCTCATTTAAAACAAAAACCTCTTAGGTGCTTTACTTCCTAACCCCTATGTCTTTAGTTGTATGACTTTTTAAAAATATTTATCTTATTTTATTTTAGGTTATGTGTGTGAGTGTTTTACCTGCATGTATGGAAGTGCATCATGCTCATGGAGGCAGGAGATGGTGTCAGATCCCCTGGAATTGGACCTATAGCCAACTGTGTGCTGCTGTGTGGGTGCTGGGAACTGAACTTGGATCCTCTGGAAGAGCTCTTAACCACTGAGCCATTTCTCTACCCCTTTGTTTGGTTTTTAATGTTTTATTAAATTTGTTTTGTTTTGTTTTGTTTTGATTTGATTTGATTTTTCAAGACAGGGTTTCTCTGTGTAGCCCTGGCTGTCCTGGAACTCACTCTGTAGGCCAGGCTGGCCTCGAACTCAGAAATCCATCTGTCTCTGCCTCCCAAGTGCTGGGATTAAAGGCGTGCACTATCACCGCCTGGCTTGTTTTTATTAAATTTTGTGTGCATGTACGTGTGTGTGTGTGTGTGTGTGTGTGTGTGCGTGCATGCGTGTGTGTATGTGTGTGTGTGTGTGCATGCATGCGTGTGTGCCTGCGTGTGAATGTATGTGTGTGTGTGTGTGTGCGTGCGTGCGTGCGTGCGTGCGTGCTCGTGTGTGTGTGTGTGTGTGTGTGTGTGTGTGTGTGTGTGTGTGTGTGTATGTGTGAATGTTTTCCCCTTCCAACATGTACGTCTCCAGGTTTCATCTCAGGTAGTTAGGCTTGGTGGCAAGTGCTTTGACCCACTGACCCATCTCCCTGGCCCTAATTAATTGGTTTGTTTGACTGTTGTTATTTGAAAAAGCTTCTCACTATGAAGCTCTGGCTGTCATGGAACTCACTGTGTAGACCAGGCCAGCCTCAAACTCACAGAGATCTTCTTGCCTCTGCCTCTCAAGTGCTGGGGTTAAAGGCATGCATCATCATACCAGACTAAATGTATGGCCCAGGCTGGCTCTGAACTCATGATCTTCCAGTCACTGCATCCTTCGGCAAATCCTGATTGACCATAAACTGATGATAATTTTTTTTTTTTTGAGACTAAGTCTCATGTAGCCCAGGCTATCTTCATGTAGCAGAGGAGGATGACCTTGTGCTTCTGATCCTGCTCATCATGCAATGCTGAGGACAAAATATGCTAGGCTACCTACCACTCTACACTCTGAGCTACATGCTCAGCCCTCCTGTGTAGATGTGTGGAAATGTCAAGCCTGGGCTATCCCAGCCCCTCTTCCTAGGCTCAGCTCTACCCTGCATAGACCAATTGAGGCTGAGCTGGCCATTAAGCAGGGTAATAAACCCGTCACACCTACCCTTAGACGTGGCCTCCATTAAATGGTGTGAAGACAGAATGAGTCATACAAAGGACCAGAGAGATGCCAGACTGAATGCCTGGGAGTTAGATCTCCTCCCAAGATCCTTCTTGGGGATACAAAGGCAGTGGGGAGCAGGAGGCCAGTCAGCTTCCAGGGACCAGGCTGGAAGCTGGGGGTCCAAGACCACAGCAGCTGCCCCCACCCTCTCCTGCCAGAGGAAAGGGTGAGCTCACAGGCCAGCCCAGGCACAGCCAGCGGGTAGGAGACATAATTAAAATGCCAGAGGTTAGGAGGTGAAGTTACAACGGAAAGAATGAAGGGCCAGCATGCTGCTGCGGCGGCAGCGGCTTCTCCCACCCTCTCCCTCTGCCAAGCTCACATTCGATTTGTATTTCGGGAGCCGCCAGCACAGCACTTGGGAGGGAGCAGAGAAACCACTCAAGGCTCTCACCCTGCCACGTCTGGAGCTGGGGCTAGGCAGGGGGAGAGCTTTGGGAAGGACCAGCAGGTCCCCACCCCAAGACTTAGCCAACCTCAGGGATGGGGTGCCAGGATAGTGTGGCACCTGGACAGAAAGTGGGGCTTAGAAAGTAACGCTAACCAGACCTAGGAGAATGGAGGCTGGCCTCTGCCAGTTCTCTTCCTGGGTCACTTTAGCTCTTGGGGATGAACTCAGGATCCTCCTGCAAGGGGAAACATTCAGCTCCAAAGCCTGGTCTTGGTTCTTGTGGCTCCCTGTGTGACCCAGGAAAGTTACTACCCCTCTCTGAACTTTAGTCTTCTCTGCAATAGGAAGAATTGGTAAGATGAACAGTTTCAAACAGAGCTCTGCAAAGGTCTGGTCCTGGACTTCCTGGCCACCTTCTCCTGGGCACATTTTGTGTCTACTCCCTAGGGAGATAGGAAGATGAGGGCTGAGGCTGGGCTGGCCCTTGAAGAGCACAGAGCCCTTCCTGCAGACAGGAGCTGGGGCACAGCTCCGTGTTCTTGCTCTCAGTTTTCTCCTCAACCCATAATGCAGTCCAGATGGTGCCTCATCAGAAAGCCGAGGCAGCAGATTCCAGGGCAAGCAGTTGGGCTCCTCTCTGCAGCAGGCTGGGGAGGGGGCTGGGGCAGGCCACGGGGGAGGGGGAGCTGGAGGGTGTGGGAGGGGTGCTGCCCCCCCCCCACCCAGGAGAGCATATGGAGGAGACCTCTGAGACACCTCTCTACCAAATAAGGGGCTGAGGACAGCACAGACACAGAAAGGAGTGGCCAAGCTAGGAAGAATCTGTCTGCTGAACTCCTTGGCGGTGCCCTGCTGACTGCTCAGTCAGAGCCTTGTTGGTAGGGGGAAGGGTCCCGAACATCCGTTTTGGGTTTTTTTTTTGGGGGGGGGACAGTCTGGATATCTGGGTTCAAATTCTTGCTCCGCCTGAGGGAGGCTTTACAATGGTTAATCAGGCATAGTTGACTTCACGAACTTCCCTTACGCCATCCATAAAATGGGTTGCTGAATGCTAACACCTTGAGATGACTGTGAATGTGACACACAGCAGCCTCACTGTTAGGCAGGATTTCTACAATAAAGAGAAAACCTTTTCATTGTCTACCCCGACCCCCCACCCCCATTCCCCCGGTACAGTATCTTTGAGGACTCCTGGGAGACTTCAAGTCTCCTTTGAGAGATCATCCCTTCGGATTGAGTATAAAAAGGGAGGGTGCTCTGGCAAAGGCTGACCTTGATGCCTCCCTCCGCCCTGGCTGGCCCTCCCTATCAGGACTCCTGGCTAGGCTCAATTTGGGGCCAAAGAGCCACGTTGAAGAAGCAGAGGGTGCAGGGCGGGGGCTTCACTGGGAGGGGGCAGTCTCTCCCCAACCAGGCCCCGCCCGCTCCCTGCCAGGACAGCCTCCAAGCCACGTTACGCTCTCCTCTGCCTCAGATGCATGGAGGGGAGCGCCTGATTTTTCCACCAGTAGAGCCAAAAGTAAAATGAGAACCAAATCCACCCTGAAGCTGCCGGGCCCCCTACCTATCCCTGTGGTAAATGGAGGGAGGGAGAGGGACTCCAGCCCTGTCCCCACCCCATTCGATGCCAGGACCCCAGGGGTAGAAGGCCCAGGCAAGAGAGACCTTGGCTGCCTCACCCTCAACTGTGGAGTGGAAATTAGGGACGGTTGACATATGGCTCCCCACCCCCGATCTCCGGGAAGGAGAAGCCCCTCCCCACTGCCCCATTCTATCTCTTCAGGCTGGGGCCTCACTGTCTGCAAGGAACAAGCTTGGATCCCATGCCTGTAACTGTTGTCTGAGTGCCCGGCTAAAGGGATGAGATCTCTGAAGCCTCTTCCACTAACTGGCCCCTATCCCTTCCCGTACCTCCTTTTTACAGAGTCCTTTTCCACAGAAAGTCTTTTCCCTGGACCAGCCCCGCTTTCCCCACCGCTTGCTTTCTTGGCTCATCTCATTGTTGGGCCCCCAGGCAGAGGCCTTGTTTCTTAGCCATTCTCGCAAACAAACGCCTGGGGTGTGGGGGTGGCGAGCAGCAGCTTCCCATCCGGAATTTTGTCACTTGATCCACCTGAGCATTTATTTTCCTTCGCCACTGACTAGTTTGTGCTCTTGGCTCAAGACCCTCTCTCGGCCAGACGCAGGACTCCACCTCCTGCTCCTAACACTTGCCACACCCTGGTCTACATACACCCTCGTCTCCCTCAGCCTCACGTCTCCGTTTTGGTGAACCATCATCCTACCACGTACTGAAGTCTCTTCCTCTGTCCTACCTCATAACCCCCAGCATCAGTGTTCCTTACCTCCCTCATACTTGATTCCCGCAACACCGGTGTCCCACCTCTCATCCTCCCTCCCCTCCCCATTCCCCAGTTCTCTCCCTCCCTCCCTCCCTCCCTCCCTC
>NW_022196911.1:90735458-90740893 GCF_008632895.1 Mastomys coucha
CCCCCCCCCCCAGGCTTTTTCTATGTAGCCCTGGCTGTCCTTGAGTTCCAAGATCCTGCTGCCTCTGTCTCCCAAGTGCTGGGATTACAGTCGTGGACCACCACTGACCAGCTTCAGAGCCACTCCTCTTATTCCGAGCCCTTCACTTCAGCTCAAGGCTCAATCTAGTTTAATCTGGTTTACCGCTGGGTTTCTGGAGTGAGCCATAGCCCCCAACCAGAGCAAGGCAAGTTGTATGCATGGAGGTGGTTCACTTGCTTGCTTCCAGAGGCAATTAAATTCTCTCGGAAAGAAGACACTAGCTGCCAGAGTCACACGAAGCCCATATCTGCTCCCCCACCCCCACCCCCCAAACACACATGATGCGCAATACTCCACAGGAAGTGGCCAGACAGCTCTTTATGCTCCTCCTCCTCTCTTTATCCCCCCACCTTCTTTTCTTCCTCCTTTCTTATCTCCTTTCTCCCCCACCCCCACCCCATCCCCTTCCCTTCTCTTTCCTGTCTTTACCTCCCCTTCCTTCTTCTTCCTTCCAAAACCGATTCCTTCCAGAAGCCAAGCAAAGTCAATGCTGCCAGGGCGTTAGGATAGAGATATACAGCGGTCCACATATTGTTAGGGTAGGGCGTGGGGAGGGACAAATGAAGTAAGAAGAACTTCTCCAGTGAGGTGGAGGTGAGCACATAAGAGAGCACCCAGGCAAGAGGATGGCCTGGTGTGGATCATCAGAGTCCAAGCAAAGTAAGGACACTTGGGTCCAGCAAGGTCAGTCAGCTCATGAGAGGCGTAGAGGGCCCCTGGCTGGGCCAATGTACACATAATGTAGTCCGACAGACAGGGGAGGAGTCTATAAGGACTACCCAGGGAGCTTAGTGTGGGAGGCAAGAGCCTGGTAAGGTGAGGGCACTTCTGGGTGGGGTATGCACTTTGGACAGAATGTTGGGTCCAAGGATTGTGTTGGGCCTGAGCCATGCATACTGGAGCCCAAACAGATAAGGTATATCCAAGTGGTGCACTGGTCCAGTCACAGGGTGGCAACCTGAGACTGGGAGCAGATCTGGGCCGGGTAAAGGGGAAGGAAGGGTGGGTTGTGGTGTTGGGATACAGGTTGAATGAAGTGGGACTGTTTCAGGAGACCCAGCAAGCACAAAGGAGAGTGATACTGGGTGTTATATGCATGGAAAAGGTGTTGCCACACGAAGTCCCGCACATGTCGACTGGGAGTGGAGGTGTTGGTGAGAATCTGTGGTTTTAGAATGGCTTTAGAAAGAAGACTGGAGTGGGCTAGAGAGATGACTCGGTGGGAGGGTGTTTGTCCTTATTGCAGAAGACCTAAGCTCAGATTCTAGCATCTGTCTGTAACTCAAGCGCTAAGGATCTGATACCTTCTTCTGGCCCCCTCAGGGACCTCCACATCCCCACGTGCACATAGCCCCACACACATATACCCCAATTAAAAATTAAATGGTCTGGACTAGAGAGATGGCTCAGTGGTTAAGAGCACTGACTGCTGCTCCTTTAGAGTTCCTGAGTTCAATTCCCAGCAACCACCTGATGGCTTACAGCCATTTGTAGTGGAATCCAACACCCTCTTCTGGTATGTCTGATGACAGCTACAATGTACTCACATACATAAAACAAATAAATCTTTTTTTAAAAAAAATTAAATGGTCCCTTAAAAATCAGCTCTGGAAATAGATTGCCACCGATGTATAGGTGTGTCTATGTTGTCTCTATGTGTCCATGTCCATTCGATTATGAGTACACATGTTGTATTCCCATCTTCATCCATTGAGAAGGTCCAGGGATGGGAGTGGGGCACACAACTTTAATAGTAGCAAGCCATCATCACCAACCACCTGTGTTTCTAAATGCCATTGTCTACTGGAACAACCAAGGCTTCCTGAGGAAATGTCTGATCACAGGGCCAAAGTAGGGTTAGGGAAAGGACAAGATAAGCCCAAATCATCTTGCACCAGGAAGAAAAGTGCTCAGAGATGACAAAGCAGAGTTAACACATGACTGTGTGGTTCCATTCCTAAGTGTTCTCAAGGGGAACCAGAACATGTCCACACAAAGGCTTGCCCATGAGTGTGCACGACCCCGTTGCTCGTAATAGCCAACAGGGAGGAACAGCAGAAATGTTCAGCAGCTGAGCAGATCAACAAGATGTACTATATCCAAATGTTGGAATATTACCCATCCATAAAAAGGAATGGTGGAATGAAGCCCTTATACATTAAATAATAAGGTAATACCAGATAATAGTGAAGTAATTATATAGTCTGGCCAAATCTCAAAACATGGTCTAAATGAAAGAGGATGGTCACATATGGTGTGATTTATTTTCTCTTTTCCTTCCTTCCTTCTTTCCTTCCTTCCTTCCTTTTCCTCTTCCTTTTCTTCCTCCTCCTCTACCTCCTCTTCCTCCTCTTCTTCCTTCTCTACCTCTTCCTCCTCCTTCTCCTCCTTGGTCTTTCAAGGCAGGGTTCTCTTGTAGTCCTGACTGCCGTGGAACTCACTTAGGTAGACCAAACTGGCCTCAAGCTCAGAGCCCCATCAGCTTCTGACTCCTAAGTGCTGGGATTAAAGGTGTGCACCACCATGGCCCTGCTGGGTGATTCTATTTCTATGGCACATCTAAAACAAGAAATTCACTAGATTAGTGGCTGCCAGGGCCTCAAATGGAGATGGAAGGATGAAATCGTGGTGATGGTGGCACACAGCTATGAATATGTTTAAAACCATAGAACTATGGAGCTGCATATTATGTATGGTATGCAAATTATACCTCAATAAGACTATCTTTAATTAATTAATTAATTAATTTTGAAACAAAGACTCTGACTTGTAGCCTCGGCTGGCCTGGAACTTACCATGTAGCCCAGGCTGCCCTCAAATTCATGACAGTCCCCTTGTCTCAAACTCCTCCCAAGTGCTGAGACTGCAGACACAAACCATCATCTCCATGGTCCACTGAAAGTCCCTGGTGCATTTTGAAGATATGGCAAGGCAAGTCTGGCAAGGTGGCTCAGCAAGTCAAAGTACTTGCCATGTGAGCCAGACAACTGAGTGCCTCCACCTCAGAATCCATGTAAATCCTACCAGGAGGTAGGAGGTAGAGAGACAGAACCTTTAGAAAGTACCAGAGACCTGGAAGGTGAGAGATGCTCAGGACTCGTAGGGAGGGACCTTAGATGAAATGACCAACAGTGGGGAGAAGGAACTTATGGAGTCCATCTCTAGTAGAAAGACAGGGCTTCAAGTGGAGGGATGGGGTTACCATCCCACAGTCAAAAACTCTGACCCAGAATTGGTCCTGTCTAAAAGAACTGCAGGGACAAAAATGGAGAAGAGATTGAGTGAGGGAAAGGAAGTTCAGTGACGGGCCCAGATTGGGATCCATCTCAAGGGGAGGTTCTAAGGCCTGACACTATTACTGATGCTATGGTGTGCTTACAGACAGGAGCCTAGCATGGCTGCCCTCTGAGAGGCTCAACAAGCAGCTGAAAGAGTCAGATGCAGATACACCCAACCAATGGACAGGAGCTGGGGACCCCTGGAGTTGAATTAGAGAAAGGCTGGAAGAAGCTGAAGGGCGACCCCATAGGAAAACCAGCAGTCTCACTAACCTGGACCTCAGAGATCTCTCAGACACTCAGCCACCAACCAGGCAGCATACACCAGCTGTATGAGGCCTTCATCACATATACTGCAGAGGACTGCCTAGTCTGGCCTCAGTGAGAGAAGATGTACCTAATCCTTGAGAGACTTGAGGCCCCAGGGAGTGGGGAGGTCTGGTGTGGTAGAGGTGGCAGTGGGGGTATCTTCTTGGAGACGGGGTGGGGGGAGAGGGGGAAGGGGCAGGAATAGGATGAGGGACAGATGGAGGGCAGACCAGGAGGGGGACAACAACTAGACTGTAAAAAAAGATTTAACAATAATAATAATAATAATAATAATAATAATAATTTATATTATATTATAAATTATAATAATAATTTAAATAGCCGGGCGGTGGTGGAGCAGGCCTTTAATCCCAAACACTTGGGAGGCAGAGGCAGGAGGATTTCTGAGTTTGAGGCCAGCCTGGTCTACAGAGTGAGTTCCAGGACAACCAGGAATACACGGAGAAACCATGTCTCAAAAAAACCAAAAATAAATAAATAAATATAATAATTTAAATAAAGAGCTAATAAATCAATATTTTTTTTAAAAAGGTATTGAGACCTAATTAAAGAACTATAGAATGCTACCCATGCCACTTTTTAAATTGCCAAAAGACCATTTACTCTGAGTTCCTCCCAGGCCACCCTATCTGTGGTGTTGATGGCTTTGCCACACTATGTCCAAGGCACCTTTTCCAGGCCAGAGGCAGTGCCCACTCTTGCCCTCATCCACAACCCCTCCCTAGGGAGGGGAGGAAGGACTCTGTGACCCGTTCTGGCTAATGTACCCCTTCCACCTCATTTCCTGATCACAGGACACAGGCTAATGTGCAAGGAAAGTATTTTTCTGTATCATGAGTGTATTTTGAAACAAGTCAAGAAAGATAGAATGCTCGTTTACTTTATTTATTTATTTATTTATTTATTTATTTATTTATTTTGGTTTTTTGAGACAAGGTTTCTCTGTATAGCCCTGGCTGTCCTGGAACTCACTCTGTAGACCAGGCTGGCCTCAAACTCAGAAATCTACCTGCCTCTGCCTCCGCTGGGATTAAAGGCGTGTGCCACCACTGCCTGGCACTTTATTTTTTTTTTTTAAAGATTTATTTATTATATCTAAGTACACTGTAGCTGTCTTCAGACACCCCAGAAGAGTGCATCAGATCTCATTACAGATGGTTGTGAGCCACCATGTGGTTGCTGGGATTTGAACTCAGGACCTTCTGAAGGGCAGTCAATGCTCTTATCCACTGAGCCATCTCACCAGCCCGCTCGTTTACTTTATTAAATGGGCTCTGGCTTTGTGAAAGGAGAGAGAGTGAGTCTTTGCAACGTAAGGGCCTCAGGTTTGTTGGAGAAGCCAGACACCCATGTTCTGGGACATAGGTGTTGGACTGCTTGTCACCACAAGCAGTGGTTTGTGTGTGTGTGTATGTGTGTGTGTATGTCTATGTGTGTGTGTATGAGAGAGAGAGAGAGAGAGAGAGAGAGAGAGAGAGAGAGAGAGAGAGAGAGAGAGAGAGAGAGAGAGAGAGAGAGAGAGAGAGAGAGAAAGAGAGAGAGAGAGAGAAAGAGAGGGAGTCCTGTGCAGATGTATGTGCACTGCATGGACATCCTGTGGGACTTGCTGGGGTTTCTAGAGACTCAGCTGCCTAATTCTACAGGAATACTGGCAGCAGGGTAGACTCTGGGTTTCCTCACCATTGTCACGTAAGGTCAGCCTGTGCCCATACCTGAAGCTCCGCGTAACAATATGTGATCTCTGTA
>NW_022196911.1:90741541-90756604 GCF_008632895.1 Mastomys coucha
AAGCAATGTTTTCTGAAAAAAAAAAAAAAGTTCTTTTACCCAGTGTATCCTGCGTGCTTGACATTCAGTTTTTTTTCTTTTAAATGACAAGGCATACTGAAAACTAAGACACACAAAAGTCAAAGCAAGTAGCAGAACTAAGCAGTTGCAGCAGAGTTGTATAATAATAGAATAGCCAGACCAGGCTGGGAAAAAAAATACCCAACAACAGAAACAAACAAGAAAAAGCGATGAGTTGAAAAGAATCACGATGTCACAATTAACCAACTAAAACCTCTGAAGGATAAAGCAGAAGGCATGGCAGAAGAAAACGTTGGCTGGAATCTAGCTCATTGACAGAGCACTTGCCTAAAATACAAGAGGTCCCAGGTTCTAGCCCCAGTAATGCCAAAAATAGTTCCACTCCTACAAAAGGAAAGAGCATGAATGGAGCTGGTTGTGGTGGCACACACTGTGATCTTGCCCCCGGCTTGTTTTATTTTGTTTAATTTTTTTTTTAAATTGTGTGTGTGAATGAATGCTGGTGTACACATAGAGATCAGAGGAGAACTTTCATGAATTTCTTCTGTTCTTCTAACATAGGTTCCAGGCTCAGGTTCTAGACTTGTTTTACAAGCATTTGTATTCAATGAGCCATCTTACCTGCCTTTGTTGTATTTTAAAACAGGGTCTCTTTTAGCCCAGGCTAGCCTTGATAACTCCTGATTCTTCTGCCTCTACCTTGCAAGTACTAGGATTATAGGCATATGCTTCTAAATATGACTCTTTTAGTTATTTTTCTATTGCTGTGATAAGACACCAGAACCAAGGCAACTTGTAAAAGAAAGTATTTGATTGGGCTACAGTTCAGAAGGTTAGAGGCCATGACAACGGAGCAAAGGCATAGTGGCAGGAACAACTGAGAGAGCTCACATCTTGGTCCACAAGTAGGAGAGAGGGGCAGTATTGGGACTACTGTAAGTCTTGAAACCTCAAAGCCCATCCAGTGAAACACCTCCTCCCACAGGCCACACCTCTTTCCACCCACTGGGGACCAAGTATTCATACATTTGAGCCAATGGGAGCCATTCTTATTCAAACCATCACGCAGGTTAATCCCAGCACTTGAGACACAGAGGCAGAGGGTCATGTGTTTGGGACCAGTATGAGCTATACTGACATCCTCTCTGTTTGAAAGAAAGAAAGAAAGAAAGAAAGAAAGAAAGAAAGAAAGAAAGAAAGAAAGAGGAGAAAGAAAGAAAGAAAGAGAAAGAAAGAGAGAGAGAGAAAGGAAGGAAGGAGGGAGAGAGGAGAAAGAAAGAGAGAGAAAGGAAGGAGGGAGAGAGAGGAGAGAGGAGAAAGAAAGGAAGGAAGGAAGGACAGAAGGAAGGAAGGAAGAAAGAAAGAGCCGGGCAGTGTGGCTCACGCCTTTAATCCCAGCATTTAGGAGGCAGAGGCAGGCGGATTTCTGAGTTCAAGCCCAGCCTGGTCTACAGAGTGAGTTCCAGGATAGCCAGGGCTACACAGAGAAACCCTGTCTCAAAACAAACAAAACAAAAAACAAAAACAAAAAAAAGAAAGAAAGAAAGAAAGAAAGAAAGAAAGAAAGAAAGAAAGAGGGCAGGCGAGATGGCTCACCGTTTAAGAGCACTGATTGCTCTTCCGAAGATCCTGAGTTTGGATTCCAGCAACCACATTGTGTCTCACATCCACCCGTAATGAGATCTGACGCCCTCTTATAAACAAATAAATCTTAAAAAAGAAAGAAAGAAAGAAAGAGAGAAGGGAAGAAAGAAAGAAAGAGAGAAAACAAGAATGCAGGTAAAGAATAGGTGGACAGCTGGATGGTGAAGAGGTACACCTTTAGTCCCAGCAGAGGAGGCAGAAGTAGGCAGGTCTCTGAGTTCAAGGCCAGCCTGGGTCTATGGAGGAATTCCAGGACAGTATCTAGAGCTACACAAAAAAACCCCATCTTGAAAAACCAGATAGACAGATAGATAGATAGATAGATAGATAGATAGATAGATAGATAGATAGATAGATAGATAGATAGATATGGATGGGTGGATGGATGGATGGATGGATGGATAGACAGACAGTGTAGACAGAAAGATGGTGAAAAGATGGACTTTCTAATAAACAAGGCAGAGCCAGAAGTGGTGGCTCATGCCTGTGACCTTAACACTTGTGAAGTTGAGGCAGGAGAAGTATTGTGAGTTCAAGGACAGCCTGTGTCAATGAATTCTAGATTGGCCTGGGTTACAGTGTGATACCTTTCGGGGTTGGGGGTTGGGGATAGGACACCAAGTCAGTGAGATGGCTCAGCAGATAAAGGCACTGCTAACCCTGATGGCAAAACTTTGATACCCAGAACTCACATGGTGGAAGAAGAGAACCAACCCCCACAACTTGTCCTCTGATGCGCACTGTTGCATACACACACATACACAAGAGCAAAACCACAAACACCCAAATAGAAATGTAGTAAGTTTTTTTGTTTTTGTTTTTGTTTTTTTTCGAGACAAGGTTTCTCTGTGTAGTCCTGGCTGTCCTGGAACTCACTCTGTAGACCAGCCTGGCCTCGAACTCGGAAATCCTCCTGCCTCTGCCTCCCAAGTGCTGGGATTAAAGGCGTGCACTACCACCACCCAGCTGTGGTAAGTATTTTTAAAAATACCAACATGACACAAAACAAAGCAGTTCTGGGGATAAAAACCAACCAACAAGCCAGGCTTGTTGTGGTGGCACACACCTTTAATCCTAGCACTTGGGGGGCAGAGGCAGGCAGATTTCTGAGTTCAAGGCCAGCCTGGCCTACAGAGTGAGTTCCAAGACAGCCAATGCTACACAGAGAAACCCTGTCTCGAAGGAAAAAAACACACACACACACACACACACAAAGAAACAAACAAACAAAAACACAAAAAACCAACCAACCAACCAACAAACAAACAAACAAGACTTGCCAGGCTCGGGAGGCAGATCACAGTCAAGTCTCTGTGAGTTCAAGGCCTGTCTGCTCTACAAAGAGAGTTCCGGGACAGTCAGGGCTACATAGAGAAACCATCTCAAAGGAAACAAAACGATGTAAAAAAAAAAAAAATGACCAATGCATTGGGACATCTCTAGAGAGAATCTCTCAGTTTGAGGGTATGGGGAAAGAAACCAGAAAAGCCAAGGGAAAAAAGACAGAAAAACAACAGACAAATCAGATATCCAAGAACCAGGGGACGGCTACAGCGACTTACACGTAATGAGAACACCAGAAGGAAAAGAAAGGAACGGAGGAATCTGAAGCAATCATGACAGAGAATTTCCCCAAATTAATGCCAGACGCTGAAATACAGATCCAGGAAGCTCAGAGAACACTAGCTGGAAAAATGGAAAAAGCAGAGACCAAAGTCTATGAGACGACCCAAGTCTACAGGGAGGTAGAGGCTGCTCACATTGCTGAGAATCCAATAGAGAGAAAACCGTGGAGGAAAATTAGCTGTTGAACACCCTATCTGTGCAAAAGTAAAGACAGTGGTTAAATCAGACAATCCCAAAAAGCACAGAACTAGCCAGGAGTGCAGGGCCACCCATTTAATCCCAGCGATCTCCAGGCAGAGCCAGACAGATCTACACACACACACACATGCGAGCACAAGCACATGCACACGCACACACGGCCTTGGACCAAGAAGAGAGCAAAATGCAGTATCTAAAGATATAATGTGTTAGCCCAGCAGTGGTGGACGCCCATGATCCCAGCACTTGGGAGGCAGAGGCAGGCGGATTTCTGAGTTCGAGGCCAGCCTGGTCTACAGAGTGAGTTCTAGGACAGCGAAGGCTACACAGAGAAACCCTGTCTCGGGAAAAAAAAAAAAGAAATCGAAAAACAGATGATCTGGGGAGTAGGTTTCTAACAGATCTGTTTGTTTTGTTTTAAATGGTAAAGACGAAAGGTTCTTTAGTGAGAGGGAACATTATCTAGGTCAGAAACTGGCTTACAGAAAGAAAAGAGAAAAGAGAGAGAAGGAAGGAAGAACATTAAAGGAGAGAGTAGGCGCTGGCTCGCTGGGCCAAGCACTGCACTGCAAACTCAAGGACCTGAACTGGGATCCCAGCACCCATGACATAATCAGCCACAGTATGCCGGAGTGGAAGAGAGACAGGCGCTGGGAGGGACTGCGGGACGTGTGGATCCTGGGAGGTTACTGGTGCGTGCTAGATTCAGTGAGAGACCCTGTTTCAAACACTAGGGTGGGTGGGGATCAAGGAAGCACCGACATCATCAACTCGGGTTTTCACTGCACATGCATGTGTGCACACACCCACATGAACACATACATTCACACGCCCATACACGTAAAACCAGAAGAAAAGGTGAAGATAAATTAAAACTTGTACTTTTCTCTTTCCTAACTGATTGAACAGAGAACGGTTTGTTCAGAATAAGACTATCAGTACCCATGGAGCTGCAGAGATGGCTCAGTGGATAAGAGCACTTGCTACTCTTGCAGAGGACTTGGGTTTGGATCCCAGCACCCATCTGGCAGCTTGAAACTTCCTGTAACTCCATGTAAGGGTATTTGAGGCCCTCTTCCAGCTCCTATGGGTTCTTACATGCACATGGTGCACATAAATATAAGCAACCTTTCTCACACACACATTCAAAAAAAAAGTAAGCTAATCATGGTGGGGCACACCTTTCATCCCAGCACTTAGGAGGCAGAGGCAGGAAGATCTCTGTGAGTTTGAGGCCAGTCTGGTCTACAGGGCAAGTTCCAGGACAGCCAAGACTACCTAGAGAAACCCTGATGTCGGTCCAGGCGAGATAAGAGAACCCGGCCCAGCTGGGGCTGAGAGGGATGGCGAGTGTCAATGGCCCAAAAAAACCACACCAGGCCAGGAGTCTTGTCAAAGCAGGAACTCACTTTATTAAACCAGGCACTTGCTTATATAGAGAAGGCAAGGAGGTAGGGATAAGGGTGTGGGGTGAGATGATGGATGGGGTGATCTCACAGGGCCTATAAGAAATTGATACATCAGCCATAGCTAGGCAGAGGTAGTCTCATTCAGGTTGGTAGGTCCTGCTAAGTCATTCTCAAGCAAATGACAGGTCTTGAAAATCAAGCCAGGGTTGGGTTTGCCCTCAAGGCCCAAACCAATAGGGCCCAACACCCTGGCATGAAAAACAAAAACAAGCAAAATAAGTTAGAGCAAATTAAAAACCGTGAAATATATATAACTTAAAAATAAAGTAAGTCGCCGGGTTGTGGTGGCGCACCCCTTTAATCCCAGCGCTTGGGAGGCAGGGGCAGGTGGATTTCTGAGTTTGAGACCAGCCTGGTCTACAGAATGAGTTCCAGGATAGCCAGGGCTATGCAGAGAAACCCTGTCTCGAAAAAAAAACCCAAAATAAATAAATAAATAAAGTCTTTCAAAAACTAACTCTCCGTTGTTTAGAAAAAACTTGCTTTAAATGTAAGGCTACATATACATTAATAATAAATAGAGAAAGCTGAACCATTATTAACATCAGAGAGCTCAGATTTCAGAGCAAGGAAGGTTGTCAAGGATAGCAAAACCATCACACAATGACAACAGGGTCCGTGTCCATTTTCCAAGAAGACATTAAAACCCCTACTATGCACCTAATGCACCCCTAATGTGGGCTGGGCGAGGAGGTAGCTCAGCTGGTAGCGTGCTTACCTGGCAGGCACGAAGCCCTAATTTCAACCCCACTCCTGAGTCAGGCCATTTTGATGATTCGTGCCCACCACCCAGCAACTCCGGAGGCGAAAGCAGGAACATCAGAAGTTCAAGGTTATCCTTGGTTGTTGCAAGTTTGAGGCCACCCCACCACCACCACGAAAGATTTTTTTTGTTGTTGTTGTTGTTTTGTTTTGTTTTTAATTTTGTTTTGTTTAAAGAGGAAAGCAAGCTACACACAAGCATTCATTACTCTCCAGTTCCCGAGTGCCATGCAGTGGGACCAGGTAACTCCTGCCTTGCTGAGGTGATAGATTGTTCTCTTGAACCGTGAAGCGAACATCAATGCTTTCTTCTCAAGTTGCTTTGGTCAGGTGTTTCACTCTAGCGATAGGGGAAGTAACTAATTGGAGAAAGAAGAGCCCTGAGGTAGCCTGGGCTTAGGCAAATTCAAAATTTGCCTAGGGCTATGTAACAAAAAACACTTTCTCAGAAACCAAATCAAGCCAACCAATAATATCATAAAGGAAGAAAACTATAAATTCATATAAATTAATATCTCTCATGAGCATATGTTTTAAATGTGCTCAGTGTCAGATGTGAGAGACTGGGGCTGCAAATACAACGAACACCAGAAATGAGATTTAGCAGAAGACAAGACTCAAAGGCAGAGGTGCTCTGAGCCTCGAGCTAAGTCTGAGTTACTGTTTTACCCAACAAAGGCAGTTAGGTGTTTGTGTTAGAATAATAACCAAAATGAAAAGAATATATCAGTTACTGTGTAACCAATTTCAAAATCTCCTGGGGACATACTTTTAAAACATATTCTGTTCTTAACAGAGTTCAGCAACAATTCTAAGATCATCAGGCAAGCTGTGTGCGGCTGGCATCCTGGAACAAACTCCTGTTTATAAAGGGTGTTTAAGTCGTTCCTGGTCCTCCAAGGACTCTGTACCTTCATCTGATGTCTGGTCAAGGAAATACTTGTTGGAGTGTGGAGGCAAATTCTGCAAACACCGTTGAATTTTCAAGGGACGTCTGTCGAGTGCATTGTCCTGGCCTGATGTCAGTTCAGCGAGGCTCCTTCACAGGGGCAAGTCAGACCCTACAGCCTGTGAAATAACTGCAACGGCTGCCAAGCATGAGTCACCTCGAGCACTCCAGTCAGTCTCAGCACTTGAAAAATCAGTTAATCTGATTAATTACATCAACAGACCCAAGGAGAAAGAAATCTCAGGACCATCTCAGAGGACAGAGAGGCTGGGTGTGGTGGTGCACACCTTTCATCCCAGCAATCAGGAGAGACAGGAGGATCTCTGTGAATCCGAGGCCAGCCTGGTCTACATAGTAAGCTCCAGGACAGCCAGGACTACATAGAGAGATCACATCTCAATGGTAAATAAATAAATAAATAAATAAATAAACAAACCCGGAAAGGCACTCACAAGAAATGAGTCATACTTTCTTTTCTTTTTTTTTTTTTTAAGGATTTATTTATTATTATACATAAGTACACTGTAGCTGCCTTCAGACACACCAGAAGAGGATGTCAGGTCTCATTATGTTGTGAGCCACCATGTGGTTGCTGGGATTTGAACTCAGGACCTTCAGAAGAGCACTCAGTGCTCTTACTTGCTGAGCCCCATGAGTCATGTTTTCAACTTGATCATGGAACATCATAAAACCTCACAGATGACACCATTCTTTTTTCTTTTCTTTCTTTCTTTATTGTTTGTTTGTTTGTTCATTTTAAACAGGACTCTCTATGTTGTCCTGGAACTCTCTAGGTAAACCTGGCTGGCCTCAAACTCACAGAGATCCATCTGCCTCTGCCTCTGCCTCTGCCTCCTGAGTGCTCCGGTTAAAGGCACATGTGCCACCACTGGCTGACTGATCTTGAACTCTTCATCCTCCTCCCTCTGCCCCGCAAGTGCTAGAGTTACAGATGTTCAACATCACTCTGGACTTATTCAGTGCCGGGAATCGAACCCAGGGTTCCATGTGTGCTAGGCAAGCACTCTACCAAGCACTCTACCATCCAAGCTCCATTCCAAGCCCCATGACATCAGTTCTTTATCTGTAGATTTAAAGCATATAATATCACAGATACCGATAAGCTGACTCGAAAGCATATGTGGAGAGCTAAAAGGTCCAGAACAGCTAACATCAATATGGTCTTTACCCACATGAAAAGAGCTGAATGCTCGATGGGACAGTCTGCCTGTAGTCCTAGCGTACAGGAAGTGGAAATGGGATTCCCAAGGGCAAACTGGCTGCTAGACTAAAATCATTGAGCTCTGGACTCATGGAGAGATCTTGCTTCAATAAATAAAGTAAAGAAAGGATCAAGGAAGACACGCAATGTCAACCTCCGCCCTCTGCCTACAAATTCACGTGTGTACACTAGCACACACATGCACCTACATACCTTTTGGACCTGCACATGGATGCACACTGCACATACATACATAATCCTCACTCCACCCCACCCCCAACCCTAAGAAAGAAAGAATAGGAGGACAGGCTATTGGAGAAAACACTTTCTGATTAAGGGGTTTTATCCAAAATATGTAAACAGCCCAACTTGAAAACGAGCGAAGGTTTTAGATACCTCACAGTGAAAATGCAAATCTGCCAAATAAGCATACGAAAAGATGTTTGGTGTCATGTATCCATAGATAATTACAAATTCAAACAGCAATGAGATACCACTACCCACTTAATAGAATGGCTAAAATCCAAAACACTTCCAGCAGCAAATGTTGGCAAGAGTATGGGACGAGGCCTCTCATTCACTGTCGGTGGGAATGCAAGATGCTACAGCTGGTGGTTGCTTATAAAACTAAACATAGTCTTACCATACGATCAGCAACCCGCGCTAGGTGGTGTTTACCCAAACGAGTCAAAAAGTCCATTCTACACGAGAATCTGCACATGAATGTTTACAACAGCTCTGTTCTTGCCAAAAGTTGGATGCAACCAAGATGTCCTTCTGTGAATGGGTAAATATGCTTTGGAAGACCAAGGCAACGGAAATGCTACTCGGGGCTAAGGAGAAATGAATTAGCAGGGTAGGAAAAGTCACGCAGCAAACTTCAGTGCAGAGGCATAAGTGAAAGAAGCCAGTCTGAAGAGGCTGTAGACTACGTGTTTCCAATTATATGACATTCTCGAGAAGGCAAGACTATAAAAACTAAAAGCATCAGTTGTTGCCAAGGGCAGGGGGAGGGAGGCATGCACAGCAGAAAAGGAGATTTTTCTTTGTCTTTTTCTTCTCGTGTGTGTACAGAACAGCTCCAGTGTCATTCCTCAGGCAACAAGCACCTTTTTTTTTTTTAAAAGTTTTTATTTTATGTGTATGAGTGCTTGCCTGCACGTACATATGTGCAGCGTGTATGTGCCTTCTATGTATGTGTGTGCACCATGTGTGGGCCCGAAGCTGTTGGAGACACAAAGTGGGTGTTTGATTCCCTAGAATCAGAATTACAGATGGCTGTGAGCCTCTGTGTGGGTGCTGAGTCCTCTGCAAGAGCAGCAAGTGCTCTTAACCACTGAGCCAGCTCTCCAGCCCCTAACCCCTTTTTGAGAGAGTCTCTTACTGGCTTGGATGTTGCAAATCAGGGCTGGCTGACCAGTGAGCCTTGGGGACACTGCTCTCTCAACTTCCCCTCGCTAGGATTACAAGCACACCATTATGGCCATTCTTTTTTTCTTACATGGGTTTTGGGGATGCAACTCTGGTTTGCAAGCACTTGACCAGCCTGACAGAGCATTAGGGAAAGCCAAAGTGATTCTGTATGGTGCTGCAGTGGTGGATAGATGTCATACACATTTGTGAGAGCCTGGGAAATTCACAGCTCCAAGGGTAAGCCCTAGAAAGAGGTATGTACTATAGGTGCAGATGCCAAGCTGGTGTAGGCTCACCACACAGAGCGCCCGTCATGGGTTTGGAGCATGGAGTAGATTGTGTGCTACAGAGGCAGGAGGTAGGAAGGAAGTCTCTGGGCTTTCTGCTCAGATTCACCATGAACTTAAAACTGCTCTAAAATATAATAAACTCAGTTCAAACAAAGCTTAGAGACATTAGGATCAAATATGGTGAGCAATTTTCAGAAGTATCTTCGGGAGAAAAACACTTTTGAGACAAATGTAAATTAGACAGTATGTTGGGTAGCTAGTGATAATTCGGGATGATTGTTAGTATTGTTGAGCATGATTATGGAATGGGGGTGAGGTGGGAGACGTCACTATGTTGAAGTATTTAGCAAGAAACACCATGGCATCTATAATGTTGCTCTGAATTGGCTTTAGAACACACACACATATACACACACACAGAGTGAAACAAAAATGGCCAAAACCTGGACAATTGCTGATTCTAAGTGTGGGTATTCAAGTATTCTTTGCATTTTTTCAACTTTTTTTGTGTGTATTTGGGATTTTTTTCTAAAAAAAACTTTGTAATGTTATGTTACACTTGAAAATTGGAAATAAAAGCCAGTGATTTTCCAGCCCAAGAGTTGAGGTATGGCCTCTGTACAGTGCAGTTCTCCTCTGTAAAAGAAGCTGTTAGTTTGTGATAGAGGGTCTCTGTAGGCCAGGCTCACTTCAGAGTCAACGTGTAACTGAGGCTCACCCTGAATTCCTAATCCTCCAGCCTACACTTTCCAAGTGCAGAGATTCTAATCGTGTACCACTACATCTACCTGTAGTAGACATTTTATAACTTAAATATATATATATGTTTATATATGTATGTATATATATGTTTATCTTTAAAATAAGAAAAAGAGCAGATGTGATGGTTTGTAGATTCTAGGCTCAGGGAGTGGCACTATTAGAAGGGGTGGCCTTATTGGAGTAGATGTGTCACTGTGGGTGTGGGCTTTAAGACCCTCATCCCAGCAACCTGGAAGCCAGTATTCTGCTAGCAGCCTTCGGATGAAGATGCAGAACTCTCAGCCTGCCCGGATGCTGCCATGTTCCTGCCATGGTGATAATGGACTGAACCTCTGAACCTGTAAGCCAGCCTCAGTTAAACATTGTCCTTAGAAGAGTTGCCTTGGTCATGGTGTCTGTTCACAGCAGTAAAACCCCAACTAAGACATCAGGTAAGAGGACTTGTCACATAAAAGCACTTGCCTCATAAGCTTGATGATCTAAGTTTGTTCTGGGGAGCTCATGGTGCAAAGAGAGAGCCGATTCCCCAAAGATGTCCTTGACCTTCATATGGGTGCCCAGCTGGGTTCATACACTATTGCATGTGAACACCCCACAATGCATACACACAGTCATAAGTAAAAATGTAAAAGTAAAATAAAAGCAGGCTGCAGAGTTAGCAGAGGCTAAGTGGATCCTGCTGCTCTTGCAGAGGACCAAGTTTAGATCCCAGCACCCACATAGTGGCTCACAGCATCCAGAACTCCAGGTCCAGGGGATCTAACGCCTTCTTCTGACTTTCTGAAGCACCAGTATGCATATAGTGCACATACATACATGCAGGCAAAACACACGCATAAAATTAAATAAAGCTAATAAATCAACAAAATGAAGGAAACAGAGATATTTAAAGACCAATCAAAACTGAGACTTTATTCATCACCAGCAGAGGTACATCAAAATTATATCCTAGCAGGGGGTGGGGGGTGGGGTGGAGGTAGGGGTCAGGTGGCATATGCCTTTAATACCAATACTCAGGAGGCAGAGGCAGGCAGAGCTCTGTGAGTTTGAGGCCATCCTGGTCTACAGAGTGAGTTCCAGGACAACCAGGGCTGCACAGAAAGACTTGGTTTGGCTTTTTGGCTATTTTGTTTGCTTGTTTTGTTTTTGATTTTTCGAGACAGGGTTTCTCTGTATAGCCCTGGCTGTCCTGGAACTCACTCTGTAGACCAGGCTGGCCTCAAACTCAGAAATCCACCTGCCTCTGCCTGGGATTAAAAGTGTATGCTACCACCACCAGGATTTCCTTCTCTTTGTCTTTCTTCCCTGCCTTTTTTGTTTGTTTGTTTGTTTTTTTGTTTTTTTGTTTTAGTATGCTTTCAAATAAATGTGAATGAAGTAATCCCAGATGGAACTCTGATGGTACAAAGGAACGAAAGTAAACTACTGTAGAGGAATTTTTAATATAGCAACATAGCAAAGGATCACATCCAAAGACCTTCTAGGTCTGTGCGATCCTGCTGAAATGCAGATGGGCTACACACCTTTAATCCCTCTGGTTGGAATATAGACATCTCCTTCCTTAGCAGAAGGGGATATAAAAGGAAGCAGGCATATCTGAAAGTGACGCTAACTGAGGGGCAGACACAGTGACAAATCAGAGAAAGATCTGTCAGGGTAAATTGGAGATAGGATACACCCAACTCTCAAGAGAACAGATAGGAAAGAAAGGCTACTTAAGAGCAGTGCAGGGTAAGTGGAGGGCAGTTTTATTGAGTTCCCAAAATGTATAGAGTTAGTTGAGTTCAGTTCAGAAAAGTTCTGTTCAGTGCGGTAGAATTCAGTTGTGCTCAGTTCAGTCCAGTCCAGTTCAGAGCAGTTCAGAGCAGTTCAGTTCATGAAGTTTAGTCTTTCCAAGCAAGCAATTCAATCAGAAGTCAAGAGAAGCCAGTTTGAATCAGTCAGCTTGGAGAGGAGTTTGAGCCAGAGCAGCTGAGTTGAGCTACCCAGTCTGAGTTCAGTAAGAGCTAGAAAGAGTGAGCTTATTCAGCAGTTTAGTTAGAGGCTGGAAGCTGAAGCCTTCAAGGTCTGGGCTTGCAGAAGATTAGATTGTATGGAGGCTAGAAGCTTCCAGACCTAGGGATAGTTAGAAATGCCCTGGGCTCAGCCCAAGTTGTCTTAGGTATATGGCTCTCATCTCATCTTAGCCAGGACCTACCAGTATCCTGTAGACCCCCTCCCCAAAGCCCGGACAGTAAACGCAGCGCTGCCCACCTGTTGAACGGAACCGGTTACATTCAGAAGCTCCACCCCCATTAAGCAAGAAAGAAGTAACTGATTGGACTGTTACACTGACGTAGTTTGGGGGAAGGGTTTTGCCCCAGGTATTTTACCTGTTGCAGGAACAAAAGGTTATTATTAAAAATTCAAGATGACTGAGTGACCAGACCTCATGTCGTCTAATGTTTTACTTTTCCCACGTGGGTAAGAGGTATGGCTAGCCTACCTCTTCTCATCTCTTTCAATCTCTTCCTATCTATTTATTACTCCTACTACCAGAAGAACCCCTTATTTCATTTACGTTGGCGCTGGCTGCCAACAGTATCCTATCAGCCTATTCAATATGAAATCACGGATGAATTGACTCATTGACAAAGTTAGCAACTTCAGGATCTAGTCACCTCTCAATGGTGCCATCAGACCAAGCCTTTAGCACATGAGCTTTTGTGGGGTGCTGCAGGCATGATGTTTTTGTGCGCTGTACAAAGATTATCCTTGTATTAGTCAAATGCTGATTTCTCTCTCTGCCCCATTGATTCTCCTTGCAATCAGACATGGCATTGTAAGGCTTGTTCCAGGTATCTCCCGTTTCAAGTCTGTGTAAACATTGTTCCCCATTTACTCTCTGACTTGTCAATAAAAGCTGACCAGCCAATGGATGAGCAGAAGAGAAAATAGGGTGAAACTTCTGCCAGCCAGAGGAGGGGGGAAGAGAGAGAAGAGGAGGGAGAGAGGATCTTGCCATGAGGAAAGTGTCCAGAGAGGCATCATGGAAACACACCTAATGCAAGTATATTGGAAGATTTTAGCCAGATTAACTTAGAGGATTAGAATAGATCAGGACTGTCCAGTTATTGTGTTGTAAGCTAATTAAGTAAATCTTATAATCTCAGTCTCATTTATTTGGAAGATAGCTGGGGATAAAGAAAAAAAATATCTACTTTAAAAATACTTTTACATGGTGGGGACATCTCTGTGCTGACTAGGTTTCTGTCAACTTGATACAAATTAGGATCATCTGGGAAGAAGGGATCTTAATTGTAAAATATCTCCGTTGGATTGGCCTGTAGGAAAGTCTGTGGAGGCCGTTTCTCGATTAAAGTTGATGTGGAGGGCCCGTCCATTGTGGATAGTGCCTCTCCTAAGTGGGTGGTCCTAAGTGGAATTTAAAACAAAACAAAACAAGCTGAGCAAGCCATTGGAGCAAGCCAGTGGGCCACGTTCCTCCAAGGCCTCTTCTTCAGTTCCTGCCTCAGGTTCCTGTCTTGAGTTTCTGCCCAGACTTCCTTCAGCAATGGACTGTGAACTGTAGGATAAAATAAACCCCTTTCCAAAACCCCAAGTTAATTTTGGCCATGGTCTTTATCACAGCAACAGAAAGCATGTTAGAATACCTCATAGCCCAGTTATAACAGTCTGAATAACAGTGAAACAAGGCAGAAATGATTACTTCTAAGCTTCAAATGTTGTAGTCCCCACCCCCACTCTGAGAGAAGCCAGACTTCCTGCTCCCCCTCTTCTCTTCTCTTCTCTTCTCTTCTCTTCTCTTCTCTTCTCTTCTCTTCTCTTCTCTTCTCTTCTCTTCTCTCCCCCTCCCTCCCTTTTCTCCTTCTCTCTTTCCCTCTCTCCCCTTCTCCCTCCCTCCCTCCCTCCCTCTGTCTTCTCTTTCCCTCCCTCTGTCTTCTTCCCTCAGTCTTCCTCTCTCCCTCTCTTCATCTTCCTCTACCTTTTCCTCTCTGTCTCTCTCTCTCTCTGTCTCTCTCTGTCTCTCTCTCGCTCTCTCTCTCTCTCTATGTCTCTCTCCCTCCTCCCCTTCATCTCCCTCTCTCTCCCACTTTTTCTCCCTCTCCGTCCCCACCCTCTTCCTCCCTAGCCATAGCTGGTCTCACCCATATCCAGGTGAGTGGACATGGAGGTGAACTTTTCTGAAATGTTTAGAAAAATTACATTATTTTGTAAAAAGGTTTAAAATAAACAATCTGAGTTTCTACATTAAGAAAGATTAAAAGGCCAGGGGTAAAGGCACATGCCTTTATTCTCAGCATTTGGAAGGCAGAGGCAGGCAGATATCTGAGTTCAAGGTCAGCCTGGTTTATAGAGTGAGTTCCAGTACAGTCAGCACTACAGAGAAACTCTGTGTCACACACAAAATCTGAGAGTCTTGTCAGGTGATGGCACACACCTTTAATCCTGTCACTCAGGAGGCAGAGACAAGAGGATCTCTGAGTTTGAGACAAGCCTGGTAAACAGAGTGAGTTCCAGGACAGCCAGGGGTACACAGAGAAACCCTGACTCCAAAAACCAAAAAGAAAAAGGAATTTGACCACAAGGTGAGCAGAAAGAAGAAAAAAAACTGCAGGGAGAGTGAAACTCAGTACAACAGAATGCACTGTGCATGCCTGCAATCCCAGAATGCACTGTGCATGCCTGCAATCCCAGAATGCACTG
>NW_022196911.1:90756765-90760114 GCF_008632895.1 Mastomys coucha
AAAAAAAAAAAAACAACCTTAACAAATGATCCAATTAAAATCAAATAATAAAGTACCAGATTTCAACTTACATGAGTTTGAAACAAAGATTTCCAGAACATTGTGGTACATGCGAGTGCTTTACAGCCATGAGAAAAACATCATAAATATAAGTACAAATAAGTATTGAAAATGAAAGCAGGTACAGATATGCTATGTAAATACTAATCAAAAGATGTAAGATCATGAAAGATATAAAGATGTATGACCATAGAGAACGTTGTTTGGTTTGGTTTGATTTGTTCTAGCTGTGTGGCCCAGGCTGATCTTGAGCCTGTAATTCTCATGATCTGCCTCCCAAATGCCAGGATTACAGGTGGAAACCACTACATCCAACAGTTATTACGTAAACTTTTCCCACTTTGCCCATACTCTGTAATAGTCTGTAAGTCAAGAAGTCGGGTTAGTAATAAATTATGACCTTCCTGATTTAGAAGAGGCAAATGCAACTATACAATCCTCTTTAGTTTTTATATCTGTAAGAATACAACAATGCCTTAAAATACATAAAATGAAAATTAAAGAAAACCTGAATTAAAGAAACCTGTAGGCTTGCACAACCCCCCTTATGGATTAGAAATTTGAATGTAGCCTCTCAGTGGCTGTGTCACTTAAATGCAGTAATGACCTCAGAGGCAGCGAAGTGTGTTGGTGTCTCGTGAAGGAAGAAAAACCCAGCACTTCCCTTTGATTCAGTTGACCAAGGGCGGAGCCCAGGTTTGAGTTCTCCACTTGTCTCCTTGGGTCTTCTACCTCTGGAGGTTTTGGATTCTAGCTGGTCTGTCGTCTGTCTGTTGTGCACGTTTTATCCCGACTGCTTGTTTGTGTGTGTCTCTATGTCTGCTTGCTGCTACCCATCCCTGACAAAAGGGCTTGCCCTGGGGCTGGAGAGATGGCTCAGCGGGTAAGAGCACTGACTGCTCTTCTGAAGGTCCTAAGTTCAAATCCCAGCAACCACATGGTGGCTCACAACCACCCTCTTCTGGTGCATCTGAAGACGCCAGAGTGTGTACTTATGTATAATAATAAATAAATCTTTAAAAGAAAAAAAAAAGCCAGGCGGTGGTGACTCACGCCTTTAATCCCAGCACTTGGGAGGCAGAGGCAGGCAGATTTCTGAGTTTGAGGCCAGCCTGGTCTACAGAGTTCCAGGACAGCCAGGATTACACAGAGAAACCCTGTCTTGAAAAACCAAAAAAAAAAAAAAAAAAAAAAAAAAGAAAGAAAGAAAAGAAAAAGGCTTTGCCCTGTATTTATCGAACAGCACAGAAAACATCCTGTGGGGAAGGGATGTGGGATTTTTTTTTAATATTTCTTTTTTTAAAAGATATATTTATTTATTTTATGTATATGAGTACACTGTAGCTGTACAGATGGTTGTGGGCCTTCATGTGGTTGTTGGGAATTGAATTTTTTAGGACCTCTGCTTGTTCCAGTGAACCCCACTCCCTCCAGGTCATCAGATCTCATTACAGGTGGTTGTGAGCCACCATGTGGCTACTGGGATTTGAACTCAGCACCTTTGGAAGAGCAGTCAGTGCTCTTGCCCGCTGAGCCATCTCACTAGCCCGGGATGTGGGATCTTTACAGATATCTTTAATAGAGTTTTACAAAGGATTAAGTTATTTATTCCAGCCAATTCCAACTGATGCAGGACACTAAGAGCTGCACACACACTGTTATCTGGCAGGATTTGCACGTTGTTTCCAATATTTATGGAAGATTTTTCATGTATAAGGTTGCTTTCAACCTGTTTGCTATTTTTCAACAATTACCATAATAGACATGTTGCTCTCTGGGTTAGGAGCATAGAACAGTACATAATTTAAGATTAAGACAATACATTAAATTAGGTTGTAAAAGCTGATTCCATGAGAAGCACAGGGCAAACATGGTTGATTGGTGCATTGATTGTTCTCTTAAGGGCAGGTTGAACAAACAGGCCAGGCACACAGTAGGATATCAGGTGGTTTTAAGAAATCTTAAATTGTATTATTAACTGGAATGTGAGGCTCCAGTCTCTTAGAATGTAAGGGATACTTCATTGAACGGTGTCAGCGCAAGTAGCTGGTGGAATGAACAGGCAAAATTAGTGACCGCATCCGCGGTGTAAGCCAATCTGACATTTTATACCTGTGTGTGTGTGTGTGTGTGTGTGTGAGAGAGAGAGAGAGAGAGAGAGAGAGAGAGAGAGAGAGAGAGAGAGAGGAGAGAGGAGAGAGTACACATGTATGTACACACATGTATGTGCACACATGTTTGTGCACACGCTAGTGAGCGCATTCGGGGTGTAAGCCAATCTGACATTTTATACCTGTGTGTGTGTGTGTGTGTGTTTGTGTGTGTGTGAAAGAGAGAGAGCACACATGTATGTGTACACATGCATCTGCACACATGTATGTGCACACGTGTATGTGCACATATGTATGTGCACACATGTATGTGCGTGAAGCTTTTTTCTGAACCAGAAAGCAAGCCTCAGGAAGTATCAAGGGGTACAAATCATAAAGCATGGCTCCCCAAGAGCCATGAAAGGAGGTCAGGAGTTGTAACTTCAAAATGACTTGAAAATCTCTATTTTGAAAATCTCTATTTCCAACATTAATTAAGCAAAACATTTCTTGTCCTTTTTCTTTCTTTCTTTTTTTCCTTTCTTTCATTACATATCCCTGGACAGCTCAGAACTTGCTATGTGGACCAAGTTGTCCTCAAACTCATGGAAGCCCGCCCATTCTCTGCCTCCCAGTGATGGGATTGAGAGCATATGCTAGCATGTATGGCCAAGCAAAACATTTCTAAATCACCCCTCCCCCATCCAGAAAAAAACCCTACTAGAAACCAGGAACATTCTCAACAACTCACACTGAAATCCGTCAAAAACTGTGAAATGTAACTAAAATGGTACTTGGTGAGAAATTTGGGCTGAAATTGCATATATTAGAGATGAATAAAGACTAAAAGAATTCAATAAATAGTGATGGAAATAAATTTAATAAATAAGAAGGAGGAAATAATTCAGCAAGAAAGAGGACATCAGCTACAAACACCAGAAATGCAAAGGAACTCATCACTACAGACATTTAAAACATAGCAATGGTTTTATGCCAATAAATTAGAAAGCTTCTGTTTGTTCGTTTGTTTGTTTTGGCAGTACCTCTCTATGTAGCTCTGGCTTACCTGGAACTGCTGTGTAGACCAGGCTGACCTGGAACTGGAATGCCCGCTCCTGCCTCCTAAGTGCTGGGATTAAAGGCATGAGTCAGCCTACCCAGCAAGAGGTTAGAAATGTTTGATGACATGCTAAACTTAA
>NW_022196911.1:90760124-90760602 GCF_008632895.1 Mastomys coucha
CAAATAGACCAACATAGCCCTCTAAACCGTACAGAAACCAACGTATAGTACTTTATTAGAGAAAATATGTCCTTACTTTGAAAATCTTCCCACAAGAAAAATTTCAAGTCCAGATGGTGTGACTGCTGAACTCTTCCAAATATTAACTAGCCTGAGTTTACCCAAATAGACCAGAAGAGACAGAGCGAGGACATTTCCTAACTTTTTGGCTGAGGGCAGCATAACCCTGATATTAGAACTAAAATAGGACATTATGAGAAAAGACAGTGGCAAAGCAATTTCTGTCAAGGCCTAGATGCAAAATCCCAAACAAAAATAACAGCAAAATAAATGCAGGGCTATGATAGAAAAATGATTATGTATCAGGACCAATTTGAACCCACTCCAGGAATGCGAAGTCAGCTTTAGCTTTGAAAGCCAATTATGTAACCAACCACATGAAAGGTATAAAAGTATAAAGTCCTACTTAGATATCAAA
>NW_022196911.1:90760708-90785337 GCF_008632895.1 Mastomys coucha
AAAAAAAAAAAACACTTGATAAAAGTTCAACATCTCTCTGTGGTTGAAGTTGTTAGCAGGCATCGGAGGAAGTCCCCTAGGCCGGTAATGAATGAAAGCCATAGCAAACTTTAAGCTTAGTGGTACACAGTATTGAAAGGCATCCCCTGAGACTGGAGCACATGGGTCGTGATGGCCACCACCATCACCTCTGTCCACTGATATTCAGAAGGTCTCAGCAGAATGGGAAGGGTTGTGGGAGATATAAGGCTGCTGATGTCATGAGTCTACAGGCAGGGCTATTTCTTAGGTACAAATGTATCCCTTAGATTGATATATTTAGCAGTGTTACTAGAAACAAGGTCAATGCACAATACCTAGCTTCGTTTCTATAAACTGGCAGCTGCCATCAGTAGGTGGAAGTTTTGGGGCTGGAGAAGGTGCTCAGTGGTTAGAGTGCCTCTTGCTCTAGCAGAGAACCCAGGTTCAACTCCTAGCACCTGCATGGTACCTTACAGCTATCTGTAACTCCAGTACCAAGGGATCTGGTGGCCTCTTCTGAATCCCAAGGACACCAGATATACATGAGATGTGCATATGTACTTTCAGGCAAAACTCATAAACGTTAAAAAAAAAAAATCTTAAAAAATTTTAAACCAGAGAGTGGTAGTCCATGCCTTTAATCCCAGCACTTGGAAGGCAGAGGCAGGTGGATCTCCATGAATCAAGGCCAACCTGATCCATAGAGTGAGTTCCAGGACAGCCAAAGCTGCACAGAGAAACCCTGTCTTGAAAGCAAGCAAGCAAACCAACAAACAAATTTAAGAAAATGAACATTATTTTTTTTCCTTTTCTTTCTTTGTTTTTTTGTTTTGTCTTTTTCTTTTTTTGGTTTTTTGAGACAGGGTTTCTCTGTATATCCCTGGCTGTTCTGGAACTCACTCTGTAGACCAGGCTGGCGTCAAACTCAAAAATCCGCCTGCCTCTGTTTCCCAAGTGCTGGGATTAAAGGCATGTGCCACCACTGCCCGCTGTTTTTGTTGTTTTTAAGACAAGGTTTCTCAATGGACATGGTGGTACACACGTTTAATCCCAGCACTCAGAAGCAGAGACAGAGATGGGGTGGATTGGAGGTGGGGTGGGGTTCTATGTGAGGTTCCCAAGCACTGGGATTAAAGGCAGAGGCCACCATCGATCAGTAATTAAAAAAAAAACAAACATTTTTTTAATGGAATTGTAGTATGTAGTATTTTGTAGTGGGCCATGTTGTTGTTGTTTTGTTCTTGAGATTGGATTTCTCAGTCTGTAGACCAGGGTCGCCCCAAACTCATACAGATGGGCCTGTCTCTGCCTCCTGAGTGTTGCAACGAAGGCAGGAGCCACCACTGCCTGCCGGAAGTCTTTTCTTTTTATGAAGTCAAGCGGGACACGGTGACTTACGGCTTTCTTTCTCTGGTTTTGTTTTATTTTGTTTTTCCTTAAATGTTCCTTTCCTTTTTGTTTACTTGTTTATTTGTTCTTCCTTTATTTTTGAGACAGTTTCTCTGTGTAGCCCCCTGGCAATCCTTGAACTTTATTTGTAGACCAGGCTGGCCTTGAACTCAGAGATCTGCCTGCCTCTACCTCCTGGTATTAAAAACATTCTAAGGATTAAAGTGCAGGAATTAAGCCACCAAGCCTGTCCGTTTTGTCTCCCTCTATCCCCACCCCCAACCTGGAACAGAGCTTCTCTTTGTAGCCCAAGCTGTCCTGGAACTGGCTCTGTAGACCAGGTTGGCCTCTAACTCACAGAGATCTGTCTGCCTCTGCCTCAGAAAGTGCTGGGATTAAAGAAAGGCATTAGCCACCACTACCTGGCTTCCTTTTATGTGAATGTTTTGCCTATATGTATGCCTGCACATCAGTAGTGTGCCTGGTGTTCTCAGAAGCGAACATTGAATTCCCTGGAAATGGAGTGAGAAATGATTGTGAGCTACCAAGTGCTGGGAATTGAACCTAGATTCTCTGTGTCTTAGAGCTTTACTAACCCTATGACCAAGGCAAGTCTTATAAAGGTCATTTAATTGGGACGGGCTTATAAGTTCAGAGGTTCAGTTCATTATCATCAAGGAACATGGCAGCATCCAGGCCAGCATGGTACAGAAGGAGCTGAGAGTTCTACACCTTCATCAGAAGGCTGCTAGTGGCAGCTAGGATGAGGGTCTTAAAGCTTACAACCACAGTGCCACGCCCACTCCAACAAGGCCACACCTACTCGAACAGGGCCACACCTTCTAATAGTGTCACTCACTGGGCCAAGCATATATAAACCATCACTTTGTAAGATCAACAGTGCTCTTAACCACTGAGCCATCTCTCCAGCCCCTATTCATGGCCTTAATCTCAGCACTCAGAAGGCAGAGTCAGATGAAGACTTGTGAGTTCAAGATCAGACTGCTTCACATAGCAAGTTCCAGTCCCGCCAGAGCTCCCCAATGAGACCTATCTAAAACAAAACAAGTTCCACAGATGAACTGTGTTCATTAATCAGTAATATCCACACTGTAAAGCTGTCAATTCTATCTCCCAACTGATTTGTTGATTCAAGAAAAACAAAACAAAACAAAACAAAAACAAACAAACAAAAAAACCTCACTGCTAGTGGAATCTATAATGTAAAAAAAATTTTTTTTTCTTGGAGACAGGGTTTCTCTTTATAGCCCCGGCTGTCCTGGAACTCACTCTGTAGACCAGGCTGGCCTCAAACTCAGAAATCCACCTGCCTCTGCCTCCCAAGTGCTGGGATTAAAGGCCTGTACCACCATTGCCTGGCAAAATCTTTTTAAAAAACAAAACCCAAATCATCTGATCACAAAGTAGACCAATATTAATCTTACATCTACACTAAAATATATGCATGTGCCTGTAAAAACAGTCCTCAGGAGGTGGAGACAGGAGGATCAGAAGTTCAAGGCCAGCCTGGACCATAAGGAACCCTGCCAGTAAAACAAGAAACAAAATAAAACAAAGAAACAAAATAAAACAAAGAAACAAAAAAGCAAAACTGTACACAAATGTTCACAGGTTCATTATTCACAAAAGTCAAAATGTAGAAACAGCTAATGAATAGAGAAGTGTAGTATACCCAGACAAAAATATCATTCATCATAAAATTAAATACTATTAGATTTTCTGAAACATAAGTACCCACAAATGAACTCCACAAACATGCTACAATGTTATGTCCAATCTGAAAGCCACAGGTACATGCAGCCAAAGATAGCTCTGAATAAGCCAGCAAGGCCAGGCGAGGTGGTGCACACCTTTAATCCCAGAACTCAGGAGACAGAAGCAGGAGGATCTCTGAGTTGGAGGCCAGCCTGGTCCACAGAGCAAGTTCCAGGACAGCCAGGGCTACACAGAGAAACCCTGTTTAGAAAGCAAGGAAGGAAGGAAGGGAGGGAGGGAGGAGGGGAGAGAGGGAGGAAAGGAAGGGAGGGAGGTTACAATTTATCTATTTGGGGAAGGGTGTATCTGCGCCTATGTGGAGGTCAGAAGACAAGTTGAAGTTGTTTCTCCTACTACCAAGTAAGTCCTGGGGTTTGAACTCAGATATCAAGCATCGTGCAAGTATCTTTACCTGCTGAGCCATCTAGCTGATTGACAATCCCATTTAAATGAAATGTTCAAAATAAGCTTATCTGTGAAGGTTAAATAGAATTAGTGGCTGCCTTGGGTTTTAGGCCAAATGGGGAAGAAAGGGCATGGATGGCTAATGGGCCTGGGGTTTTCTCTGGATCGTGTTAAATGTTCTAAACCTATTGTGGTGAGGGTTGCTCAGCTCTGTGAATGGAACGCAACCCATTGAATTACACACTTATTAAAGTGGGCGAATTCAATAATCTTTTAAAAACACAAGCAAACCTCCAAGATGATTGTTTTTTCTCTTGGTGGGAACCGACAAGCTGACCATAAAACTTCTAAGGAAATGTAAAAGGCCAAAAAAAGAAGCTAGGTGTGGTGGCATATGTGCGCTTGCAGCCCCAGCACTCAGGAGGCGGAGGGAGGATTCCAAGTTCTAAGGCAGCCTGAGCTACATGCTGAGACTTGCCTTTAAAAAGAAACAGAAACGGGGCTGGGATGTAAGTCAGCAGCTGAACGTTTGCGCAGTGTGTCCAGCACCCTGAGTGTGAGCTCCAGCACTGCAAAGAAAGGCTTTAGTTGTTTTATTTTTACATTGGATCTCACTATGTAACCTCAACTGGCCGGAGATCCACCTACCTCTGCCTCCTGAATGCTGGGTTTGAAGGCTTGTGCCACCACATCCAGGTAGCTTCCTTAGCCAGATGTCTTATACAACCCAGGACTACCGTCCCATGGATGGTCTAGGTGGGGAAGTGGTCCTGGGTTGTATAAGAAAGCTAGCTGAGACGGGTGGTGGTGGCCCATGCCTTTACTCCCAGCACTCCAGAGGCAGAGGCAGGTAGACTTCTGTGAGTTTGGGGGCTATCCTGGTCTACAAAGTGAGTTCCAGGATGGCCAGGGCTACACAGAGAAACCCTGTCTCAAAAAAGCAAAACAAATCGGAAGATGAGGAGGAGCAGAAAGGGAAGAAGAGGAAGGAGGAGAAAGAGAAAAGAGGAAGAGGAAGGAAGAAGAGGAGGAGGAGGGAGAGGAGGAGGAGGAAGAGGAAGAAGAAAAAGCTAGCTAGCTTAGTAATCTACAGGGAGCAGCCAAACTCCCTGTAAACTGCAGTAAGAGCATTGCCCTCTGGTCTCTGCTTCAGTTCCTGCCTCCAGGTTCCTTCCATGAGTTTCCTGCCCTGATACTGGTCAGGGCTGGATTATGACCTGGGAGTTGTAAACTGAAATAAACCCTTTACTCCCTGAGTTGCTTTCATTCACAGGGTTGATCACAGCAACAGAGAAGCACACTAGGACTTGAAATAGGACTTCCAAACTTCGGAAGGATGCTGGGCACAGCGGTATACCTTTCATTCCAGCACCTGAGAAGCAGAGGCAGGTGGACTACTGTGAGTTTGAGGCTAGCCTGGTCCACATAGTGAGTTCCAGGGCAGCCAACACTACATAGATGAGACCACCCTATATAATATATTTATGTGTATATGTATGTGTGTGTGTGTGTGTATATGTATGTATATTCTGAAGGAAATTTTCTTATTGCCTAGAATTCTATGCTCAGTAAAATGACCAATCAAATGTAAGGGAAGGTCAAGGACATTCAGATATTTCATTTTTTTTTCAGAAATGATATCAATTTCAGTTTCTTAGGTCAAAAAAGAAAATGAAGAAGATGTAGGCTTCAGGTAACAAGGAACCTATGCCTAGAGGAGTTGACATGGACTCCGGGAATGGGAGAAGAGTAGGTAATGGAAAGAGAAGAGAGGGTGTTTCCAGTTGAGAGCAGGGGCAGTCCAACTCAGGAACAGAAGGTTCCAAGTCTTCAGAAGAGACTGTTTCTGGAGGAGAATCTGTCAAGAGTCCCTGGTGTGTCTGATCCTCTAGAGACAGTCTTTGAGCCACAGGGGCTGACAGAGCGGTGTTACAGGAAGCTAAGTGAGCAACCGCAAGCCCAGGTACCTATTACTCCAGAAGAAAGAGCAAGGGCAACCATAAAACACTACACAGCTCAGACAATGGATCAATTACACACTCTGAGCAAGAAATACACTGAACGTTGGCCTCGTCCAAGTTATCGCATAGCAATCCTGGGCGGTAGTGTGGGCCTGGAAGCAGCTTGGGTATGGGGAAAGCACTACAGAGAGTGCTTGCTTAGCTTATGTAATGGCCATGGAACCTGAAAGTCAAAAGATACCACCTCCAGCATGGTTGTCCACACCTTTCCTTCCAGCACTTGGGAGACAGAGGCAGGAGGACCTTTTTTGAGTTCCAGGCCAGCCTGTTCTACTTAGCAAGTTCATGGAGAAAGAACCAGGGGTGGATGGGAAATCCAGCAAGATACCATAAGGTGGTTGGGGCACCTGTCTTGGGGGAAGGGTCAGCTGCTGCTTGAAGAGCGAGTGTTGTGTGCAGCGATGACTTAGGCAGTTTATCAGTGGCATGGGAAAGGATGTCTCTACAGAGATGGAGTGGTATGGACGATCACATCCAGAAGTAGGCTTAAGGGGGATTTTACATGTCAGGGTGTCGGGGTGTAGGGCGTGAGATCCCTGGAAGAGAAAAGTAGATATCCATAGGGGACATGGTGGCAGCAGAGGTGAAGATTGGTCACAAATCGAGGAGCTGATTGTATCGGCAGATATGTTAAGGTCTCTCGCTGTAGGAAATGGGAGAAACCCAGAATGAACTGATATTGGAACAGGTGGGGTCTATGTGAAGCCACAGCTTTCAATACATGCAAAGAAAAGCATACAATACAAAGTATAGGTGTGGGCATCGCCTAGTTCCGCCCACCAAGAATGTTAAGAGAAATACCATTTCTTTTTGTTTTGTCCTGGGAGTAGAGACTGATATAGAACCCAGGACCTACTACATTCTAGGCAAGTGGTCGACCACTGAGATCCCCAGCCTAGCATGGGTGCTCCAATAGCCTCGAGACCTTGTTCTCATGTCTCAGCTTCCAGGCATCATTTTCCAACAAAAAAGAAGCAGAACTCTGGGTGACTGATTGGCTTTGGGACAGGAAGCAAAGAACGTACCTAGTAAACTAGTAATATTTTTGTTCCAGAGAGCAGGGAACTCCTCAAAGAATAATGAGTCTCCCTCAGCCGGCCTGGGTTCCTGTAATGAAGCATCACAATCCGGGCAGCTGAAATGACAGACATTTCTCCCCCCACACTGTTCTAGAGGCCAGAAGTCTCTCTGATCTCTCTACACCCTCTCCCCCATGTCTTCTGTGTCTGCTCATTATCCATCCTCCGAGTGTGCCCTGCCTGGTGTCTCTTCCTCTTACAAAGTCAGCAGTCTTGTTGGATTAGGGCTCCACCCTTATGGCTTCATTCAACCATAACCTCTGTGGTGGTTTGAATAGTGCCCATGGGAAAGTGGCACTATTAGGAGGTGTGGCCTTGTTGGAGTGGGTGTGGCCTTGTTGGAGTGGGTGTGGCCTTGCTGGAGAAAGTGCATCACTGTGGGAGATGGTTTTGTGGTCCTATGCTCAAGCTCCACCCAGTGAGGGAGCAGTCTCCCTCCTGGCTGCTTTGGGATCAAGATGTAGAACTCTCGCTCTTCCAGTACTATGTCTGCCCAGATGTCGCCACGCTTCCCACCATGATGATAGTGGACTGAACATCTGAAACTGGAAGCCAGACCCAATCAAATGTCTTCCTTTATAAGAGTTACCTTGGTCACAGTGTCTCTTCACAGCAATAAAACATTAAGACAACCCTTCTTGTGTTTATTTGAAGAATAGTTTACTGAGTACAGTTAAGACTTCAACATGTCACCGGGCAGTGGTGGTGCACGCCTTTAATCCCAGCACTTGGGAGGCAGAGGCAGGTGGATCTCTGAGTTCGAGGCCAGCCTGGTCTACAGAGTGAGTTCCAGGACTGCCAGGGCTATACAGAGAAACCCTATCTCGGAAAAAAAAAAAAAAGACTTCAACATGTCTATTTCAATCAGGAGAAATGCATTAATATGACACAGAAGCCAACTTGAAAAGGTTCTCAGCAGCTGCATCTGGATCTCTTGGACATCTGAATAAATAATGAACTTAGTGGGACTGGAGGGATGGCTCCATGGTTAAAAGCACTTGCTGCACTCGAAGAAGACCTGGGTTCAATTCCCAGAACCCACATGGCTCACCATTGCCTGTATCTCCATTTCCAGGGAGTCCAACATCCTCTTCTAGCCTATGCAGGCAGCAGACAGTGCACAAGACTGTTTTGTGCTGTCTCACACTCAGACATTCCTATGTATACGTGTGCGTACTGTAAGAGCAGCAAGTGCTCTCAACCACTGAGCTCTGTTGCGTCTTTGAAGGGAAAACTCTCCATCCCTGGCCTTTTCCTGCTTCACCAACTGCTTCCTGACCTCCATGACATAAGCAGCTTTACCCCGCCCTCCTGTCAGGGTACCTCCCTCTAGTTCTTCCTAGGACACGATGAGAAGCTGGAACTGGGTGAAGGAAGAAGGCCTTCCTGTGCCTGAGCCTGAGCCTGAGCCTGAGCCTGAGCCTGAGCCTGAGCCTGAGCCTGAGCCTGAGCCTGAGCCTGAGCCTGAGCCTGAGCCTGAGCCTGAGCTGAGCCTGAGCCTGACCCTGAGCTAAGCCTGAGCTGAGCCTGAGCTTGAACTTGGCCTTACTGATGTTATAATATTGGACTTTAGTCCCACATCTGTGAGAAGGAAATTTCTGTTGCTGACAAGTCCTTTCCGAGTCTTTAATGAACTGTTTTTGTTTGCTTGGGTTTTTTGAGACACAATTTCTCTGTGTAGCCTTGGCTGTCCTGGAACTTGCCCAGAAGACCCCGGGCTGGCCTCAAACTCACCGAGATCTGCTGGGATTGGCATAGGCCACTGCCACCACCACCATCACCGCCATCATCACCACCATTAGGCTTTATGGTGAATTGCCGAGGCAGCTCAATCATCCTGTAAGAGCATTTCAGTCAAAGGAGTTAACAAGCGCTAAGCGAATGGGTGCAGGTGGATAAAGAATGAGACAACATGAGTTGTCCTTGCCCCCCAAATTCATTTAATTACAATGGGGAAAGGAGAGACCGACACACTCCCTCCGTCAAACTCAGTCAACAGAGACTGTAACCGGTCAGAAGCCAGTGAGAAGAACACGGTGTCACCTCTGTGAGGGTCCTGCCCCACATTCATAAGTGGAGTCTATTCAGGGGACATGTTAGACAAACTCACACTGAAAGACACTGTGCAGGATCATGGCCTGACATCTTGCAAACTGACACACCTGGAAAACAAGAACCTCAAATGGGAAAACACCTCCATCCCGCTCTGACCTCTGAGCCTGACTGTGGGAGCATTTTGTTGATTACTGGTTGATGTGGGAGGGGCCACGGCACAGTGGGTGGTGCCATTCCTAGATCTGTGAGCCTGGTCTCCATTAGGAGAGCCTGGAAGCTGCTTTCCTTCATGGTTCCTGACTTCGCTCCTGCTTGAGCTCCTGCTTTGACACCTCTCAACCATAGACAGTTACCCGGAAGTACAGGGTGAAATAAACCCTTTCCGGTCAAAGTTGTTTTGATCACGATGTTTATCACAACAATGCGACTTTAATGAGAGCGTTCACATAATGTCAAGGAAGAGCGGAGGAACAAGAGCAAGGCCACCAACTGGGTCTTTCAGCTGCAAAGGACTTTATTTCGACAAATGGCAAAATGTACATAAATTGTAACTTTGTAGCTAGATTTTCCCAGCTACTTTGTGGCGACTTGGGAAAATGTCGGCTAAACTCTGCACACTAAGGCTGCCACCGTGGCAGCCGTCCACTTGCCAGTGATTGCTGCTGAAAAGCTTTGGGACCTATTAGGGGGAACATTTTTTTTACAAATGTGAGTCTTCCCAAATAGAAAGAAAGGTAAGATGGTAACAATGGAGCTTGTAAAGGGTTGTGTATGGGAAAAGTCTGTGTATATATTCTGGCAGCCAGGGGGTGGGGTGCTTTTCGACACCTTAGCGTTCATTCTTTTTGATTCCACAAAAGCTATCCAGAATGTATTTGGGGGAAGCAGGCCTCCCCCATTCTGTGTCCACACGCTGCAAGCGTGGGCGTCTGCCCAGATCAGCCAGTGCTTGCTCTTCATCTGCCTGGCTGAGGTCACTGGTCAAGAGAGGGACACATGACTTAAGTCAGCTCAATGTGGGTCAGTCTTTGGGATTTTTTTTCCCCTTTCTGAAACGATTGGGAAAGAGGTTTTGTTTTTCTCCTGGGATTGTTAAACTCTTAGAAAATAGGCTAAGGAGGCTGTCTGAGGACCTCCTTGGTGAAGCCAAACTGGGCAGACAAAAGCCATCGCTATGGAGAAAAGCAAATCCAACAGAGGGAGAAAGCACTTCAAGATAACCCCCCAGTTCTCAGAGCCTGGTGCACCGGCCTTCCTGGCAAAATAAGCCAAATATCTTTAATTTTCTCCTTAAGCCAATTTGAGCTGGGATGTTGGCACTTGTGGCTGAAGGAATCATGACTAATATTAGGAAATGCCTAATTCCACTGGGCTGGAGTTCAGAGGCTGAGAGGGAGGAGAATTATAGCCACAGCCAGACTTGGCAGGGCCCTTGGGCATCAGGAGCCAGTGTGAGTTCCTACCCCTCCCTCCCCGAGGGGAGGTTTTTGAAGGTGCTGTGGGAGACAGGGAAAGAGCAGGTGACAGGTTCCAGCAAACAGAACCCCCGAATGCCTGCTCAAAGTTTACTTGTAAGATTACACCTAGTCAGTTCTACCCTGGAACAACTCTTTGTCTGGTTCACAGCCCAATGACTACACCCTTGGCACAGCCCGAGCAAAGACACCTAGGCCTGGTCCACTCTTCCCTCCCATCTCTGTGATGACCAGGTCTTGAATTTCTCCATCTTGTCTAGGATTACAAAACATAGAGCCACCAGTCCGTGCAGCTGAACTGAAGTACAGACCCCAAGAGGGAGGCCGGATGGGATCGTCCCCACTGTACAGAAGTGGAAAGTAAGGCTCGGAGAGGTCCATGATCTCAAGGCTACTTGGTGACACTGCCAGGTGACTAGAGAACAGGGTTCCTCTCTGCAAACCCAGAACTCATTATAGGGCTTTTTGATTGGGATATTTCTGAGATGGGTTGCAGATAGTGCATCTTGGCTAGTGTAGGAGATGCAGTTAAAGACAGAATCCTTCCCTTGGACTGTGTGTTTGTGCTTTGTGTGTGTCAGCATGTGAGTGCAGGTGTGTGTGTATATGTGGGGACATGGGTGGATGTGTGTATGTGTGTGTGCGCGCACACAGAAGTTACATTGGATAATCTCTGTTACCCTCTGTCATCTTTTTTTTTTTTTTTTTTAACAGAATCTCTTACTGAAACTGTGTCTCACTGATTGGCCAGGCCGGCTGGCCAGCAACTCTGAGCATCCCTACCTTTTTCTGCTTTCTCCTCTGCCCAAGGCCTTTTATGCTCATGGAAAAGGTCACCTTATTTGCTTTTTTGTTGTTGTTTGTTTTTGGTTGGTTTGGGTTTGTTGTTGTTGTTGTTGTTGTTTTTCAAGAAAGGGTTTCTCTGTGTAGCCCTGGCTGTCCTGGAACTCACTCTGTAGACCAGGCTGGTCTCGAACTCAGAAGTTCACCTGCCTCTGCCTCCCAAGTGCTGGGATTAAAGGCATGTGCCACTACTGCCTGGTGGTTGGTTGGTTGGTTTTGTTGGTTTTTTGGAGGGTTTTTTTTTTTTTGGTTTTGGTTTTGGTTTTTTGTTTGTTTGTTTGTTTTGTTTTTGTTTGTTTGTTTGTTTTGTTTTGTTTTGTTTTGAGAGGAAGTCTCAGGAGACCCAACCTGGCCATCCAACTGACCATGTAGCCAAAGTTGACTTTGAACTCCTGATCCTTCTGCCTCCACCTCCCAAGTGTCCTTAGATCGGAGAGCGCCTTTGTCTGAATCAGTAGCAGAAGAGCACTTGAGTCCCTGAGAGGTTGGAGGGGAAGGAGAGGGATTTGCTGACTGGGGCCAGGCAGGAGAGAAGGGTCCCAGGAAGACACTGGAAGCTACACTCCTGGCACTAGACTGGATATCAAGGCCCTTAAATTTTCATAAAACGAAAGGATCATTCTCTCCATTTTAGAGATAGAACAAATGAGGGTGGTACAGAGAAGGAAAGAAACTTGCCCAAGATCACGTGTCAGAGAGAAGGGGGGGCTGGGATTTGAAATGGAGATCTGAGGCCAGAGCCTAAGCAGTTCTCCAGTATTCTCTGAGCATTCAAAACTCACTAGGCAAGATGTTAGAAGAGACAGGAACAGGAGGCAGGAGCTTCTCCACTGCTCCCAGCACCATTTGCCCCGCTCCCCCGTGGTTATTATTGTCCATTTATTATATATTTAGTAGTATGTATTTTAATTTAAATTTAATATTTAAATTTAAAAATATTTATAAATAAATATTGAATTATATATTTAATTAAAATGTATTTAGATCATTTCCCCCTCCTTTACTCCTACTAAAAACCCCCATTCCCTCCTTCCCTCCCCCCCTTCCCCATTAACAGCCAGCCAGCAGCGCAGTGAGACCCGCTTGTGGGAGAACCTGGTGCGAGGTGGGCAGAAGTAGGATCTCAGAAGAATCTCTGAAACATCCTGAGAGTTGGGGGAGGCGGAGCATTGAGGTGGCATTGGAAGCGGCAGGAGGAGACAGGGGAAGAGCATCTCTGTAATGCTGCTCTGGAGTAAGGTCCACGCTGGGCAGGACACACCCAGGCCTTGCGCCACCGGGGGGGAGGGGGGTAGCTGCACTGGCAGGCCACCAGTGCTCTGCAGGACGTGGCACCCGCGCTTCCTCCAGCAGCAGAACCTGAGGGACAGCTGGGGGTTGGGTCCCTTTTGGGGACGGGACCACTACGCAAGGGACCAAAAGCACCTCTCTCAGGAAGACTACCGGGCTGCGGAGGGGAAAGGGAAAGCGCGGGGTGGGGGTCGGGGGGTCGGGGAGAGGGGATGCTGGGAGAGGAGTGGCGAGGGAGATAATAACGTCTAGCATTCGCAGAGACCGAGGAGCAGAATAAGGAGGCCATAGCTTGGATGAGTGCCCAGGATGAAGGTTTTTTGATCGTAGAACTAGAAGGTCCCTTTCATGCCCAGCTATGGTGGGAGTCAAAGCCTTCAGGGTGGAGCCTGTGTCGCCCCTTAACAGCAACTGGGCAAAGGGCAGGTTGCTTAACCTCTAAGGACCTCAGCGTCCTCACCTCGTCCTCACCTCGAGAGTGGAGCTAAGGACCCCAGTAGCCAGAAGGGTTTGTCTGTGAAGATCGTGAGGATGCTTCTGTTACTTGTGGAGGACAACTGTTAACTTGTGGAGGACAGAACTACAGAACTCTGTTATGTGAAGGACAGAGCCTGGACGAGGGAGCCATGAAACATCCTTAGACAGAAGGGGGACGACTCTAGGGAGAAATAGCGGACTGGGGCCCTGTACCTCCTCTGCATCTTGAGTATGCGCCTCCCACTAGCCGCTAGAGACTTGCGGAAGCCAGGGTGAGTGTGGGCCCAGTTGCCACAGAGTGGCTGTATAGAGTGAGCCAGGCAGGCTGGGAGAGCCACTAGGATTCCTTAGGATTTCCTTATCACCGTGGAATGCAGTCCAGGAAGTAAGCTGGGAAGTTTTTTCTCACACCTTCTTTTAGAAGAGCTTGCTCATAGCTGGGACAGCCATGAACTCCTGAGGTGGCTGAGGCTGGCCTTGATCTCCTGATCCTTCCACCTCCCCCTTCCCCAGGGCCAGGATTACAAGTGTGCACTGCCACATCCAGCTTGCTTTTCAGGTTCCCTTCTCTTCTTCCTCCCTCCCCAACCCCACCCGATGACCCATTCTCTTCTTTAGCTCTGGCTAACCTGGAACTGTCTCTGAAGACCCAGATGGCCTGAAAATCAAAAGAGATCTGCTTGTCTCTGCCTCCTGAGTGCTTGGGTTTAAAAGGGTGGGCTACCACCCCGTTTTTCACATTCCCTAGCCAGCATTAAACTCACACACCAACCACCAAGTTTTAGATATCTTTAGAAGCATTTATTTCCATAATTAATAATAATAATAAATAATAATCATCATAATAAGTTACAACGTTGTAAAAGCAGTACAAGGGATAATTACCCCCAAATTAACGAGAGGACACAGCAGTTGCAAGGAGGCAGAAGGGTTTTCAAATCCTGCCCGTCGCTTTCTTTTCTTACTCCTATTTGTACTGAATTAGAAAACTCCAAACCACAATTATAGGTCATTAGAAATGGCAGCAAATATTAGTGGCTCTGCCAGATGGCTTTGGCTTTGGACCCCATCCATCTCTGAGGACCATCCGCCTTCACCTCTCAAGCCTCGGAGGTCCGTAGATGCCAGATTTTCTAAAGACTTAAGGCCTAAGCTGTCTGCTGTAGCTTAGAGAGAACGGCGCGTGCGCAGAACAGCAATCTGTTCTTCGCTTGAATCTGACTCTGGAAAGAATTCTTTAAGTTCTGATGTAATGTTTGGATGTGGTTTTTAAATAGTCTTAATAATATGTCATTGATTCCAGTCTCCTGGTCTGCAACAGAACTCTGCAAATGGTGAGGGAGATTTGAGCCCCTATAATGGAACAGTAACGTTACAGTTTGGGTTTAGGACATTCTGCTGTGCTTAGGGTTGTAGCTCAATTAGACCTATGCTTAGCAGAGCATGCGTGAGGCCCTGGGTTCAACCCCCCTACCCCCCATGCAAACCATAAAGAAAATCAGTCTGCTTGTGTAAAGTCAACAGTAAATCTGTAATCGATTGGTGATGTCTAGACAGTACAGCTGGTGACTGTGTTGCTGCTATCTGCTTAGGCCACTCAAGACTGTGGACATGGTGATCTTGAGTAGCCCCTATGAAAACATGAAGTCATGGGTTTATTTCCTCACTCTTCCAGGGACAGGATTGGCTCACGGCTACAATTTCCACTATGTCCTTGAACTCCTATTGGGGAGGATTTAGACCGCACCTTTCATTACTGAGGTCAAAACATAATAGTGTCAGGCCATCAAGATGGCTCAGGTACATGCTGCCAACCCAGACCACCCACGTTCACTAACAGGAACCTGGGGGGTTATTGTCTGACCTCCACACTCGTGCCCCCCACATGGATAGACAAACACACACACTCACACACACACAACATATAGAAATGTAAAAAAAAGCCAGGTGGTGGTGGCGCATGCCTTTAATCCCAGCACTTGGGAGGCAGAGGCAGGCGGATTTCTGAGTTTGAGGCCACCCTGGTCTACAGAGTGAGTTCCAGGACATCCAGACATCCAGGGCTACACAGAGAAACCCGGTCTCAAAAAACAACAACAAAAAAAATTAAAACAGAGAATAAATAAATAAAAACAGCAATAATAAAAGTTAGATATGGTGGCAACCTGCATGTAAGTCTAGCGCTTGGAAGGCTAAAGCAGAAGGCTCACAGATTCCAGGCTAGACTGAGCTACACAGTGAGTCTCAAGGCAGCCTGAGCTACATTTCTTTTCAAGACTACATTTCAATAAACAATAAAAAAGAGAACAATAAAAAAAAGACAAGCAGTTTCTCTCTTATCTGATAATCTGGAAGACAGTAGCCCAAGACCGGGAGAATACTCCTTTTGCCTGCCGAGCTTGCCCAGAGACCCAGCCTCCTTTCATCTTGTGTTTTGGCTACCCGCAGCTTCTGTTCTCATCTGCAGGCTCCACGATGGCTGACCACTAAATGGTGCTAAGCAATAATGGGAGGGAGCTGGAGAGGAATGCCAGGCCCCCTTCCTATAAGACCCTGAAAGCTACACTTTATAGATGACATCCCATTGGCCACCTAGTCACAGTAACCACATCCAGCTGAAAGTGCGGAAGGAAAACATGGTTTTTATAATCCTAGGTTGTCCTCTGCCCTGCTAAAATCGAGAATGCTAATTTTATGAAGAGAAGAAGTGAAGGGGACAGGGGATCTTGGGAGACCCTAGCCACTAGCTTACACTAACAGGCACCGAAGAGCAATCGGGAAACAGATACACACTGGCTTTTCTGTGTGGTCTCTCTCATCCCTGGAGGAGTGACTTGATGATAAATGTCTCTGGTCCTCCCTAGGCTGTGACATCCAAAGCGATTATCAACTCATATCATGATTCAAAAATAATCACCAGAGTGCTTGTGTTCCTGAAGCACGAGGATGAACGGGACGTTTTGAAACACCATCCTTTCATTTGAACTACCTGAATGCCAAGTGTGACCGGACTCTGCCCACCACTGATCTCTAACCAACTTTAGGCTTGCTCCCACAGGAGACGTTTTTTAAAAAGATGAGATGCAGCTATTTGTTCATTCAGGCATGATGACACGTGCCTGCCATCACAGCATTTAGGCAAAGGCAGGATTGTGAGTGACAAGACAGCCTGGGCTACATAATGAGATTTGTCTTTGTGTGGGAGGGGACGGTGGGGGGGGGGACGAGTAGTATGTGTTTTGTTTTGTTTTGTTTTGGTTGGTTGGTTGATTGATTTTTATTTGAGACAGAGTCTTTTTTTGTAGCCCTGAATGGCCTGGACTCACTATGTAGACCAGGCTAAACCTCTGCCTCCCAAGTGCTGGCTTTGTTAGAAATAAGTTCAGGGTCACCATTCCAAATGAAGCGTCTAGATGAGGCATACTCTACTTTTGATCGAGAGGGGATGCTGGGAAATAGAAAGCACACTTGACTTTTATGCTAACTCAGGTGGTGGCCATACCTTTCCCCCTTTCTGGGGTCCAACCTCAGTGTCTTACTCAGTTGGTTAGTCTGAAAAGAACTGAAGTACAGGTCACTGCTCCTCCAGGCCATCACATTCCTAGATTAGAGCCGTAAGACAGGTGGGGACAATTTAAATATTTGCATAAAAGTCTTAACAAGGTGGTGGAGATAAAATCTTCCTAAACACAAATTTGATAGTATTTGATAATAAAAAATAAGACTCATTTTTGATATTTCTTACAAGTTTAAAGATGTTGCCACCTTGGACTAGGCATTGAGGTATTTAATCCCAGCACTCAGGAGACAGAGGCAGGAGGATCTCTGGGAGTTCCAGGCCAACCTGGTCTACAAAGTGAGTTTCAGGACATCCAGGGCTACACAGAGAAGCAGTACCTTGAACTCCCCTCCTGCCCCCCCCCAAAGTCATTCCCACCACACATGGCGGGAACTCTGCCTCAACAACAATAAAAGCTTCAAGTCCTTAGCAGGCTGCTAGAGACCAGTTTTAAGACCTTCAACAGCATCTTGGACAGAGGACAACTCATGCCTGTGACAGTCCAAACTTAGCCTGACAGGAACAAAGGTCTACAAGTTTGTGTCCAGGAGAGGGCCTGTCACTAGGAGGCCTAAGGTCTCCACCTTCATTTTATTTTTAAAATATATTTTATAATATTTTATTATATAATATAATAAATCAAATATAAAATATAAATAAATATATTATATGATAATAAAATATTGTGTTACAATATAATAAAAATATGTTATAATATTTATTTTGTAGGTGTGTGGGTATGTGTGCGTCCCTTGAGATAAAAGGACAAATTATAGGAGTTGGTTTTCTCCTTCTGCTGTAGGTGCTGGGGATTGAACTTCAGCCACCAACACCCTTACCCACTGAGCCATGTCACTGTCACCCCCTGGTTATTTTTTGTTTTGCTTCGTTTTTGAGATAAGGTTTTACTGTATAGTCCTAGCTAGCTAGCCTGAAACTCTTAGCCTTGAAGTTACAGAGATCTGCCAGGCTCTGTCTCCCAATGCTGGGATTACACCACGTTCGGCTCCTATTTCTGGTTTTGTTGTTGTTGTTGTTGTTTACTTTGTCTGTTTGTTTTTTTTTTGAGACAGGGTCTCTCATTAATTAGCCTAGGCTGGCTGGCCAATGAGCTTCAGAGCTCCACCTGTCTACCCCCTTTCCCTCCACTCCTCCTACAAAGCTGGGTTCGCAGGTACTCACAGCTGGGCTCAGCTTCTACTTGTGGTTCTGGGGATGTGAACTCTGTTTGCACAACAGTCACTTTACTTACTGAGCCATCTCCTCTGCCCAAATTTACAAGTTTGAATAAGCATATGAGACAGCCAGAGTTGCCTAATGGTGGTGGTGCACGCCTTTAACCCCAGCACTGGGAGGCAGAGGCAGGTAGATCTCTGAGTTCTAAAGGCCAGCCTGATCTACACAGCAAGTTACAGGATAGCCAGGGCTATACAGAGAATCCCTGTCTCGGACAAAATAAATAATATAATAGTGAGAGTTATTCAAATTAACTTATTTCATTTACATCCAATGCTGCCACCTGATAAAGGATTGCCAAAAGTTGGCTTCCGGCGCTCTCATGAGTGTTATAATGAACAGACACACAGATGCTCTCGAGTTTTGTGGAACAAGTCACTTAGCATCCGTTTGACTGAAAGGATGTGGATTTTCAATCCAGTCTCCCAGATTTGTTTTTCTTCCTGCTTCTGGGGGTGGTGAAAAAAAATCCATTAATTTTGTCCTGGAAAGTTTATTTTGCTTTTGTTCAGAGAGAGAAAGAGAGAGAGAGAGAGAGAGAGAGAGAGAGAGAGAGAGAGAGAGAGAGAGAGAGAGAGCAAGCCAATGACTCACCAGCAGGATCATTTTGTTGTGTTTGAAAACCATGTGAGAATCTGAGAAACTCAGGGCTTCTCTGCCGCTCGCTATTTGACAAAGTTTCATAACATACATCCCTGGGGAATCAGATGGCATGGCTCCTCGCCCTCCTGCGAGCCCTGCTCTCTGCTGCTTAGCATCCCAGTCACCTTTTCTCTCCTGTTACTGCCTGTGTGACATGATCCAACGTGTCCCAGTTCTTAGCAATTGGCTTTGTGGAGAACTGGATTTTTGGTTTTGCTTTGGTTTTTTGTTTGTTTGCTTTTTGAGATAGGGTTTGAGATAGGACAGCCTGACTGTCCTGGAACTCACAGAGATCCTCCTGCCTATGGGTGCTATGATCAAAGCCACTTGCCACCATCTCCTACCTGGAAGCTGGATTCTTTTTTTTGTTGTTGTTTTTGTTTTTGTTTTTTTGAGACAGGGTTTCTCTATGTAGCCCTGGCTGTCCTGGAACTCACTCTGTAGACCAGGCTGGTCTCGAACTCAGAAATCCACCTGCCTCTGCCTCCCAAGTGCTGGGATTAAAGACGTGCGCCACCATGCCCAGCTTTTTTTTTTTTTAAACCCGGTATTCCCAGGTGGTCTCCCATCCAACTACTAACCAGGCCCAATCCTGCTTAGCTTCCGAGTTCAATCAAGATCAGGCGCGTTCGGGGTGGTATGGCCGTAGACTGGATTCTTAATCTGGGTTTACTAGTATTCTTTCAGTCCCAGATCTTGAATAACTGTCCCGTGTCCCAAGCCTTCATGAACAACTTCTGAGTCGCTGGCTCATTATTTTGATAGAGGATATTCCGACACACAAAAGGCATCACTCAAACCCCGTAAGTTACATGAAAATAGATTGCCTGAGACAAACTGCCAAGATAGAGCAACTGAATCCATCTTAGTGCCTGCGCACCACCAAAGGATATGACAGTTATTTAAAACATAATGGGATTGCTGTAAAACCTTCATGAATATTGCCTTTCAGGTTTATGTACGAGTGGTTATGTTATTCATTCATTTCTTCCTTGGAGATATCCAATACCTGTGGGCCACTTGTAGACTTTGAGAACAACCCTCCACCCAGTGCCTCTATACTTAGAAAAGGCCTATATGCATTAAGTTTGCTGTTTATATCATGAAATGGGGTCATCAATGGAAGGAGTTTTCCAGTTACCTTGGTTTCTGGTCACATCCAGGTAGAAGCTTGTATTGACTGAGTGACATGCTAACTGGGAAGAATATTAACAGACATGTATCAGGGTATCCAAGAGAGATCTAGGGCATTGACAGTGGTCAGCTGTGCAGGGTCTGTGAGAACCCAGTTCCTGGTAGACAGCTCTGGTAACAGGGCCACCACCTCATATCTCCAGGCATTTTGACTCTGCTAGGAGCTTGTAGCTAGCAAGAAGCTGTTTTGTATAATCTCCTAATAAAAACGATTTTCCTCCAAAGCACTGGGGGACTACACTGAAACCCTCCCACTGATGTATTTATTTTTTCCTCACTCTGTAGCCCAATGTAGCCTTGAACTCAAGATCCTCCTGCATCTATCTTTTGAGTCCCAGGATTACAGGTATATTTAACCATGTGGGCTTCAAATGTTTCTTTTTTTTTTTAATTAATCAATTAATTGTGATGGTTTGTATATGCCGGGCTCAAGGAATGGCACTATTAGAGGGTGTGGCCCTATTGGAGTAGGTGTGGCCTTGTTAGAGTAGGTGTGTCACTGTGGGTGTGAGCTTTAAGACCCTCATCCTAGCTGCCTGGAAGTCAGTATTCCGCTAGCAGCCTTCAGATGTAGAACTCTCAGCTCCTCCGGCGCCATGCCTGCCTGGACGCTGCCATATTCCTGTCTTGATGATAATGGACTGAACCTCTGAACCTATAAGCCAGCCCCAATTAAATGTTGTCCTTTATTGACTTGCCTTGGTCATAGTGTCTGCTCACAGCAATAAAACCCTAAGACATTAATTAATTGATTTTGATGACATAAATATCACTGCAAGGTCTGCAGTATATAGTCCAAGTGGCAGGGCCATGTTACCATGCCTGAAAGTGGCTTCAAGTACCCTATACTGACTGTCTGTATTCCCATCTGTCCCAGGGAAGTAGAACCCTATCTGGGAAAATTAGAGGGCATGACTAAAGAGGGTCTTTGGGAAGATGACTCATAGGAGTGAGGAGAGAGCTCACCCCGGAGAAGGAAGGGGACTGGTCAGAGGAGAGAGGGGTTGTGGGTGAGGGGAACAAATAAGAACAAAGTATGACATATATGTATTAACTATCAGACAGTAGAGGTCACAGACAGGAGCCTTGCTCTTTCCTGGGGCTGACCTAGACCCTCTGCCCCTCCCCACAAGAATGGACCCCACTCAGGCATGGATGTCCATCCTGATTGTGGGAGCTGAACTTCCAACTTCTGCTATTCCCATAGGGCACAAAGAAGCTGGTAAGTGATGAGGGTACCCGGGAAGGCAAGAGGGAGACAAGACAGATGGACATAAACAGAAAGACAAATTTGAAGAGACAGTCTAAGATGGAAATGTTAGAGTGTAAATACCTAAGACAGTTTGAAGGAGGGAAGATTTGTCAGGGCTCATGGTTTCCTTCCATGATAACTGCCCCAACACTGCGGGTCTGGGGGTGACAGGGATCACTGTGATGGTAGGAGGTGGGTGTGAGGGGACAGAGCAGCCAGGCAGCAGAGAGGGAATGCCTGCCATGTTGGGCTTCCTCCTGACCATCGTCTCCTCTTTCATCCATGTTCCCAGCCTTCGGGATGATGGTGTCTACTTTCAGAAGTCTCCCCATCTCCCAGTTAATTCTTTCTGGAAATACCCTCACAGACGTGCCAAGAAATAAGATGTACTACTACTAACCTCTGGGGACTCTCCAGATCCATCAAATGGACAGTCAGGATGAATGGTAGAGAATCTGTATGGACGGGCTCAGCAGCAATTAAGAAGAGTCGCTCTTCTTGCAGAAGACAGACCCCCACATCAGGCAGCTCACAACTGCCTGTGCTTCCGGGCTCCAGAGAGTCGGTTACCTTCTTCTGGCTTCCACAGACATCATCCCAGGAGGATACAGAACAGATGACAGACAGCACAAGATCATAACGGAGCCAGAAGCTGAGAGACATTCCCCTGTTCCCCCACCCCAGCCCTTGCTCTAGAAACTCACCAGATGCATTTCCTGGTCTCCATGCTCCAGTGTGATCCCTCACTAGGTGTCAAATGTTTGGGAGCCAGAGACCCACGTGTCCTAGCTCTGACAAGGGAGACTTGCTGGGTATCCATTGTGAAGTAATGTAAGCTGTGAAGCCTGCTAGGCAGGAGAAAACAGAGAAAGAGAGGAGTACCCTTTGTCTCCCTCACTTGTGTGTGCCTAACACAGGACACAAAAAAGCAGTCAGCAATTGCAGACTGCAACATAAATATCCCATCAGGATCAGAGAATGAGATATAATAGCACACTATTATATATTATAGATCATGTTTATATTATTTAATTATAATATATATTTTATATTGAATTATAATAACACTATTATATAATAGTGTTATACTCTGGTCTCAGCTGCACAGCTCCCTAGTTGTGTGACCTTAAACAAATTATTCCTCCGAGACTGTCTCTTCTATAAAAAATAGGAATAGAAGCCACACCAGAGGATTGCTACAACCCTTCACTGACCTAACAATGATGCCTGGCACACAGAAAACACTCAAGAACCCTTAGCTTAGGTGTGGGGTAGGCAACCAGAGTATCTAGGCTGATAGCAAAGAAGGAAGAGCGTCTGTCACTACCTGGCTGGGTTGACCCCAGCAAAGGGCTTCCAGACATGAATAAGGCAGGCCTAAGGCCTTCCTGGGGTCTTCAGTGAGAAGGAAGAAACGGTTGCTTGTACCCCAGCTGCAAGCTGTCGGTCTCCTCAGATGTACAAGATCCGATGCAGGAACTGTGTGGATGTGCAAGCAAGAAACGCATGGGGCCACCGCCAAAATGACCGTGACTGTGTCCCGCTTCAGTCATCCCTCAGCTCTAGAAAAGGGGTCTTGGGTAACCGCTAGGCCTCCCTTAGTCTCTCTGTGTCAGAGTTATTAAGGCTACATTAAGGTATATCAGGGCCGCAGGGATTCACCGAGATGCCATGAAAATGTGTCGTTTTATACAACCATCCTCCGTGATGAGAGGGAGGCAGACTGGTGACTCTTCTAGCCACAGCAGCTATGGTCTGTCCATTGCTAACGGTTCTGCATTGCAATCTCCCTGGGTGAGCACTCACGGAGAGAGCCTGTCTGCATACATAGCAGCCCTCTTCCAACTAGGTACAATGGTGTCCTTCACTGTCTACCCTGGGTCTGTAGGACCTGCCAAGAGTAGCAGTTAAGTGTGAGGGTTCTGGAGCCTCGCTGTCGGAGTTTGAATTCTGACTCTTGGCTTTGTGATGTGGGGCAGCTGGCTTAGCCTCTCTGTGCCTTTCTTTTCTCTGAAATTGCAGACAGTAAGCACACCCTCCCTCGGGACTTTGCATGAGTACAAACGGGAATATAAACGTGTGAAGTGCTTGCAGCGCGGCCTGGTACAGATGTTTGTTTTCAGTTGTGCTGGCTGCCCAATTCCCACGCCTTTCTGAGCCAGCAGATAGCTCATCCCCTGGAACATCCCTTCAGAGAGCTGACTGGCTCCCTGAGGCAGAGGTTCCTAGAAGGGTGCAGCTTCAGGCAGCAGCCAAGGCAAGCCACTCCAGTGATCACACTTAAGCTGAAGCTCAGGATGCAAAGGGGACAGGTTTTATTGCTAATGGTATGCAGGGAAGAAAAGTAAGGGGCGACGATGCTTTGAAGGTCCCCAGTGTGTAGGAAAAAAGTGCTGCATCTCTGTTGTCCTCAGAAACCTCAGAGGAGCCTGAAGGATCTTGAAGTCGGGGAGTAGTCCTGGCTAGAGCTGACATTGGAGTTTAACTTTGAAAGCCCCTGCCTTTCCTTGCCCTTGTCAATGATCTGCCAGTAACCCAGGAGGAGGTAGACGATAAAGGGGAGAGGATATTGGAAAGGGAGAAGATTAGGGGTGCTGTCAGAGGTAGAAACAGAAATGGACCTGCCTGATGAGAACTGTGGATGTGGGGGAGGCAGAGTGGAGGAACGAAGGGAAAGAGAGAGAGACCCCGTATGTCTGGTTCTCTTTTGTTTTCTGTCTGTCTGTTTGCTTATTATGTTTGTTTGAGATGGGGCCTCATGATGAAGCTCAGTATATAGACCAGGCTGACCTCAAACTCACAGAGATCCGGCTGCCTCTGCTTTTCAAGGGCTTGGATAAAAAGCATGTGCCACTATGCAGGCCCGTTGTCTGATCTAACCACAGTCCGGCTCGAGGGGAGGAACTTTCAATTCAGCCTCCACATTCACATTTCTCAGATAAGGAAACTGAGGCACGGAGAAATGAACCCCTCTAGAGTTATCAGGTCAGATTAGCACTAGGCTGACAACTAGAGAGTCAACGCATCCGGGGCTGTGACTGGGAAGGGGAAGGGAGTAAAGGGGTGAAGATCCTGAGTCCCTTGAAGGTCCTGGGATCCGGAACTCCCCTAAAGCCAGCCCCCCTTCGCTACTGAACTGCACCAACTAGATAGATGTCTTCCAGTTTTCATGAAGAGGGCAGGACTCACTGCTGGGGAGATCGGGCAAGACTGCTGGGAGGTGACCACACAGGGCTCGGGGATTCTGTTCGAAGGGTCCAGGTTCATGGCTTCCCCAGCCAGGACAGACGTGGTCATCCTCAGCGACCTCCCTGCCAGTCTCAGCCTCAAATACAGAGCACTTTTCTGAAAGAACCTTGGGCAAACTCTGAGTTAGGTGAAGGACAGCCCTCAAGTGGCATGAGTCCATCCAAGTTCCTGCCCCTCTTCAGTTCTCCAGCCCCTCCATACCTCCCCCTCTTCAGTTCCCCCACCTGGAATACAGGAGTCCCGAAGCCCGCCATCAGGCAGGGACTGTCTCTGGGAGAGGCCAAGCCCTCTAGCTCATTTGTGATTAGCTTTAAGCAAGACTTCCTCTCTGCTTCCAGGACTCCTGGTCAAACAAAAGGGAAAAGAGGGTCCCTGGCTTAGGGACTGAGAGCTGCAGACAGAACAGACATTCCCGGATGACTCACAAACCTGGAACTCTGTGGGCCAGTGGGGATGGGGACCGCTTCCTGGTCAGTCAGGGTCAACTGGACACCCACTCTGGGACAGGGAGGCAAGGGAGAAACAGAGATCAGAGGTAGAGAGCACTGTCCAGGGACTCAGGGTAAGGTATCTAAGGTGCCTAGGGAGAGAACACTACATATATCTCACTACATCTCTGCTGCAAATTGGCAAATTGCAACCTAAAGCAGCAGGACGGGGGGGGGG